>NC_136949.1:14527056-14554556 GCF_949987615.1 Pollachius pollachius | reverse complement strand
TGTGTGTGTTTGTGGGTGTGTGTGTGTGTGTTTGTGTGTGTGTGTGTGTGTGTGTGTGTGTGTGTGTGTGTGTGAGGAAGAGAGATAGAGAGAGAAAGAGAGCGAGAGAGAGAGAGAGAGAGAGAGAGAGAGAGAGAGAGAGAGATCTATAAGACCTCTTAGACACAGCAGCTTAATAACAACTCACGGGGGTACAAAGTGTTGAGCTAAATAGGTGCTTGTCTGAGATGACGACATCTCACTCCTCCTCCGTCTGATCCCTTCCTCCCTCCATCCATCCATACTCTCTAGTCCAACGATGGGATTTGTTGTGGTTTCGTCTTCTTTGTAGATATATTCAGTCGAATATTATATTTACCCTGTGGATGCTGTATTTGATATCCCCAAGTATAATATACACAATGTAGTAAGTACAGAATGATTCACAACACACACTGCAGGAAATGAGGCGGTTTCTGCATGATTGTAAAATAAGTAGTTGTTTGGGCAAAGCCTCTGTTAGAGCCTCTTTGTCGTTGGCTTCCTTCTCCTGTCTTCTTGTGGAGCCTATCCAGTCAGCTCATCTCGCTGCGGTGGCAGGCAAATAAATAAGAAATAGCCGCTTGCCACTTTGGCTCTACTCCGAGCCAAACAAGGGCCGAGACTTGGCCGAAAGTGGTTTACAACGATACATTACGCAGTCTCAAAGTTCAATGAGGTGATTACCAAGTGGAAATGGTTTGCCGTTGGCCTACTTGCCCCAGGAGGATTAAACACTTAGCTACTGAGGTGGGTAATGCAATGTAAATCAGATTGGGTCCCCGTTGAAACATGTAAACATGTGTATTATGCCAAACAAAAAGTACCATTCAGACAGAAGTACAAAGAGCCAGTGTCTCACATAAGCGAGACAGAGCCTTCTTGGGCAACCTGTATCTGTATCTTTTTGCGGCTTCAGCCATGTTGCATAAAGCGATCAACTTGACTGGTTTTAATCTCACTTCCGATGGTTCTACTAGCGGTTAGCCAAACTGAACACAATGAATGAATTGATTAATTAACGTTTTCACATTTTGAGTTTCTGTGTGTCGAAAGGGAGCCTGCAAGGTCAATGATTTAGAGTCCAAAGCCTTCCAGAAAGCGCGTTAAAGCGATGCAAAAACAGACACAAATGTAACAGAGCATGTGAACGCTGGAAGACAGCATCAGCATATGGGGAAATCTCCCCACTAATCGTTCCTTTATCAGCCAGGGGCATTCCCTAACATGCACCCCTGGCAACGGGGGTGGGCTTAGGGAAGCCTCACAGATTCAGTTTGACAGCTGTGTCTCCCAGCTTAGTGCCTCTCCCAGGGCGGCGCAGGCTGCCCCACACCGGGTAAAGAGAGGGACGGGGGGTGGTTGGGGGTGTCAAATGAATATGTAGAATGGACACCCAATATATTCATGTTGTTCTTAACCTACACGTAAGGAAAGTATGACAACAATGTGTTACAGTGTCACTTCATCAGTTCATATCAGTTCACTTCATATATCTAAAACGATATATTGAAAGTGTTACTTTTAAATGTTGAATGCTCAATTTTCAGCAAACATAATTGCTTATTTACTGTGCTTATACATTTTGTAGTTTATGTATGCATTATTTTGTTTGTTAAAAAAATCTGTTTGTGTGTTGTCTATATGTATACCGCGACAATGTTGACAATGTTGGGCAACAATTGTTACGCATAACATGCTTTCACATAATTGAACACTCACACACACACACACACACACACAGTGCGTGCGATCGAACCAGTGAGAACAAGATGACAACTGCCGAGAGAAGGAGAGAAAGCCTTGAGAGTCGACCTGCTCTGCGAGGACACTCCAGAGGAAGTGTGCGTTTGTCAATTGAAATGCTTAAAGGCTGGAGGGATTCATGGGTCTCACCGGCACCTCTGATGTGTTAACTGAGGAGTCTCAGAAGCAGCCTCTGTTCCAGTCTGGCTCACAGTACATACTGTATGCAATTATTGTTGTGATACTAATACCATTATTTAAATCATACAAAAATAAGGATATAATAATAATACCATAATAATATAATAATAATACTACTAACATTTTTTGTAATAATAATAATAAATTAGAATTAAAAAAAATGCCATCCCGTATAGTTTTTTCAAAACATATTCGAATGGACAATCTGCTTTCTTCATCTGACTTTTGCAGGTTTTTAATGTTTTGACCATCTTCTCTCTGGTCTTGTTTTCTGAATAAATAGCAACAGTCAAATCCAAATAGCACTTGTTATGGTCCTATTGATACTGGAGACCAAATATAGTGCAGCAAAAATGAAAACATGCTATTTAATGAACAGATCAGCAAAAAGAAAAGGAGAAACATCGACTGAGTGAGGTAAGGATTTTGCTGCGATTTGTATGTTGTTGCTTTTTCAGCCTTTGATTAGAGGCTGTCAAGGGCCAACATTTAAAAGTGTGTTTCGAATGAACACAGAAGTGCCTGCCCCAAAATAACTGACTCTTAAGTCTATAAGCCGGCCCCTGGCAGGGACACTCTGGCCAGCAGAGGGCTGCCTCCCGGCTATTCCTGTCCCTTTCCGCGGGGCTTGGAATATACACTTCCATTCTGTGATCGCAACTACATACTTAGGGGACCACGATTATAGCCCTGCGGAACGCCATATAAATATTCCTGTTTAGTAGGCAAACCCCCCCCCCCTCACGGCCTTCCCTCTGCGTCTCCGTTTAGCCTGTCCCCAACAACTTTCCCTGCTTGTGCTCGTTGACCTGTGAGGTGAACTTCTACTGCACATGCAGGAGTCCGCTGCCCTCCCCATCCCCACCACTCCCACCCCCAGCTGCCCTGAGCTAGGCTAAACTACAGGCATGCTAGACAGACAGTCTGGCTCCCCGTCCATGGCTTAACCCCATAATATGTATTGTAAGGTAGGGTGGGACAACTCTGTAGTATCTGGTTGACAGGTTGGTTCAACTCTGCAGTCTCTGGTTGCCATGTTGGTTCAACTCTGCAGTCTCTGGTTGCCATGTTGGTTCAACTCTGAAGTGTCCGGTTGGCAGGTTGGTTCAACTCTGCAGTCTCTGGTTGCCATGTTGGTTCAACTCTGAAGTGTCCGGTTGGCAGGTTGGTTCAACTCTGCAGTCTCTGGTTGCCATGTTGGTTCAACTCTGCAGTCTCTGGTTGCCATGTTGGTTCAACTCTGCAGTCTCTGGTTGCCATGTTGGTTCAACTCTGCAGTCTCTGGTTGACAGGTTGGTTCAACTCTGCAGTCTCTGGTTGCCATGTTGGTTCAACTCTGCTGTCTCTGGTTGACAGGTTGGTTCAACTCTGCAGTGTCTGGTTGCCAAATTAGTTAAACTCTGCAGTCTCTGGTTGCCATGTTGGTTCAACTCTGCAGTCTCTGGTTGCCATGTTGGTTCAACTTTGCAGTCTCTGGTTGCCATGTTGGTTCAACTCTGCAGTCTCTGGTAGCAGTGTTGTTTCAACTCTGCAGTCTCTGATAGCCAGGTTGGTTCAACTCTGCAGTCTCTGTTGCCAGGGGGGTTAACGTTGCAGTCTCTGGTTGCCAGGTTCTGGAGGCAGAAAAGACAGAAAAACACTCAAAGCAATGGGAAGCGTGAATGGGCCATGAATCCAGCCGGCGGCAGCTGGGCCTCCCCTGATCCTTTCATGTGGCTTCTTGTTGTGTCGATGACCGCCTGTTCCCCGCTGATCAACACTGCGGCAGCCTTCCGAGACCGAAAAAAAACACCAGACCGAACTAACGATGCAAGTTTGGCTCAGACAGCCTAACAAGGGGAAGTCAAAAAGAGGACGGGACCATTTTTGCCCACAAGCCATGTCTATCTCTGGAAGCAATCTCCAGACAAACACGATCACGTGGCCACGGTCCCGTCAACTCCTTCGATGGCTGCGGATGAAGTGTGTGGTGGAAAAATAAACTTCAATGCTTTGACTTTTTTAATTTTCCGTGGGATAAATGAACCTTGAAGCAGAGACACAATGTGCCAGCTTACGGATGCTCAACTACAAAGGGAGATAAAAGGCATTTAATATGATGCATATCACTACTGTGGGGGAGAGAATAACATGCTTTACTTATCTGGAAGCCCTTTGCTATTTCCTCTGGCCCGCTTAAACTGATAAGCTTGGGGATATATCTATAAAAACAACAAAACGCACCCAAAAAACATGATGTGTGCAGCATTTATAATAATGATAATACAACAAAATAAACCAATGAGGTTGAAGTATGAAGTTACACACACACACAGTAATGTTCTTTGTAGAGAACAGAAAAGGCTGTTGATACATTTGGTATGATATCTGGCGATCTTACAGCACATTCTTTATACCCGCTCTGACTCAAACACAGAAAATGACATTAGCAACTCAAATCTTGGCTCATGGGAAAAAACTGAAGTTTTAACAAAGCTTTAGGAGCCCAACAGTCAAACAAGTGAAAAGCCAAGGGTCGTCTTGCAAGATAATACATATTTCATCTTTGTTATGACTCGGAGAAAACACTGAGCAGCAGAAGATAAACATGCCATTGAGAAACTTGAGAAGAGGCCTTGTTGGTATCTCCAAGTCTGAGACAACAGACACACAAACAATGTTTTTCAAAGGCCTTGTGTTAAGACTGGAGCATACAGCTTCCTTTACAATCTAGCAGGCATTATAATGAGATGCAGACTTTTTTTTTATTATAGGGTTTCATGCCGTAGTTCCGTGTGAGTGTGTGCACATGTGCATGCACGTGTGTGTGTGTATGACTGTGCGTGCGTGTGTGCATGTGTGAGCATGTGCTAAAGCCCAAAGGATTTACATTCTAGGTCACTGTGACCCACGTTAATGTGCGCACTGAAAAACCAACATGATCAATCCCTTTAGAATTTAGATCAATCAAAAAACAACAAAAACTGAACAATTAAACATGCATTGAGTCAAACAGTATATGCTACGATTCGGCTGGACAGTAATATTATAATCGATGATTCAGGTATTCAGAAGCGCCGTAAAAACAACAGCATGTCTGTTGGGCAAGACCAGTTAGGAAACCGCTCATGAGAGGGCGGTAAATCTCCTGTCCGCTAAAAGGGCGAGGATGTATGGAACGCAGTGTAACTCTTGGTGCTGCCTTCGCTAGCCCCTGGCTGGCTCCTCGTGAAGGGGTCTTGTTGTTCCCTTCCTTCACACCTGGGCGCACGGTTCGGCTGTCGGGCCTCAATGGCCTCAGCCTTAGGGAACGGGGGTGGAGGTGGAAGGAGGGTGGGGCTGGGTGGAGGTGGGGGGGGGAGGCGACAGAGAGGGTGCTGACCCTTCGCATCATGGAGAACAACAAGCCCCCCCCCCGCCCCTTCGGGCTCTACTTTCCACAACAGACTGGCTTCATCGCATGCTTAGAAGGAGATTCATGGCCCTGGGATCTGACACTCACCAAATTGTGGCCACGCTCGCGGGACGGAAAGCTGGGCTGCAGCGGCGCAGTTTGCACAGTCTTGAATAAACACGCTGCAGCTTCTCAAACGGCCCTACAGTTCCTGGATCAATGGCGGCCCGTGTTGCCCGGCTGTCAATGTGACTCACTGGAGGAGGGGCCCAGGGAGCCAGCACTGAGTCTACGTTGTCATTTCTGCAAACCACTAAGCGTTTTTGTGTGCTGTGCGGCTGTGATAAGTGCATGGGTTATTTTTAGAATGAAAACACACAGCATGTTCGACGTAGGGCACTGCAGCAAAAGCAGACAATGTTATCAGGCTGGCAGACTCTATTTATTGCTTTCCGACCAAGGCTGTCATTTTCTTGTACTGTTAATCCTCCCCGAGGTAAAGGAGCCAGAGGGCATGTTACTGTAGCTCTTGTTTTATCTCTTTCGGTCAGAGAGCAGAGAAACAAGGAGCTTGAGCTTGCCTTGTATTCAACCGCCCACCTGAGAAGTGTTTTATGATCCCCGCTAGTTCGCTGCTAGCTGACGAAATTAGCGAGTTTCCAGATGCTTGTGTCCCCATACCTTCCTGAGTCACCTCAGGGCCTTAAACTGAGTCTAGGAAACACACCAAAACACATATACACACACACACAGACAAACACACACACACACACACACACACACACACACACACACACACACACACACAGAGGGGAGCCTACTTCCTGGCTGCCAGTCTGTGAGTGTATGCAGGAAGCCTGGCAGACATGGTGAAGGCTGCTCTTCATAAAAGGTATGCCACGTTGAGAACACCGGATCTCTGACATCAATGGTTGGCATCGCCACCCCATACCGCGCCAGAGTCCTTAAGCCTACGATTGATTGCTTCACGGCTTGTTTGGTTATGAATGGGCTCCTAGCTTCTCAACCTCTGAGGGAATATAAGTTCATCAGGCAAAGAAATGCTTTTCTGGCAGCAGGGCAGCTAGCCCACTGAGATGTATTTGTGTGGTGACCCTGGTTTATTTTGTATTTTGAGACATAGACACAACCCCGACGTCAGCCAGATCCACTCCCAGGCGGTCCCCGGCGACGTGACATTCCTCAGAGACATCCCTTGCGATGGTTTGGATTTGGTTTGGATAAGACGAAGCACGACAAGTGTAATGGAATCCTGAGGAGTTGATTCTGACAGGCTATTGGTTCAAGCTGGTTCAAATACGACAAAAAGAGAAAGCCGACAGTATTCATTTACATCTGTGTCTCTTTTGTGTCCTCTCTTGGATCATCATATTGATAACATAGGGATCTGGACTGATCTAAAAACACACAAACACAAACCATCTTTTGAAGCAAATGCATGATGTCATACTTAACCAGAGAAACCTCTTGCAAGGCAAAAACATATGTTGCTTGCTGGAGTATTGAATAATTATCCAATTACTAATGATCATTAATACAATGATATCAACCTCAAAATGTTATAGTGTCATTTGCCATTCACATTATAGCAAGACAGACCAACCAATGACAGTATATCAGGGGGACTAGGGTTATCTGGGTTCAAGTGAATGAGAGACATGAATGAGATGTATAACATTCAATCACCATACACATCTAGTAAAATAACCCAGGCTTTTATCCAAAGTGACACCAAAGAGAAGCTGCGTTTGATACAAGCAGACAATCAAACCTGATGGATCTGGACAGGGTGTAGAGAAATAGGAATCAGAAACAGTTGATTATGATGACTTGGCTTGATTCATGTGTGTCAGCAACTTCCATGCGGGTAAATACATCATCATTTATTTATGCACCACCCACTGAGTTCGCTCACAACTGGCTCTGGCTCATGTTTTGATTTCTCTTAATGTAAAAATATTTGTGCCTTGTTGTTCGTAGATAGCTGTGATCAATTAGACAATTGAAATGAGGATTGCATGGACAGCGATCAAAGATCTGAAGTACATAGGAGTTGGACACATGATATTGGCATGATGCTGTTGCTGATGAGGTATTTGAATTAGATAAGTTAGCTTCCCAAACCTACTGCTATTCCTTACTATATTTGAATACCATGAGGTACATTTTCATTGTTGACAGCTGAGCTAAAAAGGGGACCAATTACAGGGCCTGCCGTTTATATGGGGTACTATGTGTTTTCAATGTGGTTCAGGGGGAATGCACAACACAACCTGTCTGTTCCCTCCTTTCCTCCTGTCCGTCTGTCTGTCAACCAAGCCACAGCTGGAGCGATTACCAGCGTTTTGATTACAGGCCAACATTTGAGGGTATAGGGATGTGGACGTTGTACGAACTGTGCAGGAAATTGAGGGCTTTTTTGTGGGGAGGACACACATTATTAAGGAATCAATGTCAAGGTGCGCACACGCAAGAGCTAGAACACCCTCGGGGCTACAGACCTTATCCTTCTTATAGTGTAAGGGAACCCTCTGTCTGAGCTCCATTCCGAACACAAAGAGATCTATTTTGGGCTGTTCTCTAATATTGGCGGAGTAATTGGTTTCCAATCTTTACAGTTTTAATGAGTGTTACAAGTGTTGATATTTGAGAGGAAGAGGTTAGATCCTCATGTCCATAGTCTACCTTAAGGCATCCTTAAGCAAGATCACCCAGCCTACATTCTCCTAATTATATACATGTCACTTTTTATATGCCTTGGACAAATGCATTTGCTAACTTTCGCATCTTGTTAACACTAAATAATTGCTCTGTGTATTATAACTATCCCTGCATTATGTCTATGGAGTGCTTTCAGGACCAAGCAGTCTTGTGAGGTCATCATTGTGGTGCACGGCATTCAGCCATTGCTGTTTAAGGACCTTCCACAAAACCTATGTGGTACTCAGTGGTACCATCGGGTGACTTCATAGCCACACATACGGATAAGGATAGTAACCATCAACACTGGTGGTTTCCATACAACCAACAATGGAGTCTGGAGGGAGTTTGGCGTGACTTTGTCACGAAGACGCACATCGGCAAATTTGGTATATAATCTGATCCTAACAAGGGATGTGGATCCTATCCATTGATGCCATGGGTTTGCTTTCCATACCGCCCAGTTTGAGGTTATCACAATGAAACTTGGAGAGTCAGCATCTTTAAATGTGTGAATACTACCTTGGTCAAGTTGAGGTTGTCTTCATCTTTAGGTGGGGGATGGGGGAAGGGGGGGGGGGGGATTTTTGATTGTGGTTGGTCAAATATGATATGATTATCATGATGATCTGCACAAACCTGATCCTATACCTCCGTCTTTCAGTTTAATTTTAGGGTTACAAAACCCGTCCACACACCTCCCATACATCAAAGTCTAGGACCTAAACCAAACTGGTTCTCAATCCCCCCCTCTTAAAAATAACTTGAAACGCTCCTCCTGTCCCCCAGTGGTAGGCTCGTATGTGTGAGGCCAGGATCACCTCAATGTTTATAACACTTCCAACCTCATCTGTGGCCAACGCTAATTTGCATTATAAATACTACAGCTCAAAGCCACAGCGGCTGTAATTAGCTCTGTGAACCTCTATTTTACTTTGCTTTCCCACTCTCTCGCGTTCTCCTAGGCCAGCCCAAGTCAGGCCAGTAGCTCATTCCAAAATAGAAGCCTGAGTTCACCCAGGGAACCACCCCAAAATCCAGCCTCCTCCAGATGTTGCCTGGGCACCAGGGCTCGACGAAGCGCAAAACAAGAGGGTGATATATTCTGTCTTTAATAGCGTGTGTGGAAAGCCTCCAGAAGACCTGGCCAAACCGAGCGGAGGGGAGTCCATTGAGAGGGGAGAGGCGATGGAGATTAAGATGAGGACATTGGCTACTCCCGGCGGACCCTTGACCTATGGGGACAAAGCTCTCAAGGATCCTGAACCGCACTCTTCACCAGCTGAAGTTCAGGGTCTACTCCACATAAATGAGACATGGTCCTCGGCCGTGACTTCTATGACGATGACATGTTGATGAACTGTGTCATACTTTGAAGAACTCTGACTCCCGGGGACTGCCTCGAGAGGTCCTTACACCGCAGACGTCTACTTCACAACCCCTACCATGCAGGAAGGGATTTCAAGTGGAGGACCTCGATGACAGAGGAAGTCTTGCTTGCCCACCTGTCATGCACACCCTCACTCCATCTTCCTAAACATGTACATGACTGGAGAAAAGCGACTGTGGATTCTTAATTGATTAAATTTGCCTCATCTTTTAAATTCTTCTTGTGTCTTGTTTCAAAATGATGTTGTACACTTGTTGTCCGACAGACAACATTTTCAATATTTTTCTTTGCTTTTGCCATTATAAGATTGAATGCAAAAATAAAATGTATATCATTGTGTCATAGCCGATATGTTTTACTAAAATCAAAGGTACAACTTCTTTGTCTTGTAATTTCCTGCATTTACTAATTTTTGGTGTCAGCATAAATTGGCCAATGTTTAGCTTTTTACTAGTTCTGACAATCCTATGCACTCCTGAATAACATTCCTCATACATAGATCTAATTTCTCCCACACAAACACCTCATGCAGAAATTCACTCAATCATCGCTTATTGGCTAAAATAAAGAACCTCTATATTCTTTGACGACTGATGTCAAAGGTTGCTCCTGGGACGGGCCAGGAGTGCTTCCATTGTACCTCCCATAAGTCCATAGGGTAGTGGCTCCTGAAATCACCAGCTGATGACTGTGGGCCTGGGCTCCCTCTGCCAGCTGTCTAATAACAACGTCTGACTGGTTGTCCTTCAAGAAACGAAAATAGATGAAAAGAAAGGCAGAGATGGGCCTCAGCAGGCTGATGGGATCTCGAGCCACCTGACGGCAGAGGTCGTGCTCCAAGGTCACGCCTCACCTGTGTGCTCACCTGAGAGCAGGACCTCATTTAATCTCTATAGCGCTGTGTGTGCACCGCCACAGAAAACAGAGGGCCTATTTTCCCTGGCTTAAGTTCACCACCAAGGGGGGTGGATAGGAATCCCCGTCCACAGCTCCCTCATAATTTGCCCGGCAGGACATTTTTTGACGATTTAAGCAGAAATCCGTCCCCCCTGACCCCCCCCCCCCCCCCCCCCATCCCCCTTTCCCCAGAGGCCCATGTGGAGGGGCAAGGGGTGAAGACGGCTGCTTTGAAAAACATCCAGTGTGCCCAGCATGGACAGAGCCTTCAGCTGTAGCCATGCGTTTCCTCTCAGCCAGTTTCAAAGCCGCACGTGCCATGGAATGAAAACAAACACGCACACACAACCACACCAGTCATGGCTGCCCTCAGTCCAGTGTCAAAATAGGGGCTTCCACCGAACTACTGAAGAATGTGAGGAGCACAACAAAATAAAAAGAAAAAAAGATTGTTGTGTCTGGTTTAGAGGCCAGGCATACCTAAGAATGAATGGAACATCAATAAAGATTGAGTTAGTGAGATATTTTCAGTCAGGGGTCAGGGATGTGTTGGAAAAGAAACTTTACCTCAATCAACACTGGCTATTACATTTTTGTTTCAACATTTTATTTTTCATTTATTAGGTTTTACGAAATGCATCTCTCTTCCACTGAAATGCAGGCTCTTAAATATAAAAAAAAAAGGACACATTGTAATATAGTTGAAGTATTATAAATGCTGAAGGCAAATGGCAGGTGTGCGAAAGTTTGGAAACACACAAAATAACAGCACATTTTTTCCAGCAATGGTAAGGAGCAGCCATTTCAAATCCATTCCCACAAGCAAATACCAAGAAACAAGGGCAGCCATCACAGGATCAGGCTACCCCAACTACAAAGGTAGATGTAACAAGAGAGCTCCAAGCCCATTCACAATGGGCTTGACTATATATCCATATAATGTGATGGATGGATTGCCTGCCCTTAAGCAAGTCCGGAAATAAAGCTTGATCAAATTAGGGCTGGGCGATTTATCGAATTTTGATCGCGATTTGGATTTTAGCGTCAAACGATCACAAAATTAACATAATCGAGTTTTTCAATATATATATATAATTTTTAAAGAATATATATATAATTGTTAATGTTTTATAGAAAGGGCAGAACAGCTGGATACATATCTGTATATCATTTTAGATTGGAACATTTTCTTTTTGACCATTTTGTGTATTTCTTTAAGGCGAAATTTCAAAGTTCTCAGTTACAAAGTTTTTTTTGGGAGAGACATGCTGAATAAATACGTTTTCAAACTCAAAAATAATCGTTAGAATAATCGTCATTTCAATATTGACCAAAATAATCGTGATTATGATTTTTCCCATAATCGAGCAGCCATAGATCAAATCATGGTTAGGGACGGAGCTGACGGTGGAAATACTTTCAGACACACTTCAATGGTCTCTGTGACTATTTGCTCATTATGGTCGGTTAAACCAGTGTACAAATGAAGATACACCCATGACACAGAGATGGAGCGATCAACTGCGTTAACAGTTTATCTCTCATTGCTACTTTTGCTCTACCTAAACAAAGCCAAAATGAAACAGGCTGAACAGATTGAACAAATATTAGAAATGTAACCACGGTCCTACAAATCCCGCGTTAAAGCCCTCTGATGTAACCTGCTGACCTCTGGGTGGATCCCTGCTGGACGCCATGAGGGATGGGAGAGGGGAGGGTGTTTTGTAATGCCGTGGTGAAAACATGTCATGTAACGGAGGCACTTCTACTGAGGATCCTCTAGATATGACCCCCACAGCGCATGGGCCTCACATCGACCGTTTGGAAGGCATACAGAGAGGCTACCAGGAGACATCCTTTGTGTGTGTGTGTGTGTGTGTGTGTGTGTGTGTGGGTGCGCGTCCGTGCGTGCGTGTGTACATGTGTGCGTGTGTGTGTGTGTGTGTGTGTGTGTGTGTGTGTGTGTGTGTGTGTGTGTGTGTGTGTGGATAGCAGGTAGGAATTCAATGTATGACAATTATAGAAGAAAACATGGCCCTGGGCATGATGACACCTGAAGCCCGCCCACCTCTTCAACACACACATACATAATGAAAGTAGGCAGAAGATTTATTTGCTTAGGTCAAGGGAGCTCATCCAAGATTAATAAACAAGTTATAATGTGTGCTGGGATCAGGTTGGACTGCATTTTCTCCGAAGCCCTCAGAAGAAAACACTGAAGCCCCCGAGCCTCTCGCGCCTGAGCTCTAAGGCTCTAGGTTCTAGGGTCTAGGGCAGCATTACTCATTGCGCGGCTCGCAAGCCACATGCGGCTCGCCAAGCCTCTATTTGCGGCTCGCATGGCGGTAAAAATATACAGTGATATGATCAAGCAGTGAATACAGATATTTAAAAAAACAATACAAACAATTATTTAAAAAATAAATCAACAGCGGCATTAAAAGGTGGAAATATAGCCTTGTCTAGAAAATATTTTTAAACTTGCTCGGCTCTACGCTGACAGCGGGGTTGCCAGATTGGCGGTTTTCCTGCATAACACGAGAGAATGTGCTCTTTGGATGGACTTATTCTTATTAACTTATTCTTCAATAGCTTCCATGTTATGTGACCCAGTGTCTCCACATTATTCCAGAAAATAGCACACAGTCACACAAGTCTTAATTTTCCTCTGAAAGTGCACCAGATTGATGCATTACATACCAGGTTAAAAGGTACCAAATTTTCTTCCGGGGGAGCATGCCCCCGGACCCCGCTAAGGACCGGGTTCCCTCCACAGTTTCACAAAATTCTGTGGGAAACACTGCTTCAGGGAGGACATATTATTAAGCAGGCATACTTATTTATGACTGGATTTATAGCTTTTGATACTTTGCGGTAAAAATGGCTCTCCTGTTGACGTCGTCCTGTCAGTGCAGCTCTCCTGAAAAAAATAGTGAATACCACTGGTCTAGGGTCTGGGCTCTAGGGTCTGAACCCCAGGGCCTGTGACTGGGCTCTAGGGTCTGAACCCCAGGGTCTGGAGTCTGGGCTCTAGGGTCTGAACCCCAGGGTCTGGGGTCTGGGCTCTAGGGTCTGAACCCCAGGGTCTGGAGTCTGGGCTCTAGGGTCTGGGCTCTAGGGTCTGAACCCCAGGGTCTGTGACTGGGCTCTAGGGTCTGAACCCCAGGGTCTGTGACTGGGCTCTAGGGTCTGAACCCCAGGGTCTGGGGTCTGGGCTCTAGGGTCTGAACCCCAGGGTCTGTGACTGGGCTCTAGGGTCTGAACCCCAGGGTCTGGGGTCTGGGCTCTAGGGTCTGAACCCCAGGGTCTGTGGTCTGGGCTCTAGGGTCTGAACCCCAGGGTCTGTGACTGGGCTCTAGGGTCTGAACCCCAGGGTCTGGGATTTGGGCTCTAGGGTCTGAACCCCAGGGTCTGTGACTGGGCTCTAGGTTCTGAACCACAGGGTCTGTGGTCTGGGCTCTAGGGTCTGAACCCCAGGGTCTGTGACTGGGCTCGAGGGTCTGAACCCCAGGGTCTGTGGTCTGGGCTCTAGGGTCTGAACCCCAGGGTCTGTGACTGGGCTCTAGGGTCTGAACCCCAGGGTCTGGGGTCTGGGCTGCCTGATCTTGGCTCTAGGTTCATGCTCTGGGCTCTACGGTCATCTGGGCTGAACATAAAACAAAACAATGACCTTTGTGATTGAAATCATTGATACATTAAATCGTTTGGGAGGGCTGCAATGGCTGTTTCCTTTCTGTGTGCGTGCGTGCGTGCGTGCGTGCGTGCGTGCGTGCGCGTGTGTGTGTGCAGGACAGTGGCCTTGATGTTGAACGGTTCCTATTTTGCAGTATGGTGTCAGACTACACTGACTGCTTCTTCCATGGCTGTCTGTGACATTCAGAATGCCTGCCTGTCTGTTCAGCTTTCTATTTCTGCCGCCTTGTCTACCTTGGTGTGATGGCCGAACTATACCTCCCTGGCTGTCTGTAGGTAGTTTGTAAGCCAGCCAGCCTAGTCGGTGTGGCTGACGTGCGTCTGTAGGTAGTATGTAAGCAAGCCAGCCTAGCCGGTGTGCCTGACCTGCCTTGCTGTATGTAGCTGGTTTGTTAGCCAGCCAGCCTAGCCGGTGTGCCTGACCTGCCTGGCTGTATGTAGCTGGTTTGTTAGCTAGCCAGCCTAGCTGGTGTGCCTGACCTGACTGGCTGTATGTAGCTGGTTTGTTAGCCAGCCAGCCTAGCCGGTGTGCCTGACCTGCCTGGCTGTCGGAGCTCCGATTTTCCGGCCGTAACTCATTCCTGCTTCGATTGAGGATTGTGGCAGTTGGTGAGGGAACAACTTTCACATGGGAACCGCACCGCTAAGTTTCCAACTAGCCACCAGTTAGCATAATGTATTGGTTCTAACCTGGGATTCAACCTCACAGCGGCTTCACGTGAACGCCCAGCTCAGCCAAGGACACAAGCATAAGCAAACAGTTGATGGAAAACCTGATGCTCATCCCTTATTTGCTCACCTCACATCCAATCATGATCTCTTCATGAGAAGAACTTAACAGTGTTTGAGTATGTTGAGGGTAAACTTTCTGTTGATTTTCCCACACCAAACCTGTCAAAACAAGGTACAACTCATCAAAGCCATGACATAATCCTTCGGGGAATCCCGAGAAATTCTGGAAATACTTCTGAGACAGCTGTCCCACTGAAGCTGTCTTTCTACAGCATTGGCTATTTACATCAATTATCAATTTCTCCAATAAAAATCTAAAATAAATTGTGAATGCAATATAAGAATACTAGCCTCTCAGAGGCAGCCTAAATTTGAAAACCTCACCTCTGGTTTTGCCTCACGTCTGGAACCAGTGCAACCAGCGGACCCAACCTAGTGATGTAGATGAGGACGACACCAGGCAGAGCCACTTTGGGGATTAATATAATAATATGTGGGCAGTGGTGCAGCCAGTCAGTCTGAAAAGTGAGGTTGACTGACAACGCCCAACAACGTACACTAATGACGACATGGCTCTCCAGCCCGTATGAGGGAAGTGAAGCTGGTCTGGCTGTGAGAGGCTATAAGAATACAGCAAGGTTGAACGAATGAAAGGCCTGGAAGGTTGACCGGCTGATAAAATGCTGGATTAGTTGTCTCTAGGACTACACTCTTGAAAACAAAACGAAAACAAAAGCAAAAGCAAGCCTGTTCCCTTTTGTGTCCCGGGGCCCAGTAAACTGGGACGGTGCCAGGGAGGCGCAGGGCGGATGCTTTTAACAAGACACCAGCTTAACAGCCACTGTGTGACGGGGACACAGGGATTTAACAGACTTTTGCTTTGAGACCTTCACAAAACAAATAACACATTGAAAAGAAGAAAATACAAAGTACCAGAGAAAGAGAGAGAGAATATGTATGCAGTAAGAAAACAAAGAAAGAAACAGAAGAGAAATAGACCAACCTGATGTACTATTACGAACTCAGTTTCGCGACAGTGATAAGCATCTCAAGCAGTTTTGTATTTAATTAATGGACAAGTTAATTGATTCGTTAATTGGTGAAGTACCTGGTTGGTTTACTGGTAAATTGTTTGGTTGATTCATTGATTGGTTGATGTTTTGCTTGACTGACTTGATTGACTGTTACCAAATGCAAAACCCCCCCCCCCCACACACACACACACACATTCACACACACACACACACACACACACATACAGACACTCACACACCAGAATATGAATATTAAATAGGCCATCCTTCCATGTAAAGTTTTTGTGTTCTTAGTACCCATTGTCAAGCCTATTCATGTTTCCAAGTTGATACTGAAAGCGTCCCAAGGCAAAGGTCTCGGGACGCTTCTATTTCAGAGAACCTCTTTAAAAAATAAAGCATTTTAGGCACCTACAAGCTCTTTTTAGAGCTGAGGTGAGACCCAGCTCCGCAGATGTCACCTCTTGCTCTGAGCTCCGGCAAAACACATTCTCCGGAGAAACATCTCTCACTCCACAGCCATCCCTCAAACGCATCGCACTGAGCTCACATCATAAAATAACTTCACGCCGCATCGACTTTCATAGGTACATTCTAGGCTCAAGTCAAATATTAACAGCAAGACATGCCCAAGCAACACTGGGCACTGAACTATGGAAGTGGTAGATTCTACGAACTGGAAAACAATTCAAAGTAAAA
The DNA here is from genome assembly GCF_949987615.1 of Pollachius pollachius. NCBI lineage: Eukaryota > Metazoa > Chordata > Actinopteri > Gadiformes > Gadidae > Pollachius > Pollachius pollachius. The sequence goes on along the minus strand of NC_136949.1, from coordinate 14,538,052 downwards.
GCAGTCAGGTCGATACACATCCCTAAACCTCTTTATCGTCATCATATATTCATCGTAACTTAAATAGGTGGACGTCTTGTTATGAACAGTATATGTATTAACAATACACAATCTTAATAGGATGTATCAATTTATAGAAGTGTATTCATGTAAAATCGGTCAAGGTGAATACGGATTTCTCCAACCGACATGAAAGCTTGTATTCTCCAGCACACAACTCAAACACAGAAGACCAAGGCACAAGTCACAACACTGCACTATTCACCCGAATGATGTGGGCACAGAGGAGACTTAGTCCAGTCATCTCCTGTTAAATTAAAGGGCACCACACACACGGGCGGCACACACAGACAAGGAGCTTCAGAAGGTATCCCTTTCCTTATTTGGCAGAGATTAAGTTCATGCATGTTGTGTCAATGCCTCCATCAATCTGTGCAACCCCACTTTGCCCTTCGATAGCATCAGCTGGGACAGTCCAACCCAGTATACCAAATAAGCATTAAGGATGAACTTCACATCTGGGATTGTGTAACAACAATATCTACAATTAAAAGAAGCAACTTTATTTGCGGTAAGCTACAGGAAGCCCTAATAGGGTCAGACTAAATTGAAAACACATTTGTTTATGTTCCAGTAATTGATATAATCGCACAATGATGGCTTCACAACAAAATGTATTTCACTACAATTATCTCAGGCCAATCAGTTCCACCAGTTACCTACAGGAAGCCTTTTCCTTGTGCATTTTATTCAAACATAATTACAATAATCTGTTACAGTTCTTAACGGTAAAAAGCTCTTGGTGGCGTGCTCTCGGTAGAAAGCTTTGAACCTGTGCCCTGGCCATGAAACCAAAAGTATGTCTTTGGACCAACACGCATCTTTAATTGGCCCCTTTTGGCATAAATATCGTTCTCTACCACGTGAAAAGGCATCTTTACTTGGTGAGAAGAGTCAGTATTTCGCAGCGCTGAAGTCTGTAGTCGCTGATGGATAGTTGCTAAATGCTCAGACCACACACACACAGTAATAATGAATCATAATAATTTGGCTCCATCAGGTCTTGCAGGCTATGACAAAAGCACATTCAGTAATCCGAACTTTGAATATCACACATTACAGTACTTACTATGTTGTTACTATGTCATTTTATATATATTACAGTATATATTAACAGTTTTTGACATCAATAGCATTCATATAGACGCTCAAAAATGACATTGAAGGAGACTGAGATGAAGACACTACAGGAGACAAGGTGTCTGCAGTTCTGTGAAAAGTCTTAAATTGTTTACAATTCAGATTCAGTATTAATAAAAGGCCTATATATACATACCGTCTGTCTGTCTCTCTCTCTATATATATAAATATACCTAACCCCTCTCTCTCTCTCTCTCTCTCTCTCTCTCTCTCTCTCTCTCTCTCTCTCTCTCTCTCTCTCTCTCTCTCTCTCTCTCTCTCTCTCTATATATATATATATATGAGATATGCCTGGAGACCATTTCAGCATTTGCGGCACACTCACTGAATTAGACATCAATCTTTATTGTGCACTGAAAAAGAAAAGAAGAAGATATTTTTATTGGTCATAGATAATGCAGCTGATTGCAAAGCTCTGCAAAGGTCAAGAGAAGGACCGCTTGTATGACCGGTCCTTTTCAAAGTGTTCTGTGGGACAATAACGCCCCCTATGGACTAAATAAATGCCATCTGCGTTAACGCAAGACTTGCAAGTCCCATGTATTGCAAAATGTCAGCGTACCTTCTTTAGCCGATGCAACGCATTTTACTTGAGTAAAAGCAGAGCTTCCTGTTCACGACATTATCAGTACATCCTGTTTTTGTTGCCGTTTTCTTCAATAAAATATCGTGGCGAGCAGCACGGGAAGGATGAGACGGGAGGCGATGTTCAAGCTATTATGCAGTTCCGCGCCCCATACACCGCACGACTACGACCGCCTTTAATAAAGACCAATATCAACCATGGAAAACAGCGCAGCCAATAAACAAACACGTCATTCTCGGTGACGGTGGCGGCAACGACACACACAACATGTTAATACAACAACACGCTACACACAACCAATTGACAACCCCATTAAACCCCACTTAACCCAGCTACTACACTGTCCCCGAAAGGGTCCAAACCCCCAGGATAAATGGATCCCCAGAATCCCTTGCGCATCTTAACATACGTCTACACCTGTGGTCGCCACAATATAAAAAACATTGACATTGACAAAAACCAAAATGGCTCAAAAAACAAAAGCCCAAAATAATGGTATTTAAATAAAGTTATTTAGTAACAGCTCAACATGTCGAATACTGGACATCATATGAACATCAAATGATGACATTTATAACTTAATCCAAATTGCTGCAATGGAGGTTACCTGGAGTTGTTTTTTCATTCTTCAGAATTGCTGCTGATAACGGAATCTGGCTATTTTTAAAATTGGGTCTGTCTTAGAGGGGCCCAATCCTGTTATTTTTCTTGTGTGTTTTGGTGAGTATAAGTCTTCAGAGTGACTGATTTCTCTCTTTTGAGTTATTAAGAATATTACTTGTAGTATTATTGCATAATTGCATATTAAAAATGACGAATAAAATGGCTTCAGCAGTTCCCCCAAGCAATATAACTGAAAATTGTTCAATAACAATGTACAACTTGGGTTTTTGACAAGGCAGATAAAGGTTTTACAGTTTTACAATCCAATTGACATTGAGCCAAAGTGTCCTTCAGTTCAATCGTTGCCTGCTATACGACTTTGATATGACCTCATAACTGTCCTCGTCTGACTCTGTGTATATGATGTTTAGTGTTGGTTCTCTACCTGTCCACCGATGTCCCTACACTTTCCCCCTCAATTCACAGATCCTGACACTCCCATCTGCAATCTCTTAATTCCCCTCACCTGTGCTTGCCTATTAATCGTCCCACCTGCGCCTCATTCCCTCGTTAGTCTCTTCCATTATTTATAGGTGACATATTATACCACCAGGTGTGAGTCAGTGTGATTAGCCATTAAAAGCCCTTTTGAAAATCTGCCTCTTCTGACTTTACAAGTGGGCGTGTCCACCTAGATGTGTGCTGGATAGATCATTCTACCAGCCTACCCAGTGGACTGTAGCAAACGTTGCTCATCTATCCAGGATGTATCTAGGTTGACACGCCCACTTGTGTTGTCAGAAGAGGCCGATATTCACCACGGCTTGTAGCGGGTAATCACACTCACACCTTGTGGTATAATATGTCCCCTTTAACAGATCTCTTCCATTGTTCACTTGTCTTTTCCTTATATTTATTTGTTTTTTTCAAGCAGTTGGTTGTAGGCTATTCAGATTTTGGATTTTGAAAGCACTTTTTGTTACATTTCCTGATTAATAGTCTGGTCTGTATTTGGATCCTATCTCTTTTTGTTCCTGCCTGTCGTCGCAATAACAACCTATTGAAGAAACAATGTATTTATTCAGTTGTAATTGGGTGGGAGAAGGGAGGCTCTTGAACAGCTCTGAGATGTTTTTTCGTTACAGTCTTTCCCTCCAGGACCCCTGGTTGCTACTGGAAACGCTGGGGAGCTCTCCAGAAGAGCCGTGTCACAGCCAATGCTAGAAGCCTCTATGGGTGACACTATTGTATGATGATTACCACATGTGTTGGTTTCCAAACAACTATGCTGACATTCTATTCTCATCATGGGTGGGTTTAATTTGTATTTTCCAAGTGAATAATAAGCAGCATTTACCATATATCCCTTCCCATTATTGTAAAGAGCCTGTACATCAATTATGTGTACATCATCTCTGCCAAGTGAGATGACAATAATGTGTGAATAATTGTGTAAATATAACATTGCAATGTTTTTAGATGTACATGTTGTATATGACTCCCTTGTTAAAGTCTAATAGCCCAAATTTTCATTTTGGGAATAATAATTAATAAAATAAATAAAGTTATATCTTATATTATTCTATCTTGATAGAGATTTATTCTTATGCCATTTGTTGAGGGATAGAAAGTTATGCATTGATCCATAGGATTATGGAATATATATTCATGATATATATGGATGCATCAACATTGAATAAAGACTGAAAGGTAAATACCTTACACTTAAAAGCGTCGCCCTTCTAGCAAAAAACATCTGCAGAACTAGATCTAACTGTGCATGCTGCAAATCCTCAAAAATGCAGAGCAAGCCCGGTGCATAACCAGAAGGCAGCATCTTTCTCTGTCGTCCACACACCATCATCTGATTTATCATCCATGCTCAAAATATACTCCTTTACCCTTTCCAGCTGGATGGCTTTCCATCGCATCTCCTCTCCTCTTCCCTCCTCTCCTGCACTGTGTCGAGGAACCGGGAGTGGGTCTTATGGAGCCTGCCATTGGCCCGCCACCGCACCGCTGAACCTTGCACTCCCCACAATAGGCTGTTATTTGGGCAAGTGAGGAATGTTAAGATTAAATATGAAGTGTGATGTTGTGATTGAACCACAGTATCAGCTGACGAGGCGGCAAATGTATAAGTCCTAATTCCTGTTAACGATGAATGCAGATCTTATGTAATTACTCTCTCTCTATCTCTCTCAGTCTCTCTCCCTCTCTCTATCTCTTCCTCTCTTTGTCGCTCCTTCTCTGTTTCTCTCCCTCTCTTTCTGTCTCTCTCCCTGGGAGGGGAGATGGGGGAGGAGTGGAGATGGCCTTGGCTGTTTCACTTGTCTTATAACTAAGGCCGAGATCCACAAAGACTCCTGCATTCATTCCGCATGATGAGGGCAAAGGAAGCAGCAAAAAGAGAAAGCTTCAAGATGAGAAATATTTAAAGCCATTATTATATTACTACTTAGGTTATTATTTAGTAATGCATTGTTTATAATAGATTAATAAAACAAAACATGATTTCACCAGCCAAGCAGTGAAAAACATTTCAGAGAGATAACAAAAACGAGGTCTAACAAAGTGCAAAATATTAATACTTTTTATTTGCACAGTGCGTTTAGAGGTACTCAAAGTCTCTTTCCAGCTGATAAACTCCCATAATCAAGTCAAATCATAAAAACATTCTAAATGTCACCAGCATCCAGTGTCTGTGCTCATCAGAATCCCTGAGCATCTGAAGCACCATTGTTACATCTGCCTTGCTGTCCCACATACCTCATCGAGAACAGAGGCCCTGAAGGAAGCATCAGGATGGATTATGCTGACTAAAGACACATCTGGGAGCTCTGTGACATGATAGAATGCTAGCGCATGCGACCACAGGACAACATCTACATATTTGCAGATAACAGTGAGAAAAAAATAATTTGTTTTGGATGATGAGCTCATGGTATTTCTCTCAATCGGTGTCTAGCCATCTAATAAATGTTTACTTGGCCACTTTAAGCACTTTACCTTATGTTTTGCATTAATTTGGCTGCTAATAAGTATTGCACTAGTCTACAGAATGTTGGTTTGCTGTTGCCAAGCAACCTGGGAGCTAAAGAAGCCCCTTTCCTCTAGCCATCCACTATGAGTAATAGGGCCTGACACACCAAACAACATACAACCACGTTGTTAGACACTCGCTTGTTCAGAATGGGAGTAGCATTCAGTGACTGGTCATGAATCCAATCAAAGAATGAATGATCCACAAGGTGGATGCCAAATAAATTACTAATTAATTAACAGTATAGCCATATAAAGAGAGGGTGTGACCTTTGTAGAGAATCTTTGTAGCGAAATGTAGACAACCAGTCAATACAGACTCTACAAATGGAGATACAGAAACTGCTTTAGAAACAGTTCAACAAAAACTATTTTCCTTCTATTTCAACATGACAATCTTATCATGTCCTCCTTTCTTTTCCCACACTCTTTTTTGTTCTGGTTCTGATGGCATCAGAGATTAGTGTTACACTGACAACAACTACTTTGTAGTACTACTTTTTTAACACCAGTCAATCAAGTGTTTTGCATAAGAAAAAAACGACAAATTCACAACCCATGGATATTAAACTTACATCAACATGCAATGTATAACATTTTAACTTTAAGATAAAAGCAAGCGATGAGGTTGATGTTGCTGTGACATCGAGGGAATGACCACTGGTGGACAAAATCCTTGTCCACCATTTTATTTAATAAAACACAGGCTAATAAATAGAGACTTTGTTCCCACGCAACACTGGGACAATAGTATTCTCATGTGCTCCGTCTTACACATACTTTGAGAGTCTTATGTCTGCTCCAGCAGACGATTAAACGATTTGTGTACCGCCTGGGTTTTGATTTGAAGTTTGTCGCTGTATTAGCGTCTGGTTTAGACCAACTGTATGGAGGAACATGGAGGAACATGGAAGAATGGCCAGTCAAAAATCAGCCAATAAACTGAAAGGAAAATAGACAGGAAATAATAAGAGAATTAGATTTAACTCTTGTTGTTGATGTTGCTAAATTTATTCTCTGTCTAGACCGATTGAGTGCTAATTGTTTGCATAGATGAATGGCCGGTATAAACCAACATTCATTCCAATTTAATCAATTTAACTAAATGTGGCAAAGCAATGCAAATGAGTCCATCTGAAATGCAGACACTACATAAGCACAGCAAAGGCAACAGCCTTTTAAATATAACTAGAAGGCACTTGTACCTGTTTTGATTCACTGGACAATAGTCTGTGATTGATGCTATTTCCAAAAACGTACTGTGTAGGGTTTATTCCCAAGCCACAATAGAAAACGGCATAAGTGTAAGTGTGTCAGTGTAAGCAATGATTTCACATCGCAGCGTGTCAAATGTGTTTTGGACCAATTTCATTGGATACAATAGAAACTCCAAACAAAGTGATGAATGTCTTTGAGAGGAAGCATTAAGTCATTGGGACTGGGTACAGCTTACCTCTGTGGCGCCCAAGCCATCATTTATTCTGGAAACACCATCTCCTCCTCCTGCTCCTCCTCCTGCCCCTTCTTCCTTGGAGGAGTGTCCACAGGGATTTTTCCTATTCAGGCATGAGCGATCAATGATGGCTGATAAAGGTGATGGGCACTGACTGCCCTATAGATCCTCTGGCTCTGTGGACACAGCAAGTGGGCTGTGGTGTGAACAAAGCATACATGTCAGTGCGGACTGGTGTGTGTGTGTGTGTGTGTGTGTGTGTGTGTGTGTGTGTGTGTGTGCGTGTGTGCATATCCGTGTACATGTGTGTGTAGTGTGTCCACAGGGGTGTGTGTGTGTGCGCATGTGTGCGTGTGTGTGTGTGTGTGTGAGTGTGTGTGTGAACATGGGGAGGTGGTGGGTGGATGACAAATATTTGAAGTGCTGGTGATTCAAAGCACCAGCGACAGCTTGTTCCTGTTGACTGGGTGTTTGTAATCTTAATATACAATTATAATGAAAAACTATAAAAAGATTTATCCAATAGCACGTGTCACTATCTCCGTGTGTCCAGCTTTTTTTATAGTGATTTTCTACAAAAAACCAAGGAAAAACAAATAGACTAATAATGCAATGACAGCGGCGCATCCATTTGCAATCTGAATGATGCCATCTGGCTTGTTTTCCTTATGCTTCTGGGGACAAATAAAAGCCAAGCTTGTAATAGGAGGAACCAACGCCGTGTCTTATATTTTGGTTTTCATTCTGTGTACTACTACAAGTCGTAGACATTATAATACAGATAACACATGTACTTCAGATCATGAAAGACATGGTGATTGTTGACAGCACATGATAAGGAAATGGAAAACACAATCAAACAGCGAATGAATGGATTGATACGCAGCTCTTTGAGAAAAAACCTGTTCAGTCATGTCAAACGTGTTTTATTCTCTAGAAATCTTCAGTGAGCATAATACGTTGCATTTTACGCAACTAAAAGTGAACGAAAGATATACATTGACCAAACAATACAGGGTGTCAGAACGCAAGTCCTTCACAGGACACCCATCTCAAAGCGTCACAGCGGCAGACATAAAACCCTTTCTTACAGTTTGCCAGACTTGAGCTCGCATCGGGACAGCAGAGCGGGGAAACGAGCGGGACTCCAACGACAGCAACACTTAAAAGGTGCAATACAAAAAAAAAAGGCAAATGATGCAGCGCATCTTACGAGACGCCCCCCCGCGGCCACCGGGCCGCTGACGTCCCCTCGGTGTCCGGTCCGATTCAGGGGTCGACGGCGACGGGTATGATGCTGACCTTGTTGTTCCGGCTGATGCGGCGTTCGGGCCGCGGCCGGGGCTGCTTGGTCTGGATCAGCTCCTCGGGGGTGTCCCCCAGCGGCGGCAGCAGCCTCTTCTTGCTGTTCCGGGTCTCGGGCAGCCACTGGGGCGGCAGCTCGAACGGCCCGAAGCCGAACTGCACCACGTCCTCGCTGTCCGTGGGCGTGGCCGGCGCCACCTGGGAGGACGAGGCGTACGCTGTGCACAGCTGCACCGGGGACCCCCTTGGGGCCGGGGGCGCCGGGGGGGTCTCCCCGTCCGCCAATCCTTGCCGCCGCTGCTGCTGCTGCTTCTCCCTCTTGGGGACCCCCTCTCGCCTCAGGCTCCCCGGTCCGGCCCCCCGGTGGTGGCCCTCCGGGGACTCCGAGCAAGGCCCCGATCTCGTGGAGGAAGCGCCGTTATTCTTGCCGTCCAGCTCCTTATCCTGCTCCTCCTCCTCCTCCTCCTCCTCCTCTTCCGACGGCCTGTAGATCTGCTGCTGTCCGATGTTGAACATCTCCAGCAGCTGGCTCCCGGAGCGGCCCGCCGTCTCCAGGCCGGTCCTGGAGCCGCCCACCGCCGGCCCCCTGCTCTCCCCGCCCAGCGACACCAGCCCCCCGGAGCCCACCACGTTGCGGCGGCTGTAGCGCCGGTGGAGCCGGGCCAGCAGGTCCAGCAGGCTCTGGCGGGCCGCGCGGCTGACGGTGAGGAACATCAGCGGGTTGGTGACCAGGGACACCTTGGGCAGCCACACGGCGGTGAGGTAGAGCGGCGCGGGCAGCAGAGCGGCGCTCTCGGCTCCCAGCACGGTGCGGTACACCGCCAGCGCTCCGTAGGGGGCGCTGCAGGCGGAGAAGGCCAGCACGGCGGCCAGCAGGGCGGCGTGCAGCTCGGCCTCGCGCTGGGACACGTAGGGGATGGAGATGCCGCTCTGGGGCGTGCGCAGCGCCGCGATCACCACCTTCTTCTTCTGGCTGGCGCTCAGTGCGCGGCGGATCAGCAGCATAAGCAGGAAGACCAGCGCCAGCGGCAGCACCACGGTGGTGCCGTTGTAGAGTGCCACGTACAGCACGTGGCCCAGGGCGCGGGCCGGCGCGTCGGAGCAGGACGCCGCCGCGTACACGTCCGTCACGTTGGTGGCGGCGAACACGGGGACGCTGGCCACCGCGGCGTGCGCCCACATGTAGATGACCAGGTCCCGGGATCGGGCCTCTGAGATCTTCCTCTCCAGGGGGTACAGCACTGAGTAATACCTGGGGTGGGTAACACAATGGTGAGCCATGCGGTAGGATGATGAGCAGACTGCCCATTAAAATGCAAGAGAAAGGTTCACACTGAATCTCTGAACGGTAGCTGCTGTTTAATGACGCAGAATTTACCAAGAGAAATTAAGATTGTGTCATTTTAATAGGAATAGGACACACACATAGGAGTCCCTGGGCTTAAGTGCACAATAATCAGCATTGTGAGTGTGACATTCATTATGGTAAACCGACCCCATTCAGAACACCATTTGCATTAATGCCTAGTGTAGCTCTTTCAATTATAAAACAAGTCTGTAATATCAAATGGTAAAAGTCTGCTAGAGAAAATGGTAATGCAGTCTGAATGAACAAAATGGGGCCGGTTGCGTGGCCGCTGGAGCTAGGCATATTGTATCAACTAGCTGTTGCTACATCACAACGCATGCACATTCTTATGGATAATCCATTAATCCCACGCTTCCCCTAACGCTATCAATGTGCTTGAACAAAAACGTTTTTACATTCTCTCACAGCAAAGAAAATTGGAAAAATAAATGTGGATCGCTAAAAAAAGAAAAGATGAAGAGAGCTCTGTGGACAGACAGAGAGAGGGATTGCTGGAAGAAGGAGGGGGCATGAGGGGTTGACTCATTGGGGACTAGACATCTTCTGGGGACCAGAAGGTGAGATTTTAGAGAATAACACCCATATGTGTGAGTCCTATTATTGATTTTGTCATTAAGGGCCGATATTTTTCAATTGCAAGCATATGCTTCAGTGTGTGTTGCACGTTTATAAATAAACGTTATACATATATATATATATATATATATATATATATATATATATATATGTATATTTATATATATAAAAAAAAGTTGAAGTGCTCTGTGTTCTGAGTGTGTGTTTATGCATTCCTGTGCATGTATGTGTTTCTGCGTGTGTGCACGGGTGTATGCGCAAGGCTGTGTGTGTTTGTGTGTGTTAGGATGTCATCCTCAAAATGTGATGCAATCTCAGCCTGCCTCTCAATCCAGTCCATCACCCCCCCCCAATGGAACTAAATAATTCAGGGATTATGTTGTTTTATAATAGTAGTGGTTTCTATGGGGAATGGGGGAATCTAGCTCTTAGTACTCAAGCAGATACTTGGAATGATAAAAAACCTGAACATATATTACATTCTCTGGCATCGTGTCTGCGACTCAAATCTTTGAATGATGGAGAAAAATAGAAATGTTTCAGTGTCTTTGCGCAAATGCCATGTTAATTCTGAAGATATGAAATATCGTTTTGAAGTCTAAATGAATTAGGATGATGACTTTGTAATTACAACATGAGAATTTAAATAAATGTAAAATTTGGTATTTCAACTAAAGCTTGAAATATAATTGTATGTATACCAAGAGGTGATTCCTCTAACTCTATTCTCTTGATGTGAATGCTTTAACAATGTGGTGCGCATACTTCAGATCACGGCCCAGCACAGACATTGTGAAGGGCAGTGGCTCCAGCAAACTAAGGCTCCAGCAAACTAAAATTACAACTATTAGTATGAAAAAGT
>NC_136949.1:14157056-14522056 GCF_949987615.1 Pollachius pollachius | reverse complement strand
GGCCTGCTGCATGTATCACGTAGAGTTGAGACATTCCTCTTTGAGAAGTAGAATTCACCGCTAAAGACCTCCTACCTCCAGCTAGGAGGTAAGGAGGATAATAGGCCAGGACTGAAATGACATTAATGAGGGGAACACATTGTTTTCGTTAGGAATAGTGAAGGGGTGCATTGGTATACCCCATTCAAAGAAAAAGTGGAATGAAGTGGAATTGTTTCAGGGTTAATACGTAGCTGTATTCCGAGATATGTGTCCATTGATTGAACTAACTATTTGCAAATAGAATACTATATTTAGACTGTGTGTGTGTGTGTGTGTGTGTGTGTGTGTGTGTGTGTGTGTGTGTGTGTGAGAGAGGGAGAGAGAGAGCATGAGAGAGAGACAGCGGTTATGAATGCTATAAATTAATTGTACCATAACATATTGTTCAAATTTGCATACATAGAGGGAATAATTATTACAATACACTTACAAATGAATGAATGGTGGTCCAATTATTGATCAATAAACAATCAATATGTGTAAAAAAACACACATATATGGTGAGATTTGCTGAAAGAAAGATAGGAATAAAGAAAGAAAGACAAATAGAAAGAAAGAGAAATAAATACATAAGTATTTATTAAATGAAGTAGACCTAGTACATATTTTTTGACACTAAAGATCTTGTCACAAATTGATGATTGAGAAGGTACTTTAGGTCCAGCTATTATGGAGGATTTGTTTGGTTAATTCTAGTAGTGAATGGTGCCACACGCCAATATGGCTCTTGGTTTACAGTTTGCACTCTGGATGGCTGTCGTAAGCGAGAATTGAATGGAAGAAGTTTACAGTTACGTGAACATTTTGCACTTTTCTATGATGTGAACCCTTTCATGAATACCAGCGAATCCCGATTATTTTTTTTTTGTATTGTTTTCATCCAAGCAGTTACTGGTAGCCTTTAGGCCTGACTTCCTCTGGAAGGTACAATCGTTATCGTAGGAGGTCGTCTGCGATGGTGAGGAGGAAATAGCCTTGTAACGTAGCAGGACTTTGGTCCAGACAAACACAAAGATCTCACTGATAAAAGATTACAATTCCAAACTTCGGGATTTTAACCTTGCGAGGAAAATGTTATATGTGATGGCAAATGTATAAATGGCAAGCTGTAATTGTATATTTATATTTTTAAGGGAAGAGTCATGGGCATGGCGCTCATCACATGTTATATACTTAAATACAAACCAGGCGCGTCCGGTCGGCTGTATCAACTTTGGACTCTGCATGAAAACAATTGTCCGCTAGATGGCGATATTGGGCGTGATGACAAAAGTGCGTTTCAAGTTAGACCCCTCGCATAATCTCTGACCTCGTTCCACCCTGCTTTGGTAGGCCATCACAAGAACCACCTGGAACACCTGGAAATGGCCAACTTCCTCTGCGTTAATATTAATTAGCCGATTAACTGAATTAATGGTTGAAAACGATCAATTCTATGGTACTACACTATGTATAGAACTTGGTTATGTAGCATCTTATCCTAGCTATCTGTTGTATACGGGCAATTGGTTAACCTAGCGATGTTTGGTGCTTTGCACTTGGTTCTATGAACCTCTTAATTGTACCGACAGCGATATATTGTTTCACTTTCTTATGACAAATGCACTTATTGTGAGTCGCTTTTGATAAGTGTCTGCTAAATGCCCAAAATGTAAAACACCAGGAAGTGAATGTGATCAAGATCAAGTCCTAACATGTACCACGTTCCCAATTGTCAGTATCAGTCAGTGTCCGATTTTAAATGAATGTACTCTGCCTTCTTTTCCTTAAGTGATGTCAATTTTTAAGTGCAATAACGACTCCAAACTTGGTGAACATTGAAAAGAATGTTATTGGAACCACTATGTGATATCAACCATCCAATATTATCTATATGAAGACCATTCTATAACACTGTAACTACCAGAAAAGCGATGCACTCAGCGACCGCTCTTTAGACCCGCCCCCTGAACAGGGTAACCATAGCAACAGTGCGAGACGAGGCAGCTGGCGGAGTTCTCGCGCAGCGTTTCCGCTTACCTAAATAAAGAACTGGCGAGCGGAGGACGGGAGCCCAACCGCTCTAAAGGACAGAAATCCCCGACAAAGAGCCCGGGAAGTGCCGTCTTAGTGAAACTAATGTCTCGAATCTGAAAAAAAGGAGGGCTTGCTGGTAACCTTGACATCGGTGAGTCTTTTATTTTTGTGGCAGCTTAATAAAGGCCACGTCTTTGTGGCCGTTTCGTTTTCTCCGAACTCCCTTCGGTTCGCGTTTACGTTTGGTCCGGTGAATTAACTTACTAAAAACGTTAATGGCAACGAACCACGGAATGATTTCGCGAGTTGATTAACTTCCGTTTATCCCTTGCCCCTGTGGTTTTCGAACAACGACGTTGATAGACGTTAAAATCATTAAAAACCGAGGGCAATACTCCGCTTCGTGCTTCATGTTCAGCGATGACTTTGAACGATAAGCCCGAGTTTCAGAAGTACCGATCTCGGGGCTCGGGGACAGCGGACACACTGGCACCGGGACGTTGTCATTACTGTGTTATAATGTGAGACAGCTCACTGGACGGTATCTAACAAAGACACGACGGAATCCGGACAGCGAGGCGTCTTTGCAAACCTAACAGTGTTTCCCAAACGCCAGAGGACCGTGAGCTGGCCTAGTTCCACTGTTCAACTTTAGCGCAGACCTTCGTGTACCAGGGCTGCTTGAGCTCGTCCGCTCACTGCGCTCATTGTTTAAATAGCCCACGGTACAGTCGCACGTGTCGGCGCGTGTGACTGTACGGGCTGCTGCTTCAAAGGCGCCCGTGCCACATCACAACAGCTGTCGGCATATGTTTGGGTAAAGGTCGTTGTTATTTTTGTATGACCCAAAATTGTCTATCATTTTTTTATTGAGATGTAATATTCATTCCACAGTGTGTAGGGTGTTTGTGTGTGGGACTGTCTCCTTGTTTTCTTCTCCGTATGGCATACATCCGCTACATTCCTCGAAGTCGCATTGATATCGGGTGGTCGTGTCGCACCTTTTGTGTGATGGTGTTCGGCTTTGTTTGATTTTGATTGTTGCATTCAACCCGGAAATAGTACCAAGTTTGGCTGAATTTGCGTTGCAGGCAGTCGTCATGCACATATTTTACAAAGCCTACATTTCTGTTCACATATATTTTGTTTTTACACAATATAAAACCCATGTATAGGAATATAGTTAGAACCAAATATGACGTTTATTTGTATACCCAAGAAACGTGCAATGCTGAATGCTCACGTCCAATGCTCATAGTTTCCATAGTTTGCTGTTTCGTTATGTTTATACACGGTTATAGCCTATTATCATCATGCAACAGACCCCCTATCCCCGTGGCTCTTTATTGTCCACGTATGCATGCCTCTATTTATCCCATCGTGTCTCTCTATGTTTTTGAGGTACAACGCCTACTATGCCGCATAATACGCAGTGTAACAACAAAGGTTCTATGCTGGCTGCTGCCATCCAGAGCCACGTCTTTAGGACAAGCCAGGTTCCACCGCTAGAGGCTGACGGCTTGAGCAGCGCTGGTACCTATCGAGTGGCAAACCTTCTTCAACGGTTCCCCGAAGGGCTCTGTTTCCCTGAGTGCTGCCTAGCTGGGCTAATGCTGCTCTTCCTGGCACCCAGTCGGCATTGTAGGAGCCCACAGCAGCAGGGAAACTGCATTAGCTGAATTACTACAGCTGCCTGGCTTGGTAGACTGGTCAAGCTAGGCCTGTGGTAGGGGGTTACTGTTTTCCCCCAAACACAAAGCTGCCGTAATCCTATCTCCAAGCAGTTTTTTCTCACTCCAGTGAATCCAGCTGTTCTGTAGTCCAAACAACAACAAAACACGTTAACCATATATGTCATAGGCTATACGCAGGCACTACTGTACATTATTTATTGTGGAATTGTCTGCATATAAACTGGCCCATTATGAGAGAGAATTCAAAGATTTCTCTTTGAATTGTCCATGCACTAAGTTTATACACTTAGTGTGTAACTGTTCAGTATACTGTTGAGTAGTAAACAGAGGTTGTGTTTTCCCAGTACTCCCAGTTGAGGTAATGGGGGATCCTAGAAATGTCTTGATCCCCCATTAGATAAATCCAACATGGAAGATGTTGGATTGATCTGACAAAGAACCTCAAATGATGATCAAGTTACAGCGGCGTTTTAACAGCTCCACCATCAATGTCAGACATACCCTTAGAAAGAATGCAGGAAACGGCAGGACCAGTGCTTCATGAGAACTGGTCTGTAGTCTTACAGCAACGTACCAACAAGATCAGTGTTTCCCCCACGTTCACACAGCAGCGGCGCGCCGCCGCTGCTGAATTTTCTCCGCCGCTGAAATAAAAATCCTTCTCCTAATTCTTATATTATTTTTTTTACGTAGCTCCTTTTAGAAAATGTACAGCGCGTAACGTCAATTGCGCAGCACGCGGCACATCGTCACGTAACCAACATTAAAGAAGAAAAATACACAGCGAGTGTGGCAGTTGTTGGCAGTAGGCTACCCTACACGGTTGCAAAGTTACATTGATTCTAGCAGTAGCGAGTGAAGCGGAAGATCGAAGAAAGAAGGAAAGAGTGAGCCAGACAGAGAGAGAGAGAGACAGAGAGAGAGAGAGAGAGAGAGAGAGAGAGAGAGAAAGTAAGTTGCTAAAATGTGTCGCTACATGACCACCAGTGTTAAAAACCCTCTGAGCCCAATCATTTTATTGTATCTATAAACCGCAACCTCCGTGCCGTTTTTCCTCTAGTATTGTGTGTGTGTGTGTGTGTGTGTGTAGGCCTATGTGTGTGTGTGCGTGTTGTCGCTCTTTTTGGGATAGCAACCATGTTTAGTGTTTAAGCATTAGGCAAAAATCTGTAAATAAACTGTGCAAATTATATTTGCGTTGTGGCATTTTTTGTTTAAATATTACTATACAAAAATATAAAAAATTGTAAATGAAGACACAAAAGGCAAAGTTACAACACCAATAATCCCATCTACAGTAATACACAGGACTGTTTGAATAGGAGTTAAGTGCATATTCTCCTCTCAAAGTGCACCAGATTCATGCATTCCAATGTAAAGGGTACAAAAATTGTTCGGGGGGCATGCCCCCGCACCCCCCTAGAGGGTTCGGGGACCACACCACCGCTGCTGAAAAAAATCCTGCGGGAAACACTGAAGATGTTTAATATGGTTGCAACTGGTGCATCCAGTTCCCTAGGATGGGTTGGCTATACCTCTTCATGCCCTTCTGACAAAGATTTTTTTCCTAGTAAGGTAATCTATCAATATTAAGCATTGCTATAATTGCGCGTGGTAGGTATCAAAGGATAGCGTCATCAAGCCTTTCCTTTATCCTTTGTCCCGAGCGACAGCGGCTGTTTTTAGCCATTATAAAACAATGGGGGCGACAATTGATGATCCTTTGTAGTTCCACAGTGTAATGTTTAGATTCTTCTTCTCTCCCATTGAAACTTTAACCAATGGTATTCATGACGGAATTGTTGCGCAGAAGCATGCATTTTTGTCGCTAGCCTTCTTAAAATGTGCTGGAATTATGACTCACCATTGACCAGGCTGCATACCACTGTTTAGAGACTTGGAAATGATCATGGCGTGCCAGCAATCGTGATACAAATCTTTCCGAGGTAGTGTACCCAGGCCACAATTACAGCCTCAAGCATTCAGCCTCTGGGTAATGTGATTCCAGCAGGCAGCAACAGATACACTCCAAGGTACAAATGACTCACTCTTTTGAATTAGAACAATTAGATTGTTTTTTTGATTTCACAATTTTCTCTTTCAACATTGAAAAACAAAGCTAGTCATCTCCCATGTCAATTGGCATGTTTACGTTACCTTTCATTGCACTGAGGCCTTTTCTTTGCAATCCCTGACTCTGATCAAGCCGATTCTGCATATGTTTAACTTAACAAAGTCAAAGCCAATCAATACCCTTCCCTTAGTGCTCGCAGCAGGTCAGCTTTGCATTATGAACATTGAGTCTAGTTGTCATTTTTTAATCCGTCTAGGACAAAACAACATGTTCTTCTTTTGCATTGCACTGACCCTGGTTCAGTGGGTGAGGAAATGTTGGTGCTGCGTTCCTTCCTCCTATATGCCCTTTGGCGCGTCCTTGTTTCCTGACAATCTCGAGAGCTCTGTGTCACAGACTCCCTCCAAGCACGTCATGCGCAATTGCGTGCAAGATGTAACCCTCCTGCAGACGCGTAAAGCTGTTCATGAACAGCCATTAGAATGAGGTGTATATACCGTCACTGTATTTGTCTATGGTGGTGTTTTTTCTCCACACATGCAACGATCCAGCTAATTTCAATCATGAGAGGTTACCTGTTCTGCTCTGCTGATAAGCAAATCTATCTGCTTTGATGGAAAAATACCTGTGTGCTCTCTGCCAGGTACTCGTAGATGTGTTGTTTTGATGGTGCTGCCCCCCGCCAGGAAATGCATTGTTGTGAATTGAAGCATTGATATTACCGTAGCCATTAGTAATTTAAATGGCCTCTCTGCCCTCCCATGGGAATCCGCTGCCAGCAAGTCTTTCTGCGCTCCGTCCTCCTGCCGAGAACAGCTAGCGCTGCAGACTCATGAGGCACCTGGAACACATTCATGTAATGGTGGGGTGTCTCTATTTATTTCCTCTCTTTTCTCAATAAAACCTACCAATGAGGTTCTTGCTGTTTTATATAGGGGATGTTTCCATAGGGCTTTAGGATAGTAAATGGTGTTATAAAGGGTTGGTGGGTTCGAAAACGGCCGGCTCTAGTTCTTAGGCTCCCCCCCATAACCAACCAAGCAGAGCCATGCGAATCATCAATAAACCACCAAGGAGCAAGGCAGATTGATCCAGTATTAGATATTAAAAGGGGCTATTTAAAGGCTGATTAATCAGGATACTCTTTTGGGGGCTAACGGTGCAGAACCACACAGACTCTTGAAAGGAGAAAAAAAACTCAATAAATTTCTCCCAGCCTTCGTTATTTATTGACAAGGGCACACCGTACCCAATGGGTGCCACTCCCCTGGCTGTGCAGAGAAAAGGAAATGCAAATGCATTATATAGGCCTTGTACATCAGAATGCTTAATGCTCATTTTTTGTTGGCGATTTTCCATATTGAGAGGACTCAAGAGCGTTGTAGTACTGTAAAATCCTACAGCATGTAAATATACTGTACTGACCGAGGCTTATAAAAACTTTTTGTTTTGCGTGATTAACACAGTGGCAGTTTTAAACAAAAATAATCTCCCCATAATGACAGAAAATGTCGAGCTTAATAACTCAAAAAAAATCCAAAAATCCTTTACTACCAACACAATAATGACCATTACAATGCTTCGGAATGGAGGTGGTCATTGCTATGTGACACCACTATGTACAAGCCATATACCGTAATTGCAAAAATAATAATAAAGGGATCTCTCTAGCAACAACGCACACTATGCATGACAACATACAGATGTCAATGAGATCATACACAGCACGGCCTATGCAACGAGACTGTTTCAATGTAGTCGCTGTTTTGACAAAGCGGCTTGTGTGCATGAACAAGATACTCCGGTGGGCCATGGTGGCATGTGTTTGACTGTAAGGAAGAAGCAAAGACCTGCAGAATTACTCTGTATGGTAATTCAGCATCATATTTAATTGCTTTGTGCGTTGCCCAGCTCTCTCTCTCTCTCTCTCTCTCTCTCTCTCTCTCTCTCTCTCTCTCTCTCTCTCTCTCTCTCTCTCTCTCTCTCTATGACCTCCCTGTGTCTCTCTCCCAGTGACTGGGAGGTTATGTAATCCCTGCTGACTGCTGATAACTAATCTCTTTCTCTTCTCCGTAGAGGATCCTCTGGCTGGTCGCGCGGAAGGGGAAAGATGTGCGATGGAATGGTAGCGTTTCTGACGAGAGTCCCCCCCTCCTCCTCCTCCTTCTCCTCCTCCTCCTCCTCCTCGCTAGACCACAGGCTGGCTGTCTCCGCGCTGCTCATCCTCCTCACACTGCTGCCGTCCAGTCACGCATCAGGTAGGGGAGCCGCGTGCCCAGGCCTGCTCCTGCTCTCTCTCTCTCACTCTCTCTGTCACTCTCCCTCACACACACTGAATATCACCCCATGGAAAACATGTCGCATACAACAGGTATTGTGGGTGCAATGTAATCATGGTTTTAGTTTTCTTGAGGAGGCGTATGTCAATGAAATCTTGTCCTGGACCCTTTGTTACAATCAAAAACTTATTATATGTTATAATTATTTATTACACGGCTCTTCTCAATGCCAGAAATATACAGGTCATGAGGGGAGAGGCTTTGTCGCGTTACCGCATGACAATTAAACATAGGAACGGGAGCCATTAGGGAGGATTCAGAAGGGAGACGACGTAAATACTCATGCTTAATGAATCGCCGGCTGGTAGTGCTACCTCGACCCCGGCCTAGAGGGAATGGCAGTTTGCTGTCCCTGGCGGCTCACAGCCCGCCCCCTCCCCCATCTCGCTCGCCTTTCTCTCAACTGTTATTGAGTTAAAGAGAGAAAGAGAGCGTGCTGTCTGCGGTCACACCGCTGTCATGAGGTTTTAATCAGCATGGCGTTTAGCACCATTAGGAAAGGGACAGCTTTTAGCCATGCCTTTAGCCCCCCCCCCCCTCTCTCACAGATATGTTGTTGCCCCCCACTCTCTCACAATTGGGCCGACCGACAGCTTTTTGCATTCACGTTTCATTGGCATAAATTGCTGCCCCGAGATTTTTTTTAGAGGCTGTAGTAATAAAACATAGCAACTGATGACAAGATGTTTATAGGGCATAATCCCCACGCCAACACAGCACACACACAGAGACCTGATTGGGATGTCTCCAACACAAAGTAACTAAGACATACACACACACACAGAGCCAACGATCATTGTCCCACTTCACAGATGAACAGTGTGCGCGTGGGGGCGAGCTTTTGTCTTTTTGCCCGAGCCTTATCCCGTCTGCTCGAGTGCAGTGGGCCTGAGCAGATATGACTCATTGTTTTTCATGAATGTGAAGGCGAAAAGAACGCTGCTGAGGGAGACGGCGGAGGAAAGACAAGTGAGTGAGTTCATAGGGCCGTACGATGAGGGGATGAAAGGAGGCCGCGAGGGAGAGGAGGGAAAGTGTACTCCTCATGCGCCACCCCTAGCTTATGTAACTCCCATGATTCATGTGGAGCCCACCGGAGCCCCTGCCACGCTCACAGCTAATCTGTCCATCACACACACACAGCGAGTGGCTGATGCCCCTCTAATGCTCCTTGATGCGTGAGTGTGTGTGTGTGTGTGTGTGTATGTGTGTGTGTGTTTGTGTGTGATAAATGTGTGTAAAACTGTCTGCTCATGCTTATCTTGCTCACCCAGCGCATACTGTGTTTATAAGTGAATGCTAGACCTCAACATTCACTCATGATGATTATGTACCCTGGCTCTCTATCGCCTCAGCACAAAGGTGACCATTAGAAATGTAGCATTAGATGCATCAGCTTGGTTAGATATTGTTTTAAGATCATAACGTTCATATAATCAACTGGCGTGAAATCTACATTATTATGAAATTGGGCATGGATCTGTGGTGATCACATAATCACAGAATGTACAAACTAGTCTACTTTGATAGAGATCATAACATATCTCCTTTGCCTTGCCTTTTGTTTTCATATGTAAATTGACATATCAAGCAGCAGGAAGAATGACTGGTGCTGCCATGCATCAGTGCTGCTAGCGCTTTTGTGTCCTGTGGTGGCAGGCAGAGGAATAGCTACGGTGTGCCCAGCCCCCAAAGTTCAACAGACGCACATTACTAATTGTGTATGCTGTAACTTACTTCACTCAAGGAAACCCCACTGTGTATGCTGCCAGAACCCTCCGAACTGTTTCAGCTGTTGAGTCGTGTCTGTATTTCATCCTTCATTTTAATGTAGTTCATAAAAACATAGGTCTTCTTGTACAGGGGGAACGGCACAAGCACCCTGTGAACAAGTGTCCCGCGTACTTCAACAGTGCTCCCAACTCTCCTCAAGGACACCATCTGCTTCTTATTCCACAGAAGAAAAGTGTTTCTCATACAGCTGGGTTTGACAGGTGGCCACGCGACCAGGAGACCTATTGCTTATTTTAACAAAAAAAAACATAGCCATCATCTTCTCGGGGCACTATTGATTTTTCTGCCCAGCCTTAAGCACTCAATTGTAGTCCCCTTCTCGTTCTCCTTCTCCAATGTGTGTGTGTGCTCTCTCATACATAATTCAGGCAGGTAATCCCTAGATATCTACTTGAAATGGAAATGTCCCTGGAAATATTCATGAATACGAAATTGCAATACAGTTGACAGACCAATTCTAGGATCATGGCTATAATAGTGGGGGCTAGAATAGATGCTAGAATTTGCCTCATATGGTTCATAGCTATGTTATGTTCAAGGTCTAAGAAGCAAAACATGCCCCCAGTGCATTTTTATACATATATATATATATACATATATATATATATATATATATATATATATATATATAATATATATATATTTGGGCGATATATACATGGCCTGTTGGGCAAGGTCATGTCGCCACTGGTCACCACTGATATTGTTTTGTTGTATACAACCAAAATCTCATCATTGTAATAGTTACCCGTTGGTACAAGAATGCTTGTTACAAAGCCGGGGCGACAAGCAACATCAAAGCCTCCTGCCATAAGCCTCTGTGTCCGGCTAGGTAAGGAAATGGCAACTAAAGCAGTTGTGTAAAAGGACAAACGCTGGCAAGCTGATGGATTCAGCCGGCAAGGGTTGAGGGGAATAAACAACACAAGCCCGGATTGTTTGCTTGCTTATCCAAGGCTCTGAGATTTATTTTATTTTTAATCACAGGAAAGCTTGGTTGCAAACATTGCAGCAGTTCAGTTGCATTGCAGGGGTAGTTATTTTCCTTGTGGTGGATGCGTCCTGTGTTCTTTGTTCCAGAGGAACTAGGCCAGACAGTTAGTCAGCAATGTGGTGGACAGATTGAAAAATTTAGTTAGGACCCACAGTGCCAATTGACATTTTCCTCACTTATCCAGAACCGGTCATCTCAATGGGTCATGCCATGCAATGTAAAAATATCGTCCAACTACTTTTTAATAGTTGCCGTTTCAGCCTTCAAAAGTCAATGGGAAGGTAGCCAGGAAAATACCATCAAAAAGAACAAAAGGACGCCTTCCTATTGTCAACAAAGTCTCTTGTTCTCTTTTGACGACTAATGGTTGGTCGGCCTGACTAGGTTCGAATTGAATGTGGTCTAGAGAGAGAGCCAAATGGTGGATCAGAGGGCTATTCCATGCTGACCCTGTTATTTGACTCCTCTTGCTGTGGAAGACTAGTAGAGGGTGCAGGCCTTCATCTCACCAGAGTTGGAAACTAAACGAATATGCCCGGACAGGCTCCCTGCTCTCTGTAAATAGCTGACTTGGGCTAGCATGGGGTCCTTGCTGCGACCGCAGAACTAATGAGGGCTGGTACAAGTCGAGCTCGGCCTCTTGCAATGGCTATAATCCATTGCAAGCGTTCCAACTCCATAGGCATGCCAAACGGGCTCTACAATTCGGTGACGTTCAGTCTGCTTCAAAGTATGTCCGTACCCCCCACACAAACAGGTTTGGCTTAAACAGACCGGGGGTTTGCAAACAATACCACCTTAGCCGGGGAGAAAACAATGGCTGCCGTGCAATCAACTGTTCCCAAATAGTCCCCCTAAGACCTGTTAACAAAGGTGGCCTGCAAGCAGGCACAAGGAGTAAGGCAATATGCCTGCCGCCGCCCCCTCTCTGAAATGTGAGAACAAAGAGGGCTTTTAGGGGGCTGTCGGACCCCGCGGGGCGAACCACAGCGAGCGCTACTCCATCACCCACCAGCAATTAAGAGCGCTGACCCCTCTCTGCCCTGAGTGTGTGTGTCTGAAGCTCCTATACCACTTATTTTTTTCTTTTTTAGATCCACTTTCTCTCACTCCCTTTTTCCCCTCTCCCTTCCTTAGTCTCTCTCTCCCCCCGCCTCTCCATCTGGGTTGCTGCTATTATCCAGGTGAGAGCAGAAGCCATTAGCCGCGCTCCGCTAGCAGTCGACATCAATCTTCGCTCATCCATTACCTGTGTTTTTTTTTTTTGTTGGGGGGGGGGGGGGGGTTGTCACCCACTGTGTATGTTTAATGACTTTACCAAGCAGCCAAGCCCCGAGGGAGACTTCACAACACCATCTATTTCCCCAGGCTGCTTCCACGTTGGCTGCTAACCTAACCTTGCCTATTGGGCCGGCTAAATGGCGTTTCATACGACATGATATATTTCTGGTCAATTTTTGGTCATCATAAATCACAGGGAATGAAAGGGGGAGCTCTCAGGTTCAAAATGTCTGAATGTCAGAAGCTACTAGTACCAACACTCAATTCAGGCTAAAGGTTCTTCCAGTCCTAGTGAAGATTAAGGCCACTATTTTGCAACTTCCTCGTTGCAACTGATGGTCGCTTTGATGTTGGCCTAATTGTCATGGTTTCTATTTTCAGATCGTATTGATTCTAAGCGATAACCTGGAGAGAGTTGAGATGTCTTGTGTGTTAGCCCGGGTTTCAATGGGCCTCATGTGAGGGACCAGCCTGCTGAGTGTGGGCACAGGCCTGACTAATGAGCTGCTAAATATATCCCCCAGGCACTACTGGCTCTCCTCTGTCTTCTTTCCCTGCTGCCTTCACTCCGTCTTTTTACTTTTATCTCCCGCCTCTAAATGTATTGCTTTATATTTTGTCTTTTTGTCTCAGTTTTCGAGTTCCCTTTGTGGTGCCTCTGTCACGCTCATTGTTCTTTGACGTCCTCTGAAACCGTAGTGTGGGCTCATTTTACACCTCATGTGTGGTCGTCAACACGAGCATCCTGCTCAAACAAGGTCAGCCACGTTTATCTGGTGCACATCAAACCAGAGCTGTCAGCTGACATACCTACGCACGATCACACGTCGTCGCTTCTCCTACTGCTGCCTCAGTGCAGGCCTACGGAGTCATCCATCCGCCACCTCTAAACGCTCAACCATCAAACGTCCTGTGAGACATGCCGGCAGCATCGTGTGCGGTGTGCACGTTTCTTTTATCTGTACCGGGAGCAGAAACGGGAGTCCATCACGCTCTAGACGACAAGAGGAGAACAAGACGACACACACACACACACACACACACACACACACACACACACCCACACACACACACACACTCACACACAGAAGCCGCTCGTAGTGGTAGAGCCAATTTGGAGAACAAGGCTGCATTGGTGCCGCTTTGTCCACCTCCCATGCCTTTTGGAGGAACGGAAGGTCCCGCAGGTTTGGAATCTTCCCAGTATGCGAGTGTCTCTGTGTCAACATATCTACATTCAGTAATTGGTTGTACAGTAATATCTTTAGTTCTTCCAGTTATCAGCTCCAAAAGAAGGCCTTTGTTTGCTTTGTGTCTTAACTCTTTGGACCACGGATTGGACCACGTCTGCAACATTTCAGTTATGTCCACGTGAACAATTACATTTGCCAGTATATACAAAGGAGGAGGTAATTGTCGACCATGGCAAGCTTGCAAGTTTTTTTGCCCATAAGTCTGGCCAATGGACTTCACAGATTGTAGCTTAATTGCCCCAAATCTTTGTGACATTCTAAGCTTGTCTGTTTGTAGCTCCTGTGTCAGGCCCTGGCAGACACCCCTAGGCATGTTGATTGCCTGGGCAGTAGGGATTTTATAATGGAACCGTGTTGGGATTCCACCTTTCTGGTGAAAATTCCTATTTATTTGTAACCTGTACACGCACACACACATGTGTGGCCTTCATCTCATCCTTCTCTGTTGTTTGCACAGAAGCAAGGCCAAACATGATGGTTCCAGCCATCTTGCTGCTGCTTCTACTCAATAGCTTTATCGACCGGCTGTGTGCAAACACAAAAGAGAAATGGATTTCAAATTTGGCTCTGTGATCCAGGGAGTATTGGTTGTGCTATCAACAGATATACAAGCTGAGGACTTTCTGTGCACAACAGCAGCAGCAGCAAGCTCCCCTCAGTAGCAAGACGAGCAAAGGCCTAGTGACCACAATTTATAGGAGGCTTATGTGGGCTTATTGTGAGGCAAGGGGATTGGGAGGAATTCAGTGTGCCACGAAACCCTGAGCCAGTCAAGCTAGGCATGAACAACACACGGCAGGCAGTCTCTTTAGTTAAGCGTTCAAAAGTGTGTTATTGGCCAAACTGTCATCATGACGATGCCAAGTTGGGTACTCTCGTCAGAGTGCAGTTTCTCCATAAAAGTGTGTGCAGTGAAATCCACAGCCATAAGGAAGCAGTCTCTCCCGAGTGCTCTCACAATGACCCGCCATTGTTTGAAAACAACGGCTGCGGACCAGAGAGCCTCAGGGTTTTTATCACACCTACGCCACATTTGTTTGTTTCCGTTTTCTGCCTTCACTTGGGACCTTCCTGTTTGTCTGTTTGGCCTTATTCAAGCGTCACTATCGCAAGGCTAGGGCCTTTGAGCAGGGAAATGTGTCGCCAGATAGCATCATCCTGACAAAACAAACACATCCTCCGATCCTTCCTCCCATGTGATGTTGCCAAGGCTCCACACCCATTCATCTGAGAACTGGTCTGCTCCTTCACCTCCATTAAAAAGGAAAACATTTCGATACAGCCTGACTTATCGAAAGCTCAGACTGTATAGAACCAATCTTTTGACAACAGATTAGGATGAAGCCCCCCATCCCACCACCCATCACCCATGCAAGCACACACCCCGACTTTCACCTTCAGCGAGGGAACAAATGTCCAAAATGCAACCCTCCCACTTTGGTTGGGAGGCAGGCTTTACTCTGTTGGAATACAATCATCACAGTTGCATTACAAGACTGCTGTGTGTGTGTGTCTGTATGTGTGTGTGTGTGTGTGTGTGTGTGTGTGTGTGTGTGTGTGTGTGTGTGTGTGT
This sequence comes from Pollachius pollachius, assembly GCF_949987615.1. Taxonomy (NCBI): domain Eukaryota; kingdom Metazoa; phylum Chordata; class Actinopteri; order Gadiformes; family Gadidae; genus Pollachius; species Pollachius pollachius. The sequence continues at coordinate 14,506,996 of NC_136949.1, read as the reverse complement.
GTGTGTTGTGTGTGTGTGTGTGTTCAGCATGTACACGTGCGTGTGTGTGTGTGTGTGTGTGTGTGTGTGTGTGTGTGTGTGTGTTCAGCATGTATACGTGCGTGTGTGTGTGTGTGTGTCTTTGTGTATGGGTGAGTGTCGCCGGCCATGTACACGTGTGTGTGTGTGTGTCTCTTTGTTTTCCTCTGAAAGCTGAGAGGATGGAATGTCTGCCTTCCAGCTGTCCCTGAGAATCAGAGAGAGGGAAACAAGTGGGGGGGTTCTCTGTCCCCCTTTAACGTCCACCCATCTGCTCCCACTGGTGTGTGTGTGTGCGTGTAATGGGGGTCACATAATGGCACCCCCCCATCCCCCCCCTGTTTGGTCTCGCATTCATATTTATCCCTTCACATGCAAAGTTGCCCTGTTGTTCTTTTCTTGAGGCACGCTGCTTAAATCTGCATCGGTTCCCTCCCCCTGCCCCCCTCCATTAGCTCACAGGAGACAATAGATTGTATTGGCAGCACACGTGGCCGTGTGTTCAATTGATTTTTTTGTGTGTGTTGAGAATTCCACCACTTTTCAGTTTTTCAAAGCACACAGGCACTGCAGGCAGGGGTTTGCGAGGCAAGGGGTCAAGAAGATGCCTCTCTCTCTCTGGCTTTTGTTGGAGCAGAGCTTCCTGTTAACCTAACAACATGGTTCTGTAACATGGTTACAACCATGTTGTATGAGGAAATGAACCATAGTGTACGAGGAAATGAATGCCTGAGCTGTGGCTCATGCACGCACACATGCATATACACACACACACACACACATACAAGAGGCCTTTTCTTGTGCATGCATATAAGATGTTCAAAACACAGATGTCAGTTCCAGGGACGCAGGCCTGCTGCCTACCAAGGGACACATAGATATACACACTCACACATTCACGCACTCACTCACACTGTTATGCCTGAGTACTCACTCGCTGTATCTGTGTGTACTAAAGCGTTTGCTTTTTGTACAAATGTGTGGGTGACTCCCTTCCACCACCGCCCCCACCCCCCACACACACACTCGACCCATCCTCAGGGCTGTCCGCCTTCCAACCCCCTAGAGGCCCCAGCAGATGGAAGTGTGACGTGTGTGGTGAGTATGTGTGTGTGTCTGTGTGTCTTTGTGTGGTGTGTATGTGTGTGTGTGGTGTGAGTGTGAGTAAGGGCTGGCTGATATGGCCATAATGCTCAGTCCCAATATACTGTATAAGTAATAGAATATTTCAATGACCAAATATATCACTCTAGAGCAGGTTTTGTGCTAATGAAATAAATTCATTGTCTTCATAAAATAACTACTTGGTTCTGTCGATTTTTTTATACTCCAGAAAAATTCTTGATAAATGAATTGTATTTTCCAACTTTAAAAGCTTATTGCAAAATTAACATAACGGCTTTGAGAGAAACCTTTAAAAAAGCTATATAAAGAGGCCTAGCCTACGATATGTGGATGTAAAATATCAAAGCTAAACATGAAACTGTTTATATTGTAGCTAGCTGTTTGCGATATGTACAAAATCGTATATCTTATATTCTGACCCTCGATATTGATGATGGGACAATATTGTAGGGATGACTATCAGTGCTTTCCAAAAATATTTACACATTGAGATTTTTGATAAATAATCATCAGCAATGTGGGTATAAGGATGGAGGGGTTAAGGGAAATAATACAACAGCTAGAAAAGTCTGTTAATTTAAAGAAATCACTTCCCTTACTGTAATGCAGTCTTTAATACGAGGGAAAAAAAATCCTTATGCCCTATTGCGATATTGCATTATCTAATATCCAAAAGGCCTTATACATATGAACTCCGGATTAACTCAGAGAATCAGGTCTGGAGATGGTCAGGAGTTGCCTTATCCAACATGCAACACACAGCAGGAGCTGAGCCGCACCAGACATGTTCAAACATACTCTGTACACATACTCTGTAAAAGTAAGAAGCAGCCATGCTCCCTGTTTTGTGTCAGTGCATGATAGAAACTTCAGCAAAACGCCCACTCTCTCGTTCTCCGGATTTCAGATTCTGGACTTTACACCAGGAACCTGGTGGGTTAACCTCCGGAGGGTCAGATTCTGACATTAGTGTTCACACATACAGCCCACTGGGGAGTATCCGTAGATGTCCAATTTACGTTGCATGTGTGAAAGGCCTATTAGGCGATATCCTGTCTCATAGGTTGATATTGATTTAATATTAATATACTGCCTAGCCCTAGCTAGTGTGTGTGTGTGTGTGTGTGTGTTTGTATGTGTGTGTGTGCGCATCTAAAATTAGAACATCGCATCTTGATGTTGGTTCCCACTATTTTGTCATCAACGTCATCCATCAACGTCATTGACTTGGCATAATATCTTTGCATCATGTTATACCACAGACTTCTCTTTCGACCTTGCATTCCCTCCAGTTCAGTTCTCTGGGTGTCCCCCCTGGCCTCTTCGCTCCCTGTCCCTCCGTTCATCTCCGAGTCTTTCTGTATGCAAAGCAGGTCCTCCGTTGAACTCTGTGCTCAAACAGGCACCAGCTGTTATCTGAGCAGAGTTATACGTAGCCAATCGCACATTGGCTGACGCGGGCCGTGTCCCTGCACACAGGCGCCGTGTTACCATTTCACACGCACGCACGCACACACGGGCAAACACACACAGGCATAACACGAGACTGGTAGTATCACTGCCTCAGACTTCAATCGGCCTGTGTAGCGATTGCATTTCACAGGCTGGCAGCTCGGCGTGGCCAAACCGTGTCACTCTATATAGTGTGAAGGGCTGTGCACCCAGCTCTCCTCCGTGTCCTGTTCACAAGAATGAAAGTGAGTGCAGGCAATAGATCCTCTTTTGCTTGAGCTAAACACACTCACACAGGCCTGCTTTACGTATACAAACTGCACGCACACACACACTTTGGCTTTAAAGTGTGGACACGCTGGTGTTTGGTGGATATTTTTACTGACATTGCAGTCGGGACATGCGTTTAAATGTGGTATCTTAGTATTTCCTAGTCTGTGGTTTATGTATTGGAGTTTTTCAATATGTCGTTATTATGGATTCACAATGGCAGCCTTTGCGGGTTATCCCTCCCTTTTGCGGCTCCGAAGGGTTCCAAAGCCTTAAGCAACACCCTGTCCTTTTCTTCGTTCCTATGACATTTACGCCTGCTGTCAGCAACTATCGTTATAATGTTGAAACAACCGACAAAGAGCATGCCTATTTTCAGATGACAGTTGCCGCATAGCTCTCTCACCCACAAACACACATGTTCCTGGTGACACACACACATGCATGTCTTTCTAGCATTTGAGCAATCTGTTATAAACATAATCCTTTATACACTATCACACAAAGGAAAGCTCTGCTGCACTCAAATAATGAAAGTTTGTCTTAAACAATCTGCCGGATTAGTGGGAGAGGAGATGGTTGACCCACCCTACTCAAAAAACAAATTTAAATACGCTCAAGTCTATCCCTGCATCGCAAAACAACAACAACAACAACAACAAAAGCAATAACGGCAGCAGTGAAGGATTTAGGGAAGAACCGACAAAGGAACAAAAACATATTTACCAGGCCAGAGAGGGCCTCATCATCCCCTATCGTCTTTACAGTTTAATCCATCTACACATACACACACACACACACACACACACACACACACACACACACACACACACTCGCACACGCACACACAAACATAAGCAGCATCGTCAATACACAAAATGCCACACATCCACAAGCCCCCTCCCTCCTTCTCTCTCACCGTGATTGTCACACAGTGCAGGTCAGCAGCTGGCTGGCTGCCGTTACGTCGGGCTCTAATGCTATTTGCTTTGGACGCTTCCCCGTTGCCTATAGAGGATGATGAAAAGTGTGTTTTGGTGGAAGCTGCGTCATTCCTTGTACGAGTGGCTGCCTCGACAGATGTGAAGGGGGAGATGTTGACAGAAGATTTGAACACCCAACCCCACTCCACCCCCTCCTCTCTTCTAATACTGTGTTGCAATCTGCCTCACGAGGCAGACCTATACTCCTGTGAGGACATGAAAGCATCCCCCACCTGTTTATAGGAAACCACTGGTTAATTAGACACCACTGGTTTATAGGACGCCACTGGTTTAGAGGATACCACTGGTTTATAGGACACCACTGCTTTAGAGGACACCACTGGTTTAGAGGACACCACTGGTTAATAGGATACCACTGGTTAATAGAATACCACTGGTTAATTAGACACCACTGGTTTATAGGACGCCACTGGTTTATAAAAAACAACTGGTTTATAGGACACCACTGGTTTAGAGGACACCACTGGTTTATAGGACACCACTGGTTAATAGGATACCACTGGTTAATAGGACACCACTGGTTTAGAGGACACCACTGGTTTATAGGACACCACTGGTTAATAGGACACCACTGGTTTAGAGGACACCACTGGTTAATAGGGCTCCACTGGTTCATAGGACAGCACTAGTTTATAGGACGCCACTGGTTTACAGGACACGACTGGTTTACAGGACTCCACTGGTGTATAGGACAGCACTGGTTCATAGGACTCAACTGGTTTACAGGACACCACTGGTTTATAGGGCAGCACTGGTTTATAGGACACCACTGGTATTGCCTTGCCTCTCCAAAAACCTAACTGGCTGGGTTTCATTTTGATATGTTGGAGAAGAACGTTGCCCTATCAGATACACAGGCAGAGAGCTTTTTGAGCAGTAAATAAACAGTTTATTAAGGTTACGGGAAAACATCCCCATGCACTTGGTGCAATCTCCGTTTTGAGTAGGAGGAATTACCTATGGTGGCTTTTCAACATGAACGGCAATTAACAGAGCTACAAAAGTAGGATGACTTCTCCTCAAACCAGGGACCCTTAGCAGCTGTACACATTGGTTGATCTTTTGGCAAATCATATCTTAGGATTGTTTTAATACGCAATCCTATGTATTCTGATTTTACCAAATATTTTACTCCATCCCGTTGAAGTATACCACTGGATTACGTTGATAGAATGTGTTAGATCTACAAATCCCTGTGTAATTATCTTAATTTAATTACCACCTTTCTTTCGCTTCGTCAAACTTTTGGCTAATATGCGATATGCCACAGCCTGCCGGCTATGCAGGCTATGTGATTTCACAACAGATACCTTGTATTTCAAGTGGATTGTGCAGCCCTATTTTCCCAATAGCAACGCAGCGACTCCCTCCACATCATCTCTATTAATGGAAATATATCATGTACCAGACTGTGGTGTCCCTCAGCGCCGTCCACACTTATCTGAACAGACTTCTCACAAAGGATTCACTATTGACTGAGTAGTATCACACCATTCGATCACACTCGCACTGGAAACGCAGCTTCTACTGTGATTGCTAAACAGCCAGTGTGTGTGACCGTGTCTCACACCGAACTGGCCAGATACACACAGCTAAAGGCTCCCTGGTGTCAATCAGCATGTTCCTTTTTCTATTCTATGAATTAAGGTTTGGGACTTTGTTGTTGGTGTGTGATTTATTAAGAATTTAAGCTAAAGCAGCTGTGTACACAAACGGATATCCTGGATTTCCCTGTAATACACTCCGGAGCGTCTCCACCCATGGGTTTCTTGGTAGATTACTGTGTTTGGTAGGGGACTGACTGCTGCCTTCGCCCTGCATGCATTTCAGTGCAGATGCTCATCTCTCTTGTGAGTTGAATACTCAGAAGACACCACAACCTTCCTCTCTCGACTTCTTATCGCTTACTCAGAAGCAGACACCACCTTCTCCTTAATTTCATGTTATTTTCCTTCATCCCCCGCCCCCTCTGTCTGTCACTCCCTCTCTCTGTCTATCTCACCACACCACTACCTTGATCCCACACTCTTCAGATCTGTCATTTCGTTGTTTTCTCATTTTGTCAATAGCTGTCTCGCCCTTCAAAAACCCTCAAAAAGTCTGTTTTCAATCCCCTCTCCCTCACCGTTTATCATTTCTTTCAGTGACAGCAGGGTTATGTGGGAAGGAGTTAAAAAATAGATATTATTAAGGCTATTCTTTGATGTTGTTTCCTATTGGGCCATTGAGTAGACATTGGTTTGGGTTGCATTGCCTCTCCGGGTGTCATTGGCAAGGGTAACAAACGCTTGGACATTGCTACTTCTCATATATTGTGTGTAGAGATATGTTTTCTGTATGTTTTTTGGAGCAGATTTTAACTCCTCATTTTAATATTATCATACCGTCCTGCACTTTCTGCCGTCCACATTTCCCGTCAAGGCTTAATAAAGCACCCCATTATTTAACGTGAGTATCAGACGTCCCGGCGCAGAGCCGTGCAGTAGATTGGAGTTGGAGTTGTAAGGTAGTTGCCGTTTAAGTAATCTCTCCTTCATTTCTCTTAATGTTTCTGTAATCTCACAAACACACAGACACATACAGAACATAATATATTCCCTGGCTACAACACTGACACCCTGCTTTGTCGATTGCAAACAAGGGTTGCCTGTTTACATACTGATATCAAACAACCAAAACTCTCTGAAATGAGCTGAAACCAAGCAAATATTGTCGTAAATCCATTCATAGAAAGGTGCAATGAAGCATACTTAATGGTAAGGTTGAGTTGGTCGAGGTTGAGCAATTACCTCATATGGACTCCCATAGTATGTACAAAAATATATGTGTGAAGCATTCAAATGTATTTTAAACTTTTAATTGAATATAAAATGGAATCCCCTTAATCCCTTAGATATATTTTACAACCTAAAGGACAACAAGGTCTACCATGAATAACAACACCATTGGCGTCTAGAAAATTCCAAACCAATTGGGATAAAAAACGTGACATTTCAGTCCACAAAACGACATCTTCAATCCATTCTCTCTTTGACTTTGCGACAAAGCCCAAAATATTACTTGTGCCCTCACCCAGACTGATTGGCCAGACCCCCCAACAATGGGTGTCTTGTAACAAACTGATCTGCCAATGACTCAGCCCACAAAATCAATATCGCTGAGAGACACCAAAGTCAGCGCTTGCTTGTGTCTCTGTTTGGACAGGTGGTGCAATGTTATGTCAGAGCTTGCATCGAAACAAGCCCTGCTGCTCTCAACAGATTGGAACTCCAAGGGTGTGTGTGTGTGTGTGTGTGTGTGTGTGTGTGGGTGGGGGGGGGGGGGAGAGAGACGGAGAGAGGCAGGGTGTGTGTGTGTGATGGAGAGTGTGTTTGAGCACTGTTATGCATGTGCAGACGTACAGTGTTTTTTTCATGAAAAGGTGCGGCAGGCTAAGCTGGCAAGAGTAGTTTGCCACAAAGTCGCGGTGATTCTTCCCCGTACAGGGATAATATTGTTGTTCACACACACAGCCTCCCACACACACAAACACCTCGGTGACATTGCAATGTCAGAGAGGCAGCATGTGAAGTTGCAAATCATTGACTCTGGCAGAACTTTCCTCCATCTCAGCCAGTTGGTTCGTGGCTCCTCGTTACGACACATTGAATCGCCCGGGCCTCTTCATTCCTGGGAATGCAATCATGGTGTTCCTCTGAATCAAAAGCGATAATAAGAGGGCAAATGATGCAAGCCAAATGTAAAAAAAAAGAAAGTGCCTTTGATGATTCCGTCTGGTGCTGGCGGCTCAGACGGTCTCTCACTCAGCTTTGCAAGGAGTGTCCCTCGTGGTTATCGGAACATGAAATTTAATCTGGACCCGGTATATGAAAATAAAATAAAAATTCCTGCCGTGGCGTTTATCAGAGCCATCAGTGGGGCCGGCGTCACCTATGGTCTGTCAACGGTGCACAGCAGCCCGGTCCCGATAAACCGCTATTGCTTCTGCCTAGAGGCAACCGATTATCCCCATTGTGTCTACCCTTGTATCTTATTAGCGCCCGTTATTAAAATGGGATGTAGGGCTCATAGCCGACTGTCACTCGAGCAAATGATAACAATGCCTTTGGTCCTGTCCTGGCTCACCTGGGTCTTTACATTTACACTCGTTGTAGAGAGTCCCTCAACGGACGACTCACCCTGTGGTTCCCTCCTGCAGGATGTCCCCGTCCGGACGGCGTGCCCCACGGGGATCTGGTGAACCAGACGGAGGCCAACCGGGGCTCCTTCCCGCCCGGCACCCTGCTGACCTACGGCTGCGTGGTGGGCTACTCCCCGGACGGCCCCACCACCATCGCCTGCACCGACACCGGGGCCTGGTCCCACCTGCCCCCGCGCTGCCTCCGCGGTAACGGTGAGCGCCGAGTGGCCCAGGGTGCCTTGCTCGCCCATCAACCTGCCGCCACCATTGTTTATCAGCTTCGGCAGCGGCATTGACTTAATGCCTAGTTAGTTTAACATGTGCAAGAAATTAGTGTTGGAGTCTGGTAAACATAGTAAAGAAACATTGATATAAAATGGACAAAATCAATTTGACTTGTAAGTCAAGTGTAGTTATTTCATTAAAGATTAATAGGTTAATGAAACTAGAGATAAGAGAGGTTTATGAAAGCCTAGAGTTAAGGGTTATCACCCGAGCAGACTTCCCTATCAAAGAACTTTCAAAGAGATGAATATATAATCTTTACTTTTCTCTTTAAAGCCCCCTCCACTCTTTGAAAGTGTTGTCACCCAACCTTGCAAGGGCTAAAAAATGTGATTGATTTGTTTAAGAGACATTTTATGTATTTTGTTTGTTGCAAACAGATGAAACACACACAATTAGCCCGTATCAGTGTTGTTTGATGTTTTGATATTTGCTTTTTATTTGCTTCCTAATCTTGATCTTGAAACATGATCTGGTCTTATTTTAAAGAGAACAAATTGGACAATATTTCACAAATCATTCCCCGATTGACACACTCAATGTCCTTGAAATGAGGAAAAGGGTTGGGTGCTCCCCTGAGTCTGTGTCCTTGTAGTCCGAAGCATCGGCAGTAGCAAGGTTCAGAGCACCATATGTGTCTATATATGGTGCTGGTTGATAGAGGATGTTTGACAGAGAGATAGGGAGACAAATTGCATGCTTGGAGAAAATACGACACAACGCTTCACAAGGTTTTTGTGTTCTTTGTGAGAGTACAGTGAAATATATTCTCTATGCATATGGAGCTAGCGCAGTGCTCGTCACTCTGTAGTCTCAACACACAAAGAGGATGAATGGAGTCTTGTATAGATATGTGAGGCAGCTTTGATGATCCTATATTACTTTTCCCCCACTGAATTTTTTCCTCTGATGCGGTTTTCTGTCTTCTGTGCTTTGAGGACAGGCTTAATATTTCATGTTGTATCATCAGACGTTTCAGCTCCTGTGTATATAAAACCTGCAACTGGCAAAATAACACAGCTCTGTGGTGTCATGTTCTTTGTCACTTTTACAACTGAATGCCAATCCAATCCCGGGGCCCCGACCACACGCTGTGATCCAGGGCCGTGATCCAGACATTTTCAGGCCTTTCAGTCATTCAGTGTTGAGCGAGCACCCCGTAGCCTTCATGGTTCTGACGGGCCCCCTATGTGTGTCCTCCGTAGTGTGTATGCCCCCCACGGAGCCAGAGAACGGCGGCTACCGGTGTCACCCCACACCCTGCCATCGCCTGGCCCAGAAGACCGTCATTGAGTACTTCTGCGACGAGGGGTACGCCCTCAAGGGGGACTACAAGTTCCTCACCTGCCAGAACGGAGAGTGGGACGCGCCCATGCAGATCACCTGCCGCCTCAGCCAAGGTGAGGCCCGCTGAGGTTTAGACATCAGGCTACATGCACCAACACGCACCGATCTCACCGATGGTTACTCAAGCACCCCATTCCAATGAGTTGAGTGATTAGTGTGTATTTAAAGGAAGTGATTGCTTCTGTGAAAACTAATCACATACAATAAATCGTAGTATCAGTTCACTTTCTGGAAAAACAAGTCAGAACTCACCCTGTTTAAACCACACTGACGTACTCCTGCTAACTGGGTCAGGACCAGGGTGTGTGTTGGCCTGTGTTAACTGTGTTCTCTCCTGTCGCAGACAGGGAGCCCACCTCTCCGCTGGGCATGCCCGCCCTCTCCATCGTGGCCTCCACCGCCAGCTCTGTGATCCTCATCTTGCTGCTGGTGGTGCTGTTTGTCCTGCTGCAGCCCAAACTCAAGTCCTTCCACCACAGCAGGTGAGACACACACACACACACACACACACACACACACAAACACACACACACATTGTCATGCATACACATACACACGCCAGCAGACATACACACGTGCACTTTCACACGTGCACATACCAGGGCTGGGAACCGGTTTAAGGAACAAAAACAAAAACCCGGAAGCAGACAATATTTTAACATTAAACATAAATTGTAACAAAAAACTAAATCATTCTCACTGTTCCAGAACAGAACCGTTCATTTCTCTAAAAACGGTTAACAGTGTTATTCTTTTGTTTCAATCCCTTTCAGGGTTAGTTGTTTATTTGGGTACATCAAATAAAAGGTCATAAATGGGATGACCTTATCATAAAATGTAACAAAAAACTAAATCATTCTCACTCTTCCAGAACAGAACCATTCATTTCTCTAAAAAAGGTTAACAGTGTTATTCTTTTGTTTCAATCCCTTTCAGGGTTAGTTGTTTATTTGGGTACATCAAATAAAAGGTCATAAATTGGATGACCTTATCATAACCTTAATCATAGTGGGAGGCTACGACAGCTGAACTGCAGAAAGGACAGATTTAAGAATACTTTTTTACCTACTGCAATTGCACTTTATAATAACTCCCCTTTTTAGTAAGGACAGAAGAATATTCATTTCAACTTTAGCTTGAGCTGCTTATATATATCAAACTTATATATACTTATATATGCTTATATATATATGTATTTTTTATTTTATTTTTTGCACCTGTTTATTGCACACCTGGTTATTTGCACACCTGTATATTTTTACACATTGTGTACTGTTATCTCTGAGTAACAGCTACTTATACCTATTGCCATGGACCATCCATTCCACTTTTTCTATCCTAGGCTAGGTATTATTGTGGGCTCATGGTTTTGTTTAGGTGGGATATGTATGTGTACATGTGTTGTGTCTGCTGGAACACCTAAATTTCTCTGCTGAGATGAATTAAGTATATCTTATCTTATAAATGAGGGCACTAAACATAACTTATTCTATCAGAAGGAACCCTAAGGTGCATTAGACGTGGTCTTGTAGGTGTGGTTTTGTGCACTGGCGCGCACATGTGTTACGGAGGCAGAAGTTTCAGCGAGTTGCAACTTTTGAACAGCAATTTAGTTTTGTTTGTCTCAGTTTCACACCGTGGTGAACACAGATCAGGAGCCGATGAGACTCCAGTACAACACACAGACTGCTATTCATCGGCTCTTTTAGTCCTGTTCAATGGCCGGCCCGAGTCCCTGGTTGATGAGTTGAACTGAGATCATACATGCTGACTGATGTCGGCCCATTGGGGATGGGATAAATGTAGATCACAAGCCCGACGAGACACACAATGCTGGATGTTATTCATTAATTTAAGAACATTCAATCATAAAGCTATTTGCTGCCAGTGGGTTGACTGGTGTCTGATACGCTCATAGAAACCCTTCAGAATCAAACACATGGATCGAATGGATCATGGAATTGAGCATTTTTAAACATTAATGGTGTTTATAATCACATTTTTACCAGACGCACGCACACACCCGCCCACAGAAACGATTTCACGTTTCCATTAATTTATGGAAACCTTGGGTCAAGGAGATGGATCTGTTTTGACATGCGTCTTTAAGCAAATTCAACAGCCATGACTTTGTCGTTTGGAGAACCAATCCAAACACCGGAACAGCTGAGGTGATACCTCGGCAACCGGTTAGGCGAGTCAACGTTGCGTGACTATTGAAAAACAAAAGTATGAAAAAGTCATTGAACCGGGCCCCCGGGTCGCAAGCTGTCTCAACCACATTTCCCAGCCACCCTTCCGTGATTAAAAAGCTCTAACACTTTGTTCCCGCGCCCGATAACCTTTAGTCGTGCTGCCACCCGGGGATTGGCTGAGGTGGCCGTAACGAAGCGCTGCCCACCGGACTCCAATCAAGTGCACCAATAGAGCAGGCGATGTGGAGGCATGCGGCCCTCGTAGCCGCTCGGCTGTGCTTGAATTCCTAGGCACCGTCGAAACGCATACTGACATTTTTTTTAAATAAAAAGGACCAGAATGCAAAGATGTAAATGCCCGAGTAGTCATACCCAGGCCAGTAGGCAGCGATAATTTGTCCTATGAACAAGTCAAATACCACAGAAGAACGTTCATTAACAAATTATTATTAACAATGTTCTCACGAACACCAAAAATTCTGCGGTTTAAAAAGCTCCAGCTTCATCATACTCCATTTTCAGCCACCGAAAAAAAAAAATTATTGTAGGCAGGAGGCCAAAACACAGAGAAAATGCAATGTTTTCAAATATATCTGTGTACGTGCGGGCCTAACCTGGTATTCTGTCTCTCTCCGTGTCTGTCTGTCTGTCTGTCTCTCTCTCTCTCTCTCTCTCTCTCCAGGAGGGAGCAGGGCGTGTCTGGCCAGTCGTGCTCCATCATGGTGGAGGGCGTGCAGGTGGCGTTGCCCTCCTACGAAGAGGCGGTGTACGGCAGCGACGGCGCTCGCAGCAGCCCTCCGCCCTCTCCTCCTCCTCCTCCTCCTAATCCCCCAGCCCAGCTTCCATCCGAGTCTCGGGTCCCCATCGTGTTCTCCGAGGGCCCGTTGCCACAGCAACTCCAGGGGCCTTCGGAGGCGGGACCCTCTAGAACCCGCCACCAACACCACCATAACCATCACCACCACCACCAGCTCCACCACAGAGACTTGGACCTCTGCCTCCCCTCCACCTCCTCTGCCTCCTCCTCGTCACGCCGCCACGCGGAGACGGTGCTGGTTCACCAGGCGCCCCACCCCTCCTCCTCCTCCTCCTCTGCCTCGTCCTCCTGGGCTAGAGGGCCCTTGAGGGGGGCGTGCGCGGCGCCACTGCCCCTCCGCAGAGACTCCGACAGCAGCGACCAGCACAGCCTGCTGTCCGTCGCCTCGGGTGACGACTACTCTGATGGTGAGTGGTGATGTGGTGACACGTTGTCTGTGCACTCCCTCTCATGAAGGCAGCCGTACTGCAGTAGGGGAACAGGGTGACACCGTCCTCTGAGCATCTGACTGCGCCACTGAGCAGAGGGACGTCAACTGTTAATTCTACCTTACTGGTCTAACTAGGCAATCTAAGCTAAAGAAAATAAAGTCAGTAAAAAAATGATCTTCTTCTGGTAGTCAAATTCCAGATATCGTCATGGTTTATGTCGAGACAACTTTAAGTTCACGACGTGGTTCATGTTTATGAGGCGTTTATCTGTTTATCAATATTGGAATTCTGGAATGCCGAAGAGATGTTGGCCAATGGACAGTGCTGGTTGGGCAGGTCCCTTTTTTAAAGGCGTGAGATTGAGCCACAAGACAAAAAGTGAAGTGAAAGGAAATGCATTATACTGTACTTCCTTTATGTAAACTTCTGAACCACAAATAGAGATCAAGATAATTCAAGAGAGCACTTAGGAAATAGTATGAACGCTTGCCTTGGGTTATGTTCTTTGACGTTTATCGTCACTTTGGTTGTTTGATGTAGTCTTTATTACCGAATCCTCCTTCGTAGATCAATAAAGCACTTTTGTGTACTACTCTAGTCTTGCAAGGAAGGTAACCGGAGAAAGGTATTTCAACTGGAACTGTGTTTAAACAGCAAGTGTCAGAACAGCAGCAATTCCTGGAAGACAATGTCCCTGTAGAATATATCAAGGAGCTTTACACCCGGCACTAAACTCACTCCTCCGTGGTATTACACATTGCAGAGGGGGTGAAATTACAAATAAAGCACTCTGGGGTTATTGCCGTCGTTTTTGTTAATGTTGTTGTTGTCTAACATGTCTGATGGCTGTGTTTGTCTCCTCCCCCCCAACAGATATTCCTCTGCTGAAGGAAGCATGAAGCTTGGAACCCAGAGAACCCCCCTTATCTGTCGCCCCGAGCTCTCTTACTGCTGATGAGGCCTGACTGTGGATCTCAACCAGTCCCCACCAACCCACATACACACCCGCACCCAAACACACACACACACACACACACACACACCACACACACACACACACACACACACACACAAACACACACACACACACCACACACACACACACACACACACACACACATACACACACACACACACACACACAAAAAAACAGACCGCAACCAAAAAGAAGAGAAGCAAACTGCCCGCAAACATCCGCCTTCTCTCCACCCCGTTAATAGACTCTTGCCTGCTGCCACACAGACATGCATATCGAGTGTGTCCGCCCCAGTATAAACCATACTCTCCGTCTCTCTCAATGTGTTTGTGATGATATACAAGCATAACGTACAGGTTGTGTACTTTAGGCTATGCATTGCTTCACCTCGGCACCCCCCCCAACCCCGCCTGTATCTGGCCGGTCACATGTGGATCTACCGACTCAAGCGAAGCGCTTCTTCGAAGACTACCATCGATGAGGTGGCTCTAAATAAACCCACGTCACTACACACGCAACTGCAAAGAGCAAATTAAGAAAATACAAATCAACGACTTGTCACAGACTCCAACGTGTCTGTAGCTGAGAGAACCCTTTTAATTTTTTTTTGTTTTGTCATTATTCGTGTTTCCCTTTCTTTCACTGCATGTTGTTCACTGGTTCCTCCTGTCCCTGGAACTTCCCTCTCTCCCTCTGAGCGGGATCTGGCTCTCACTGCAGAGCACCCTGCCTGGCTGTGTGACAGTGGTCCAGTTGGGCGTAGCGCACAAAGGACACTGGGGGTTGCATTCCCCACACACAAATACAAAATAGCGACTTACATCGGTTAATACACACATTGACACACCGACAGCAGAGTCAACCATGCAAGGCGACAGGCAGCTCGTCAGGAGCAGTTAGGGTTAAGTGTCTTGCTCAGGGACACATCAAACTAGCTGGGGATCAAACTAGCAACCTTTCAGTTACAAGACAACTGCTCTACCTCCTGAGCTAAGCCGACCCTACACACACACAAACACAAAGCGGGAGGTGGTGTGTGAGACACCTCAGGAGTGTTGGACGGGTCTGTCTTCGTGGAGCTTGGTCGTAATGGAAAGTTGGCGTCCTACGGTCTTGGAGATGTGTGTGTGTGTCATGCATTTGTATGTGTGTGACCCCGGATTTATTTTGGGATTCCTTTTCATTACTTTCTGCACCTGATTGTATTTATTGCTTGGGTTGTGGGGCTCAGTTTTGCGTGCGTTGGTAGGTGGGGTTGCCTAGAGTTAAAGGCGTGTGAGTGTGTGTTTGAGCATCCAGTCCTCTTTTTCGGTGTGCCTCAGTAAGGCGAAAAAGAGTAAGTGGTCCACTCGTGTGGCCGGCTGCAAACGGGAAATAACAAATTGTCCTAAGTCCCCAGCAACCGTCTACTGTAGAAATTGAGAAGAGTGTACGATTTGTGTAGTGCTCCCCTTCAGATAAAAATATGGAATATGTCCGTGGCAGTAAGTGGCCGGAGCAGATGGGCTCACTTGAGGACTTCTCAATGACTTGACTCTCTGTTCTGATGGAGTCTGCATCCTCAGATTCTTATCGACACTACTGCAGCTGGTTGCAGTGAAGAAAGAAAGAAAAAAAAGGTTTAAGAGATGTCCTTTTTACAGATGCTGAGTGTGTTTGAGAACCATTATCATATTCATTATCAATCACCTTCCTTTTATAAAATGTATTAAGTGTTTATTTTAATAACCGCTTGATGCACGTTTTTTGGGTTGACCCGGTCTCTCTGAAAACCACATGACTTTATTGGTGATGTCCATTTCCAAATGAATATCATGTTTTATGATTCTGTTGTCATTACTCTGTTTTTTTTCTCCTTTGACACAGACCTTTGTCGTCAATGGCTACATTATTGCAGCTAATGTTGCCTTAGACTTGTACATTTTTATTTTTGCCTTTTATTTTTGGTCTGGTTTCTATTGTTAAGCCTTTGTATTTTTTTTCCTGCAATACAACAATGAAATGTCTTCTGTGTTTCCAATGGCCTTACTTACATTATTTTTTCTATGCATAACAATGTCTTGTTTGTGTTTTGACGGGTTTGCTCTTTTTGTTTCGTGTGGTTTTCTTATGTTTCGGAGGCCACTCAGAAAAAGCACCTCTTCCTCCCTTTGTCCACAAGGCTTTCAGACGCTGCAGGGCCCCCATAATCATCACTAGTCCTTTCTGCTTCTCATTAGCTACAAGGCCATTTAGACTACATGGGAATCCGATATATATATATATCTATACATTAAGAAGATTAAATTCAAACTTTGCGTCCAGAAGCGCTGTTGTACAGTGCTGCTTTCCAGAGAAACAATGAGAAAAACATGTTCTTAATGATTCTGCTTCTCACTGCTCTTTGCTTTGGTTTCCTCCTCTGTACCTGACAGTGGGTGTCAAAATAGTAATTTAATATTTGTATAAAGTTTAATTTAATTTTACAGTGTGTATATAACTTTCTAATTAAAGCTTTCTTTTGAAGTGGGGAGGGTGAAGTGTCATTTATTAAACACCCTGCATTAGCTACCAAGTCAGCCGAAACCATGGGGGGCTGAAATAAATATATCATTACACGTATTTTATTCTATTCAGTTGCAGTTTAGTTAAGGTACAGAAGATCCGGGCATGGAAGCATATAATTCTCTTGGATAATAACAATGAACCCCACAGCACATTTCTCACGAGTCTTGCTTATATACGTTATTAGTTTTTCGACTGAAAAGGCCAGCTCATTCAGTACGAAATCTGAAAGCTTATGCTTAGCAGGGTTGGTATGGTATAAATCGGAAAGCTTACGCTTAGCAGGGGTTGGTATGAATAAATCTCGGTGTAGCCACATATCCCACACGCTCCCACACAAGCTGCAACACACACTATTTTATTCATTGATCCCACATCGATCTATCTCCAACCGCTTCCAGGCTTGTGTCCGACCGCCCCCCAGCGGCCGGATGAAGACGGTGCACGTGCTGTATTTAAATGACGATTTCTGTTGAATAAAAAAGCGACTCCATTTTGTGGGGAGGTTGTTTGCTGTTTAGTCGCGTTCAGACAAGTAAGCGTTGCGTCCTTTCTCCGGAAAAACAAAAGGTGCGTTGACCACACTGTAGTTGTTCTAAAACGTGTTAATATCACCAGAAGGTCCAGGTCTTTGCTATTTTGTTGGGTAGCCGATCTTTAAATAGTCTTTGGGTGGAGCTATTAGCTATACTACACGGGCCTTTTTGTTCAGGCCTGCGCGGCGGAACCAGGCACGGTCAACCGGGCTCGCCATTCAACTCATTCTCACGATTAACCATATATTACGTCAATTGTAGCTAATACATTTTTTAACGATAACTCAACGTGGATGTTAATCTCCTTCCTTGGTTTCGCAGAAGACTCTGAACATGAGTGGTTGTCGTATCTTCATCGGTCGCCTGAACCCCTCGGCCCGGGAGAAGGACGTGGAGAGGTTCTTTAAAGGATACGGCCGCATCCGAGACATCGACCTCAAGAGGGGCTTCGGCTTTGTGGTGAGTCGGGACACTGAATCACGGGGGTCTGGTGGTGGTGGTGCTGCTGTTGTGGTCGTTTTGGGCCTGAATGGAGCTTTAATTGCGCTGTGCCGCCCCCCCCCATGTTGTGCAGGAATTTGACGACCCCAGGGACGCGGAAGATGCGGTCTATGAGCTTGATGGCAAAGAGCTCTGCAACGAGAGGTGAGAGCCAAAGAAGGCATAGTAAGGTTATACGCGGCGTGACCAGATGCGTAGTTAGGCGCAGCCATTGTCTCTATAACCATATGTTTAAGTCGTTATATACAACGTTATACATGACAAGATTTTGTCTGTGTTCTTTTGTTGGATTGTAAATGCAAGTCAAATTTTGTTTTGTTCATCCCTAGGGTGACCATTGAGCATGCCCGTGTGCGTCTGCGTGGTGGGCGCGGCAGGGGTGGCGGAGGTGGAGGTGGTAGCGATAGAGGAGGCGGAGGAGGACGCTTCCCTGACCGCTATGGCCGGGGTTCCCAGGACGGTCGCAGGTACGCATGAGAGTCAACGTTAGGCTAGAACCGCAGTATAAATATAATTTATTGAGGGTAACCTGCTCTTGAGTACACCAGTATTTGGCATTGAATATTTCCAAGAGGAAGCACTAGTCATTTTGTAATTGGCTCTTTGGTGTCTTTGACCTTACGTCTATGGATATAGTGTGGTGGTGAATTTGTTGCTGTGTGCATTCATTAAAACATTGTTAAAGCTGTTGCAATGCCGGTCTGGAATATACTACAGTCTTGTGTTGCACCCCTTCAATCTGGCTGGTCTTAAAGTGACGGGTCACAGACGAGCCGTCGCCGTTACTCGTGTTACACTGCATACTAATCTGCCCAAGTCGATGGGTGATGGTAAACTGTATTTTTATAGAGCTGTCCACCTTATTTGTTGTGCTAGTGTAAATTCAGAACAGACAAGCTTCCTGTCCGTAGCTATTTCTTCGTCATTATTCACGTTCACGCTGCCTTTCAGTCGGAATCCTCCTCCGATGCGGACGGAGAACCGTCTGATCGTGGAGAACCTGTCGTCACGGGTCAGCTGGCAGGTGAGCCTTCGCAACACGCAGCTGGTCATGCCCCAGCAACGCACAAACACACTAGACTCCAGGAATGTATCCAGAAATGAGTTATTATTCATCCAAACTAGTATGGATAATATGGTCATTTTTTATTTTCAAAATTGTAAAAATCCTAAATTTAATGCAAATTTGATAAGCTTCAGTGAAGAGGACAGATTCAGCAAACACAAAGCACAAAATTTGTTCCAATTGTTTTCCAACGTTTTTAACCAATTCTTCACCCCTTTATTTGCCAGCCTCACTGTTGTGTCGTATGGAAGAACTCGCTTATGGTGACCCTGTCTGTTGGTCCTTCCCTCTGGGGTTGAGCCTATGCTGTCACGCCAATGTGTTCCACTCATGGTTGACGCCCGCTGGCCATTGTGAGCGATCGCTCGCAAGCAGGCACGCGCCACTCTGTCGCACGGCCCTCCCCGCCGCCCGGTGTGTTCAACTGAGGCCCGGGCAAGGTCGTGTCCCAGGTCGAGAGAGAGAGCGCGAGGTGTGGGGAAAAAGCAAACAGAATGTCGTAGAGAGGAGAGGCAAGAGCAAAAAACACCCACCAAAACAGCTGGTCGATGGCGATGGGTTCCTTTTCGAATCCGAGCGTTGGGTCGATCGATCTCTACCTCTACCTGATCCCGACCGCCCTGCACTGGTGATCCCGCACCCGTGGCAAAGAGAGAGGGAGAAAGAGAGAGAGGGAGGTTCGAGCCTGAGAGAGAGCGAAAGAGAGCGAGAGTCGTGCAGAGCGAGGAGCGAGCGTGCTTGAGTCCCTCGCTGGTGCCCCGTGGATAGAATCGCCTGTTTGTCCCGAGGTATTGGTGGGCTAGGAGAGCCTGTGGCCTACCCCTCCCCCCACACTGTGGGGTTCGCTCTCAGGTAGTAGTTTACTCTCTTCCACCCTGTTCACTCTCTTTATTTTTATTTTTATATATTTAAATTTCTTTTTTAAAAACAAACAAAACAAATTTAACGATCTTTTAATATATCTATATCTATCTTTATCTATATATATTTATATGCATAAAAACAAATGATTGAATGTTCTTTTTAATGCACAAAATGAAAGGCGGGGTGCCAGGTCGGAAGCGGTTCAGGGCGCAGAGCCCTGTAGAACCCTCCCAGTCTGGGGGGGAGAAGGGGGCTCCCCGCGCCACACTGCTGCCCCAGGCGGCCTCTCGGCGTCCTCATGCCGCTCACCTCTCCTCATAGCCCTCAAAGTGACCGGGTCCACGAAGCTCTCTGGCAACCTAACACGCCTGGCTCCGTTTTCCATCAACCATTTGGCAATCGATGCATACTGGCATCCGATAAACCCAACCCATTAATCCTGCTGTTACTTAAAAAAATTAAATAAAACAATAACAGGCTCACTTTAACATTTTGTTCAGACCTGCTGATGGGACGTTCTTGGACCCTACGTCGTTCCTAATCTGCCTAGTAGCCTATATAGTGCTCTCAAGTCTATCTAACCGCCTCTCTCTTTTATGTTATGTCCATTTATTTCACTTAGTCAAACATTTTTGCAAACAACAAATTGAGTGTGGCTGTGTCTCTTGGTTGCCCGACTCACTTGCCTCCCCTGGTGTTCACGTTGTGCGGTAGGACTTGAAGGATTTCATGAGACAAGCGGGGGAGGTGACGTTTGCAGACGCCCACCGGCCCAAGCTCAACGAAGGGTGAGGGACCAACGAAGGGCCTCTCGCTCGGGGTTTGGGGGAATTTATACACTTGGCAAAAGAAACCCAGTTGTTGGTTAAAGGGCTGGAACATGAACTTGTTAAAACATCTTATGACACAGTTATCAATTGTGATAAGGTTAAAATCTAAGTGCTTTTAACTTTTGCTCTTGATGTCTGTCATACAACAATGATAAAACGTCCTCTCCATTTGCAATGACTCATCCCCTCACCCTCCCACACTTTTCTTTTCATTGGACAGGGTGGTTGAGTTTGCCTCTTACAGCGACCTGAAAAACGCCCTTGAAAAACTGTCTGGCAAGGAAATCAATGGAAGGAAAATCAAGTTGGTTGAAGCAGCCAAAAAGAGGTTGGTTTCTTTCATTTTAAGTATCCAGGCTGCTGCTGACGTTCAGAATAATCCTTTATAGGCTTCGATGGCTTGTCTAGTGTCATCTTTTTATTTTCTGTATCAGTCAGTTCATTTGAAGGTTAAAACTGGAATATCCAGGCCTATTGCTCTTTAGTTAAAGGACGATAACTCTTTGGTGATGAAACCCTCCTCCATCTCTGCCGGCGGCACTGAAACATCCGTCACCGCTTAAATTAGTCGACGGATGTTTCAGTGCCGCCGTGGTTTAATCAGCAGACCAGTGTTGGGTGTTTCAGGTCTAGGGTTTCGTATGCACGCCATGTATACTGGCTGTAGTCGTGGTGTTCCCCGTCCTCCTGTAACACGTGGTTGTCCTCCACCAGGTCCAGGAGCCGCTCCCGCTCCAACAGCTCTTCGCGTTCCCGCTCCCGCTCCCGTTCCCACGGGCGCTCCCGTTCCCGCACGCCGCAGGGCTCCCGTTCTCGCTCCCGCTCCCGCACTCCCCGGCCGTACAATCGCTCCCGCTCCGGATCACCTCGAGGCGGGTCCCCGCGGAGAGGCGGGTCCCCGCGGAGAGGTGGTTCCCCAAGAGGAGGGTCTCCACGCAGAGCGTCCCCAAGAGGAGGGTCTCCACGCAGAGCGTCCCCACGGGGAGGGTCCCCAAGGGGAGGGTCTCCACGCAGAGCGTCCCCAAGAGGAGGGTCCCCAAGGGGAGGGTCTCCACGCAGAGCGTCCCCAAGAGGAGGGTCCCCAAGGGGAGGGTCTCCACGCAGAGCGTCCCCAAGGGGAGGGTCTCCACGCAGAGCGTCCCCAAGGGGAGGGTCTCCACGCAGAGCATCCCCAAGGGGAGGGTCTCCTAGGGCAGGGTCCCCACGGAGAGCGTCCCCAAGGGGAGGGTCTCCACGCAGAGCATCACCAAGAGGAGGGTCCCCACAAGGAGGGTCCCCACGGAGAGCGTCCCCAAGGGGAGGGTCTCCACGAGGAGGGTCCCCACGCAGAGCGTCCCCGCCCTCGTCCGTCCGTGCCGCCTCCAAGGAGCCGGCGGTAAAGCGCTCCACCTCCGTCACCAACAACAAGGCCGGTGAGACGGCCGCCCTCCGCTCCCCCCCGCCCGCCCAGCGAGCCTCGCGCTCCAGGTCCCGCTCCCGCTCCAGGTCCCGGTCCCGGTCCAGGTCCCTGTCCCCCGACGGCCGTCGCTGAGCGGAGCGGCCTGCCCCACCCGTCACATGCACACATACGCGCTCCCACTCGTTCACCCCCTGTCCAAGGAATGGTCATCACAGCCTTCTCCCGTCAGCGCGGCTCTTTGTCACAGTTTGTAGTTACTGGCAGCTGTAGCGTTATGGCCTGTTGTGGTGAGACGGGGGGAGCCAGGGCGTGGAAGAACACTGAATACACTCACCCATCCCCCTGCTACACATAGAAACTCACACACTCGCACACACACATTTATATTGATGGTTCCGCTTTGAGGGACTCGATGAGGCCTGGTGTTGATGAGCGATGCGCTTCGGTTACTTATAATGCAACTTTCATCCTGTTTTTTTTGTTCCCCCCCCTTATTTGTGCTCGGAGGTCCAGCAGAGAAGATGTAGGCTTGCATCCAACCTCGTCTCTGCCCCTTCCATTTAGGTTCTATACAAATGTGTGGGCCTGATTTGACTTTTTTTTGTTGTATGTTTTCATGGTTTTTCATGATCTTATCAATGTGTTTGTATGGTCATGGTGTCATTAAAGGTAGAAACCATGTATTTGCTTTGGATTTTTGTATATGACTATTTGTAATGACATTTTTTTAATTTACAAATATGGTCCGAGCTCTTTCATGTCGAATTCGGTGCATGTTTCCAGTTGTACTTGGCAAAGGTTGGTCCAAAAAAAGTGGTTTATAGTTATGCTAAGGCAACGGATTAAATGTGTTTGACTTTTCTATTGACTATTGGACTCTTAATTCTTTGGGCAATTTGAATTATGTAATATAGTACATATCTGCACTGCATCAGTCCATTTATTTAATGAATTCATGTGGAGTCTACATGACTCCCACCTGTACACATTTTACAACGGGTTGTAACTCAGTATAAAGGCTGCACCCATCTCTATTGTAATGTTTTGTAAAACACCAACCGCACCTGAACTATGAGGGAGTACTACAGCTACTTTTCAATTACCTTTCCTAAATATACCCCAAATTGACAAGTAAGAATGCAGTTAACAGTTTTAAGTCATGCTTTTGAGTGAGAAGAGTGTCTTTACAAATTTAAGCTTTTTATCAAGTTATGCAATTCATGAACAATGCAATAACCGCAATATTCCTTCAGCATTCATGCTGATAAATAGATCAGTTCTTGACAAACCCAATATGGGTTTCTCCATTCTTCCACGGAAAGTTGAGGGGACACTAAAATAGTAAATGCTCAAGATACATTTTCCTCAACATTGGCTCAATGTTTTGAAAAATATTTGTTTATTAGGCCAAAAGAACACTTCAATCAAGTTCTGAGCAACCAAAGCATTGTACTGCCATCTGACTTCTGTACACATTATTAGGAGGTAGTAGACCCAACTGTGACAAATGTCACTAAGGCGAGAGGGAACATGCTCTCGACAGACGTCACCGTTTCCACTTCAAGCGAACACTTCTGTCAACAGGATCTTGCGTCTAGGTTTTCAAGTCCGGTTGTGTCTCAGGTGAGTGCTCCATTAGCACTTCATCCCCAACATAGGCGTCTGTTGGCTGGAACAGCTCCTCCGCTGCAGCCGTTGGCACAGGAGAAAGTCGTTGGTGACGGCACGCTTTGTCAATAGACGCCTCTGAAGTGGTGAAAGCTTGAGGTGTGTGAATGTTTGTGATTTTTAATGAAACAATTTGATACCTCTTACCTTTATGCTTGGTCTTGTACCTCTGGTAACATCTGGACAACAGAATGAGCACTCCAGCCTCGATCAGCTGGAATAGGATGTAGACGATAGGGAACATAAAGAGAGGCCCGATGACTTCTGGCGGGAAACCCACCTTCAGAATGGCGGAGGCCAGCTGGATGTTCTGGCAGCCCGTTTCCATGGAGATGGTCCTCCGGGATCTGGGAATAAAAATTTATTTATAACGGGCCTATGGTACCTGCCTATGTGATCACCAGGATAATCAACCATTCCCTAACCCACAACCCATTGCTTGATGCTATCAGTGTGTGGTTATCATCACGCGCAGTCAATAATTGACCAGCCTTTTTATAACGTTTTGGCCGGTACTGACACACTTTTCCACTTACTCCCTTTTGCTGCGTGCAGCTTTTTCAACTGCTGCAAATAATGCCACTGCTTTATTGAATTGTCAGTCTCTTTGTTCAACACTACTACAGGGGTTGACACTAACGGTTGCCCGCTTGCAACTAAAAATAATAGTTGGGCAAGTTGAGATGATTTCTGGTTGCCCGAAAGGGCAAGTGCATTTTTTAGGGTTTGTTCAAATGGTTTGTTCATATGGTTTGTTCAAAAGAGTTTCTAAAAACTGCAGAACAACCATTTTCTTCCGCAAAATCACACAAATAGATATATTTGCAATTGATCAGCGCGCTGTCTTCTCTTCTCTCGGACAGCGAGTAGCGCTACAGCGCGAACATAGCCCCGCCTCCTGTCACTCACTCGCAGTGCGGTCTCTCGGGTTTCATAACTGTGCACATGCACAGCAATAGTGATATTTTTCACGAAATTGGACCTGCACAAACTATATATTATATGAAAACTGAGCCTCCACTGATTCCGACAATCTAAACCATATCATTCTGGGACTAAAACTCGCAAATAACAACTTAAGAAGAAACTTCCCCCTATTCTTTTAACAACCAACAATGAAATTTTACCTTTGTGATTTTTGTCCACAAAGTTGAATCTGATCTCATTAAACCACCATAAACAGATAATCCAGCGGCCAAATTTTGCAACTAAACATGGTGTTTACAATAAATTAGGTAAAATTGCCTTCAATTAGAACACATTCTTCACGTTCTTCAGCGCAATCTAGTGGCCATATGTGTATTTGCGAATGTTTGGCTTGGTGTCATTCAATTATATTTGCCCTGAACTTTAAATAGAGGTCTCAAGTGTCAAAATGGTAAGATATCTAACTGTTTGTGTCTCATAGTACGGCAGTGATACCAACTGATAATGACTGATAATTATTTCAGGTGGAAATGTAATCTCGACTTATGCCGTAAAGTAGTATCCACATTGAATATAACAATCTTTCTATTGGCACCAAGATGTAATATTATAGCCATAGCAGTTTTGGAGATATACTCTTATTTACTTTGGTTAAGTTCTTTCCTGAAAAAACCTTTTTTCCCCAGGTATCGAAAATGGTACAGAATATCAATATTTTTCCAGGTATAGTATCGAAGTTAAAAAATCCAGTATCGTGACAACACTACTATAAACGCGATTGTGATTGTTTAGTTAGACTTACAAGAAACGTGAAAGTTATAAAATACATATCTTTGCTACTACCTTGGACATTTAGTTATTTACATTTGCATAAAATCCATGAAAAAGAAAGCATGATGAAAGCATGCAGGTCTACATATAACTGGGCGATACTTTAATAGGATGCAACGGTGGACTGAAACCACTTCATGGCACGATGTGACCATTTGGTAAATAAGTAAAAAAAGAAGTTTGTTATTTTTTAAACACGTACATATGTGGAAGCCAACATTCAGCTTCAGTCTGAGCTAGGATAAGTTTTCTGAGTTCCCCAAAATTAGGCCAGGTGCCTGGCAAAAAAAGTCCCGTTCACGATTCTGATTTTAATTTGGGCAAATTAACATAACATTCGGGCAAGTTGAACATGACCTCTACTTGCCCGATGGGCAAGTGCTTTTGAAACCTTAGTGCCAACTGCTGTACTACGTTGCTTATTCGATGAGGTATCGACTGGCAATCCACTTGTTTGCTTGATTGATCGTCCATGGTTTGCGGTTGGAGCATTTTTATACTAGACCCTTGTGTCACCGGAAGCATTACCATTGCTATTTTTGGTATTATTTATAACCACTTCAGGTTCAGTGTCGGTTTGCATTCATGGACCAACTCCAACGAGCCTGGGAAAGGCTTGGAAAAACACTTCAACGCACCAAGAGCTGCACCTCACTGCCCAATCTGAGGTCAGCGTTATCTAAACAACTAGAAGTCAGCCTGCCGTCTCAAACTCAAAAGGAAAACGGAGCCCATGTTGGTGGCATCCAGGGCAAAGAAGGGCTGAGAACTCATGTCCCATCTAAAAAAACAACAACATTAAAGTCCTCATTGCGCTCGGTTTGTACCACTGGGGCCTAATGCGACTCATCATCATCCTCATGGTCATTCTTATATATTCAGGGGACTCACGATTCATTGAGCTTGAACAAGGCGGCGAGGCAGTATCCCAGGATGAAGCCGATGAGGGGCATCAGACAGCCAATGGCGATGAGGGAAGGACTCATCACCAGGAGGATGTATTTACCCACGGTCATAGCCGCCACAGAGACAATCAGCAGGATGGCTACCGTCAGGACACCCAGGATAATCTGAAGGGTGAGGTAGAGAGAGCATGACATCAGGCCATAGTTAGGTGGTGGGCCGGGCGTTTAAATACATTGTAAAGATATTAGAAAGGATTTAATTTATATTATTGTAATGTAAGCTACTTAGACATTTAAGAAGCACTTCCAAAGCTACAGTGAAAATCCAAACTATCCTTTCCCGTAATCTGTATGTAGGACCTCTCTCTGTAACTATAACATGAATGATCATGCCTTGCCATCATGTCTTGCAAAACAACTTAGTAAGTAATTCAATTTAGCGTTAGGGAGAGCCTCAGGTTTTAATATCCTTCCAATTCCATGTTTAGATCCATCCTGGATTATTGATTGAGCGTAGTGCGTATGGACCCTGGAGGCGGAACGGGTCCACTGCGGCCTGAAGCGGGTGATGAGGATGCCGATGGTGCAGGGGATGATGGTCAGGACCAGGGCGAGGATGATGCGGCCGTAGGGCACCACGCCCACCAGGCCGGGGAAGCCCTGGCAGTACACGTACAGCAGCAGAGGCATCATGGCCAGGGCCAGCACGGACGAACAGGACGTCATCACGATGCTGGGGTCAGACGGGGCAGGGTGTCTATAGTGTTTTTACCCCTGAGGTCCCTTTGAAGGACTCCAGGGGTATTACAGGAGCAATTAACATTTGTGGTTTTAATATTGGTTATGACCATTGTTGAATTATCACACCATAATATAATGTGTTAATAGTTAATAGTTTGAGAACCATTCACACAGCTACAGCTAGACAAAATGGCACACAAAGAGAGCAATTATATTTGCGGTAAATGACCATGTAACTCTAGTTTGGTTTTAATAGTGAGCCATGACGTGGGTTCTCCTGTGTGGATAATCTGTATTGTATATGCTGTCTACCTTCTCGCCTGCTCTGTGTTTTTGACTATCTCAACTTTTGGACCCCTTTTAGCACACCTTGCTGGCTCTAGGCCAGATAAAATATGTATCGACCTGATAAAGATTGAATCAAGGCCATATGGGATTCAGGCAGGGTGAATGACCGTGCGGTTGCCCGTAATCATCGGTACGCATCTGTACGCTACACAGAAAGTCTGACCTTTGTGCATGGCATTTCCATCTTCCAGTGTGTGAAAGTTGACGTTATTAACGGACAGGATGTGTACTAACCCGGGATACAATCACCCCATGTGTCGCCAGAGAGAACAATTTCACAATGTTTTCACAAAGGTCATTGGGTTATTAAGACAGTGTAATAGTAATATTAATTAATAACATTAAATATGAATTCATATATATTAATATTACTCCACACACACCTCTAGTATACCTGAGGTTCATGTCGCCCTGCATGGGCAGCGTCAGCATGTTGGACAGGGTTCCACCTGGGCAGCAGCCACAGATCAGCACCGCCACCGCCGGCAGCGGCTCCAGTTTGAACGACTGGAAGAACCGACATCACAATGAACCGCCTGAGGTGCTACTTGGCTGTAGGGCCAAAAGCTATGTATAAATATTAAAATACTATCACATTATGAATCTTCCGTCAGACACGTGTGATAGTATTGAAACGTAGTGAATAGTATTGTTATTGTGGTATATAAATAGTAGGTTTATGGTGGTTGTTATCAGCCAATACCAACCTTGGCTAGGACAAATGCCGAGAGAGGCATGATGCCGAACTGAGCGCCTGCTGCTATGATCATCCCCCTGGGTCTCTTGATGTGATCCTGGAGGAGAAGTGATAAAAGCAGGTTTATGGCAAGACACCTCTCAGAATGAGAAAAATCACCACGAAGATCAGCACTGAATGGTTCATATCCTTAACACAGTATATGACCTGTAGGAACCCCCCAGGAACAAGAAGATCATCAACATCACCTTGATCTTGGACCAGTCCATGGTACAGCCCAGCGACACCATAGTAAAGAACATGGTGATTGACACAGCGATGTTGAGGATTTTGTCAAGCAGTGGGGACATTGGTGATTCAAAAGCGTCACTGCTGCTGCCGTTGGAGTAGCTGCCATTTGGCCACAGTTCGTTGAGCAGCCATTCCTTGTCGTAATCCATCAGACTCTGCAAATCCAATAATTTAATAACACCCTGTTTAACACAGGTTTGAAAAGATGGGATTATTTATGTGATAAAATATGGCAATGTATCCCATCATTTGTGCAATTTCAGTTCAGCAAATATTAAGGCCCAGGTAGGTGTGATACTGATAGAGATACTGGTCAGTGTCATTATATAAATTATAACTGAAACCAAGGAACATAAACAGTGGAATACGTAAGTTAAACCTGGAAAAAAAAAAATCAATCAAAGTAGGTTGCCTAATATATGTAAGATTAAAATTAACTTTCTCTTTTAGTCTTTTATCATCCAATTTGGGTTGTTGGTGTGCCTCACGAACCCTCGTCTCCACCAGTGCTTCTCGTTGCCCCGTCTGGAGCAAGCACCGCGGAGAGCAGAGAGTTTGCGGTCCCGCCGAGAATGGACGAATTTGGCCTTTGAAATTTTAAATCACTTTTTGCCAAGAATGCTTGCTTTGTACAGATCTACTTATTCTGATGCTCTGATATTTATAAAGCACCCTCAGTCTAGTTCAGTTAGAGTGCGTGCACTTTATTGCACCAAACTTAAAACAACTACTATTGTGCAGTTTTTTGTATGTAAGTAAAAAGTAATTGCAGACAAATTAGGGTCATGTATTGTAGCTGTGAGAACCATGTGTGAATGTGTGAAAACCTTTTGTGTTGATATACATTCAAATCTGTGAAAGTGCAAATTATTTAAACAAATATATGTAATTTGCTGTTACTTTTTTTGTCTTTGAAAACCTTTCATGTGCAAAGGTTTGCACATCAAAGGTTTGCACCGACAAAAAAAGTTTGCAGCTGCACATCTAATTATTTGTGGATTAAAAGGTGTATGTGTAAATCCCAAAGTTAATGTACGAGTATAAACCAGGGGTTTCCAAACTTTTTCACCTCAAGACCTAAAATAGTCTCGCCCGGGAGACACCAAGTTTGAAAGAACTTGAAAGTTTGAAAGAACACAACAAGCGATGATTTTTAAATGGAATATATATCTATATATTTTAATAATAATTCAATAAAAAAGTACATCACAGCAATGTGCTGATTGTAATGATGTTCCCCATCACCTCATCAGAGACTTTAGTATAAAGTTGGACACTGAGGAGTAAGCTGTACACTAACTAGGTCAGCTGGAGTGGGGAGTGAGGTCAGGTAGGCCTACATTAAGTACACAGAACACAACCAAATCTCAGCATTAATCACTCCCATAATAACAATCACAACAAAGATCAGACAATCACATTTCACTTGCCTGCTAAAAGACTTCCTGGTAAAATACTGTAAGTCTGCTGAAAAGTCGCGGGGTGGAAGAGTGTGTTGTTCCTTGTGTTGTTCTCGCTGTTTAAAGTGGTATTGCATAGTCAAAAGCCTTTCCCGTTGTGGTTGAGACGCTGTAGGTTGGCTCGCCAACGCCTAGTGGCTTGCCCGAGTAGGCGTTTTAAAACGATGACCTTCTGCCAGAAACGTCTAGACATCCGAACTGAAAGTTAAATGTAGACCAGGAACAGCGCAGAGGTGCTGCGGGGGTGTACTGGGGCGGCATGTGGCTCAGGTAGAGCGGGTTGGCTGGTAAATGGAAGGTTGCTAGTAGAAGGTTGCGATCCTCTGCTCCCCCTAGCTGAGTGTCAAGGTGTTACTGAGCAAGGCACTTAACCCTACCTGCTCCAGAACAGCTTGCTGTCGCCTTGCACGGTTCACTCCGCCGTCGGTGCGTAAATGTGTGCATGCATGGGGGGATTTTAAGCAATGTTGTAAAGCACCTTGAGTGGTAAGAAAATCGCTATATAAAGACAGTCCATTTACTAAAACAACCACCGATCTCAATCCCAGTTGATGCCGTTTTTTGTGGTTGTTTGTTTTTAAGAGATCGGCTATTCAACAGATGTGCAGGTCCTCCGGTCAGGTGCAGCACGCTGCAGCCCGCCGCGTCTGAGCTGAAGAGAAAGCGGAGCAGAAAGCAACGCTCTCCTGCTTTAATCAGGGCAATTGTTTCACAGAGCATCGTTGATGCATATGTCTCGTGCTTGGGATAGTGAAATGCATTTCTTAAATAAGTCATAAATATTCTCCATATCGTATTATGGAGATGCCAGAGCAAATCAAACAAGAGCTTGCGTATTCGTCTTGTTCAATGTATACATATTCTCAGAAATGAAGGAAAAATATATACATTAACTAAATGTAACCGCACAAATAAGGATTTATCACCTCGTCAACGATTAGGAACCTACGTGATGTGGTTTTGCGGTGATCCCAAACGTTCCTTAACATATACCATAAATAATGAATCATTATAATAAACAACGACAGCAAGACTAGCAAGCCCACTCTGAAAACGAAATAAAACGAATGCATTGTAACCGATCCGATTGTTACCTTGGACCAGCATATGCACCTTGTACTTTGTGATGTAATTTATTGAATTGATTTGGATACAGACAAACCTATTGTTCTTCGGTAATAATAAGATATGTGCGGATATCAGACTATGATATGAACTTTACTATAATAGACAATAAGTTGACTGGAAAGGAAGCACTGATCTTTTCTCAGAAAGTATTCCATGGTTTACTCACCCGTTAGCTAATGTAAAGACTGCACATGCCACACAAGCATTAGAGCCTATAGACAGAATAATAAACCAATTTAGATTGAAATTATTAGCAAAAGGACATTCTGATTACCTGAGAGGAATGAGGATTCTGCAGTTTTAAACTCTGGCACAAATTGGTATATTTCTGTGTTATGAAGGACGTTGTAGGAATGCATTGTTTTGACTGTCTTGTGTGGGGGGAGGGACCTCAGGGAGGAGTGGGTTGCGTTAATCAATTTCCTATCCCTTTTGCACTGTGTGTGTGTGTGTGTGTCTGTGTTTGTGTCCATCCATGTGTGTGTGTGTGTGTGTGTGTGTGTGTGTGTGTGTGTGTGTGCGTGTGTGCGTGTGTGTGTGTGTGTGTGTGTAACCTGGCAGTCTAACCACTTCATGATTGCGTGTGTGTGTGTGTGTGTGTGTGTGTGTGTGTGTGTGTGTGTGTGTGTGGGGGGGGGGGGGGGGGGGGGGGTGTCAAGTATATGACCTCACATACATGGTTTATTACAATGTTGCCAGTGGTGGGGATTTGCTTATTTTTTGTGAACCCTATAAAACCTTGACACTGTTGCAGAAATGTCAGAGGCAGACGAGATTGCTAGGCCCAAAGATGTTAACGGCGCAGGTGGGGTGGAACCGCCAAGAGCTGCTGCTCGTCCAGTGTTTATGCCTGAGACGTTTACCGGTATAGGCCGTGAGTAGTCTGATTGGTCAGAGCAATTAGATCCGGCTGCAGATGTATATAATTGGGATGAACCCTTACAGCTTAAATTCATGTGTCTTCTACTCTCTTGGCGTGCTAGAGATATTTATAGTGGTTTGTCAGGTGATGATAAAGGAAACTACACATTATTAAAAGCTGCTGTGGCCAGATGTTTTGAGCCCTGTGACATTAGGGACTGAAATCGGGCTACTTTCACAGCCCGCCGTCGTGTGCACAATGAGACTGCCAGGGAATTCGGAAATGCTGAGATGAGAGGGATGGCGGAGGAATTGAGGCAGGAAGTAAAATGTCTTTGTGCATCAGTGAGTAATATTCAACAGGATATGAGAAACTCTACTTCGATTCAATTTTCAGGGAATCCTGGACCAGATCCTAGGGACAGTGGTCTTCACAAGGGCACGCAAATCCAGCCAGAGGGGCTGGGGGTGGGTGTTGGGAGTGTGGGTGTACCAGACACATGAAACAATACTGCCCATATTTGCAGGGAAACTACATGGGTCAGGAACCGTAGGCTCACTGCCTGCTGCCATGCGTTTTAGTACCGTTTTAGTACCTCTTCAAGCCACTAGAGTGGCTCAGGATACATCAGAGACAAAATAGGTGCGTCAGACTCCCTTCTATTGGTAGATAGTGGGGCAACATTATCAGTAATAGCAAAACAACATTGGCTCGATATTATTATCTTTGGACGAAAGTTTCAGGAATATTTAGGCCGTCTGGACGAAGTTAAGCTGGACGTAAGGCTTACTTAAAGTGAAGCTCGCTTAATGTATTGGTTTGCCACTCAGTTGCAGTATTTGGGGCAAATAATTTCATCAAAGGGTGGGAAGAGAGATCCTGCAGAAGTAGAGGCTGTGCGTCAGTGGCCAGTGCTCAAAAATCTGACAGAGGTGAGGAGCTTTCTGGGTTCAGCCTCTTACTATCGGAGGTTTGTGAAGGGGTTTGCAGAGATTGCTCGCCCCCTACACCAGCTTACTGAGAAAGGCAGGCGTTTTAAATGGACAGAGGCATGCCAAACAGCCTTTGAACAGCTTAAACTGAGTTTAATGTCAGCCCCTGTTCTTGTATTTCCTGATCCCTCCAAAACATTCATTTTAGATACAGATGCTAGCGATGCAGGTATTGGGGCTGTGTTGACACAAGAAGAGGGGGAGTGTGAGCAGACCATAGCGTATGCCAGCATAGCTCTAACTAAACAGGAAAAAAACATACGCAACGACAAAGAAGGAGCTGTTAAGTATGGTTACTTTCATAAGGCATTTCAAACACTATTTGTTGGGTAAGGAATTTGTCCAGCGGACAGATCATAACTCCTTGAGGTGGCTGCATCATATCCAAGGGTTGGAGGGACAGTTAGCCAGGTGTGTGGAGCAGCTGGCTAGCTTCCATATAAAATTGTTCACCGCCCGGGACGAGCGCATGCAAACGCAGATGCCCTTTCTAGGCTGCCTGCTTACCGGCCAACTCCTGTGGCCTCTGAGCCAGCCCCACAGACGCAAGGGGCGCCTGTAATAGCTGCGGTGCAAACCATGCCTCCCAATGTAACCCTAGGGTGGGAAGGGGATGAGTTGGCTCTGGCTTAGCAGGAGGATGTCGAGCTACAAAAGATAATTTCACTAAGCAGAGGGATGGACTTGTTTGCAACCACCGGATGATCTGAAGAAGAATGCACCCGTGTGGTCACAGATAAAAATGCATTGGGAATACAGATATTACAAGCAAAAGTAAAAGACAGTTTCTATTGGCTAGGCTGGTTTGGGGATGTAAAGCGATGGTGTTGTGAATGTGTGGATTGTGGGTCCCGTAAAGCTGCAGGAAAACAGTGGCGGGCCCCACTACAATCAGTGGTAGCATCAAGGCCATATGAGCGGATGGCGTTGGACATCTTGGGCCCTCTCCCTGAAACTCCCAGAAAAAACAAATACATTGTAGTTATTTGGGATTACTTTTCAAAATGGACAGAGGCGTTTCCTCTTCCTAATCAGGAAGCCGAAACAGTGGCCAAGTTGTTGGTTGAACAGTGGGTGTGCCGCCTTGGAGACCCCTGGATAATCAATACTGATAAGGGCCACAACTTTGAATCTTAGTTATTTAAGGAAGTGTGCCAGTTGTTAAGCATTCATAAGACCAGGACGTCAGTTTATCACCCTCAATCTGATGGAATGGTTGAAAGGTTTAACAGAACAGTGGCATCCATGTTGTCTCTCTTTTTGCAGATGAGAACCAAGCTAACTGGGATACCCTGTTGCCTTATGTGATGATGTTCACTCCATATGGTTTACACCAAACAAAGTTTTTGGGAAAGAGATAGTCCTGCCGGTGGATGTTATGCTTAACCTTGGTGATTGGGAACAATTCTCTTCTGCTTCAGAATACGTGGATAGATTACTGGAGACATTGTCTACACTGGCAGATGCTGTAAAAGGCCATCAACAAAGAGCATCTTGAAAGCAGAAGGAAGAATACGACTTTAGAGCAAACTCCAAAACTATTCTGAAGGGGAACTGGTGTGGGTCCGCGGGAAAGAAAAGGGGGCTCTGTCCAATTTAAAGCAAAGGTTTAAGGGTCCTTATAAAGTCACAGAGAGGATAACAGAAGTTATGTATAGACTGGTTCCAGTGGAGGGGGGGTGGGGGACAGAAATGGTGGTGCACTTCAACCAACTTAAACCATGTCCTTCGTCTGTAACAGAGATAACCAACCAAGGGGCTGCAGGGAGACCACTGACAGCTGGCATCCCCCCTCAGGTCACCAACCAAGGGGGTGCAGGGACACCACTGACAGCTGGCATCCCACCTGAGGTCACCAACCAAGGGGGTGCAGGGAGACCACTGACAGCTGGCATCCCACCTGGTGAGACCTGGCTGCATGGTTGGTCGAGAGAGCAAGGTGGTAGTGCCAGGGTCGAGAGACTGGGGGCCGCCAGTCCCACCTACAGCGGGTGAAAGCGGTGTGCCAGGTTGCTGCGCTGCCACAGTGGGACCCCAAGGGCCAGGAGACCAGCCGGCTCCAGCTACACAGGACCGAACCAGCCATTTGGCAATGGCAGGAGAGATGCAGCAAGGTGCATCCCAATCCCGAGACTCACGCCAAGGACGACCAAGGAGGGCCCCGGTATGATCCCGGGACTAGGATATAATGTGACTTTGACTCGAGGACGAGCCTGCTTTATGGGAGGGGCGAATGTAATGAAGGACGTTGTAGGAAGGCATTGTTTTGACTGTCTTGTGTGGGGGGAGGGACCGAAGGGAATAGCGGGATGCGTTAATGAATTGGTTGCACCTGATCACTGATGAGTGTGGAGGAGCAGGAACTTGGGAACGGGGATGGAGATTAAAAGAAGAGCACAGCGACCGGTGAGGGGGTCTGGGAAGTGACGTGTTGTCGCTAACGCTGAGATGCACTCAAGGTTTGGGGTGGGTGCCGTTCGCACGCTATAAGGGCTGCCGGCGGCGAAGACAGCTTGTATCCCGAGGCGGGTCTCGTATCCCGGGAGAGTTACGTTTTAAACCTCTATTGTGTGTGTGTGTGTGTGTGTGTGTGTGTGTGTGTGTGTGTGTGTGTGTGTGTGTGTGTGTGTGTGTGTGCGTGTGGAGTCCTCAACTCCACAGCATTTTGAGTTCAGGACTTCGTGAACCTGACCCAGTCTGACATGTTTGGTAGCTGCATTTGATAAAGATTATTGTTTCTACCTGTGGGTTGCTGCCTGGGTTGTAGATCATATCCCTCTAGCCGCAACAATCTAACGTCACATTCTAGGTTTATTACACCTGTCCATCTAACCTCTGGTTTACACCTGGCTAATTATTAGCAGGAACACTGGGTCCTGCCTTGCAATGCGTGTTTATGGAGCCTTTTACTTTTATTGGCTCTCAAGAAAATGTGATAAAGGCCTCTCAACCTGTGCTCCCTCAACATGGGCCTGAGACACTGTCTCTGAAAGGCTAATACTGCAGGGCCAAGAGTAGTTAATAATGAAACCCCCCTAGGGTGTGTTAATACTGGTTGTGAACGCTGGGGGGACTTATTGTTATGGTGCCAGGGATGTCTGCGGGCCTGGGTTTGGTTATGGGAGAAATTTACCCTCACATACAATGATAATGTCATTGAATATAATAATAGAAAAAAATGCGTAATACCTGTGACTGTTGAATGCTTTTGAAAACATTAACACATCCATTTCGGTCCATCAAAATGTCATTGCCCATAAATCCGTTCCCAGTATGGATCCTCTACAGACACAATGGCTCTGTACTGCCAACCTTATTCAGTCGTCCCTAGTTCTCATCCTGGCCAGCAGGACAGAGGGGACTGAGGTCAGCAGACTAGCTGGTGCTACTCCAGGCCAAATTTAGAGGGAAGGGCTGTCCGGGGTGACTTGTCTTCTCAATCTTTTCTCAACAATTATTATATTCCTATAGTATATGGGCATAATAATAAGTATATATTATCATTGAATGTATAGGTACATTTCTCCTAGAACCTAACCCAGGCCCACAGACCTCCCTGCGGTATTAACACACTCATAACTACACACTTACAAACAACTTTGTTCACAAATGGTATTAACACACTCATAACTACACACACAATTTCCGGTCTGGGACCGGAAGCAATCCACCTCCCAAGTACTCCTAGGGGGGGTTCATTATTAACTACTGCCAAGGCATGTCATCATCAGTACAATTCAAAGTAGCATGCTCCGCTTACGTCCACTTAAATAAGCAGCAAGGTGGAGGGAGCTGTGAAGAAGTGGTGTATCGCTGAGGGTACCAACCACCTGCCATCCTGGTGCGGTGGCTCTGGTACTTCCATTCCACCAGTCTTTGTTGCAGACGAATTGTACCTTCTCCACCCCTTAAGGTGGACACGTGTAAGTGGAGATAAAAACGATGAACAGCCTCTCAGTCAAAAGGTCCCTTAATCCAAAGGTCTTTGTAGGGGCCGGGGCCAGGTGGTTAAACCCTTGAGATCCAGCAGGGACGTCAGCAAGCAAATACATGTGTACTGAACCATTCATATACAACACGCTTACAAAAACATATAATGACGCACCCCATCAATTACAATGCTTGGTGACCACACAGACTGTCAGACTGACCACGTGACAGCAAGATCTATGCCAGTGGTTCTCAAGCAAGGTGCTGCTTATGTTGGCATGTACATTACGGTACGCGGTCAGTCCAGGGATAGCACTTGATTTGCCACAATACAGCCGGATCACGTCCACTCCAAACAAGGTCTTTGTAAGAAGAAAACTCGGGCAAGACGTTCAGGTTCAATGCATGGCTTCAAATGATTTCACTTCCCTAATCCAATCTGCCCAGTTGGGGCCCTGACAGACCACAGCTATGCCCCAGCTGTGCCAGGTTGTTTCTTTTCTTATTATTCAGTGACCCTCTCCAAAGCCAGGTAGTAACTCAGACCTGAGACTGACCTCGATAGATCCAGACATCGCACAATGAGCACCCGTCTCATTAGTCTTATCATTTTATAATAATAATTAGGCTTTTTCAAAAAGGTTGTTTGTATTCAATTGTTATGCTTACTGTTTGTCTGTGTGTGTGTGTGTGTGTGTGTGTGTGTGTGTGTGTGTGTGTGTGTGTGCTTGTGTGTGTGTGTCTGTGTGTGTATGAAAGACAGTTATTCTTAATGTTCTCGCTTGCTGTCTGTGTATGTGTGTGTGTGTGTGTGTGTGTGTGTGTGTGTGTGTGTGTGTGTGTGTGTGTGTGTGTGTGTGTGTGTGTGTGTGTGTGTGTATGAGAAATAAAGTTGTGTTCTTAATGTTCTCACCTTTGTGTATGTGAGGGGCGGCACCTTGCGTTGTATGAGAGTTGTGTGAGGGATTTTTGCCAGGGGCCTAGTACTCCTTTGTACAGCTGTTAAAAATCAATTATATTCATTTAAGGAATACATTTTTCTGTGTAAATTGTGTGTAGCTGAATGGATTGGGCCTTTGTTACTGTATTTTAAAATCATAATGGTGGTACTTGGAGAGTCAAATATTTTCTGAGGTGGTACACGGTATAAAAAGTTAGAGAACCACTGGTTAATGTTATACAATGAACCTCTTGAAATATCTCTGCCTTGGATTGCAAAATAACCTTCAAATAACTTTCAAGTCTCTTGAAGGGGTGCGGGGATTCATCACAGGACAGCCACGAGTCCTTCTGAAAGCAATCATGTTGAATTCAATCACAAACTGACACTTACTGACACTGTACAAGAGGCAAGCTTTGAAAGGGCCATCTTACAGCGCCATCTAGAAGGACACTGTGACTCTTGTCGTGGGCTATGACTTCTCATGTCCTTTCTGGTCACCGTGTTGTCAAACATAACAGAAAGGTTTTCACTTGTTTACAAGATAAGGAAAACGCATGAGACGATGGAGACATGAATTCAATGCAGTACATTGTAGTACATTGACGTCCAGCTTGGGATGAAAGATGTCTTTATCATTAATATTCCACTTAGATGTCCTAATAATTGCAACACCAAGGGTAATCATATAAATAAACATTGTGCTTGTCAATTATTCACTGGCTTGACTGATACTATGCGGTTGTTGGTTCTCTGTATAAATGTATAGCAGCCTTTTAAACGTTTCTCTAGCCCATATTTAACGGTTTAATGAAAACTGAAATACATTATATTTAATCAAACAACCTATCAATGTCCTTTTATTGTTTGTTGGTGCATACTGTATTTGAATGTAAAGTTGTGTGTAGGCCTATATATATGCCCTGTGTGTAAGTCTGAAATACACACACACACACACACACACACACACACACACACACACACAGCACACACACCCACAAACTCACGGCCACGGTCGACAGGTCATCTCTCTTATGACATCCCAATGAGCAGCATAAAGTTGATCTTCTAGGAATCTTTAACGTTTGCATGACAACTGTTGCTGTCATATTGAAGACGCTTCTGATGTGAAGAGATATTGCTCGACGATTTCTCTCTGATTATTGTTAGCTTCTTTAGTATTTAGTGTTGTTTCTGCAAGAAACGAACGGTCCAGTTGTCGGTTTGATCCAGTGCAAAACAGAGGTACGTTTCCTTGGCTGAAAAAAGTTTTAAAGGAGACATATTATGTTGTTTTCCCAACAAGTAAACATAGTATTTGAGTTCCAGAAAACATGTTTTTGAAGCTGTTATATCTTTTAGGAAAAAAAATCTTGCCTACCGCTATTCCCCTCTGTTTCAGTCCCTTCAGAATGCACTGTTTGTGGTGTCTGTATTATATCTAATTTCACGGAGATTGTTCACGGATTGTTGCTGTTTGCGGACTCCTGGAGCTCTATATCTGTATAATATAATATAATATAATATAATATAATATAATATAATATAGTATGGGTATTAATATAATATTATATCTAATATCACGGCCAAAAGCTATGACGTACACCACCTTAAAGGGGACATATTATACCCCCAGGTGTGAGTGTGATTAGCCTTACAAGCCGTTTCAAAAATCGAGTCACTAGTGGGCGTGTCCACCTAGATCTGTGCTGGATAGATGAGCAACGTTTACTTCAGTCCACTGGGTAGGCTGGTAGAGTGATCTATCCAGCACAGATGGACACGCCCACTAGTGATGTCATATGGGACAGATTTTCGAAACGGCTAGTAGGGCTAATCCCACTCACACCTGGTGGTATAATTTGTCCCCTTTAAAAAACATGCTATGCGGGATCTAGGTATCATAGACTGGGGAAAGAGGAAAGGAGGATCCTCCAACTCCTACGGGACAAGGATCCAGAAGATGACCACCACGCGGTCCGAATGAAGGACTGCCTTGTGTTCCGGAAACACATCTGCATTTCCTTTGAACTCCTGGGGTACAAACTGACTTCTTATTTGCGTCTTGGATTCCTTGCAATTTCTGGATTCTAAACCGATTGTTGCTTTGCATTGTGCGCTACAGTGCAAGTCCGACTCTCCATCGGAACTAATGAATGCATTATTTACAGTTCTGACATGCATGCCATGCAGACTAAAAAGGGTGAGAGTGTCTCATATGTGAGGAAGTGCGCATACCCCATCCTCAAGTGTCTTCAGCTGCTGAAGAGAGAGAACATCATGCACAGTGACCTCAAACTGGTAGCATCCCGTTCATCTCCAATCTGCACTGTCAGCAAATTATTTTCACCTGTGAGCCGTTAGCCCAGCTATTCACACCGAGTCGTCTGCTTCTATGACTGCAGGCTAACATGGTCATGTCAGGGAAGGACCCCAACACCCTCAAGGTCATCGACTTTGGATTGAGCCTGGTTCAGGATGAGCCAAGATGTGGGTCTTATTGTTTTTTGTTGTCTTGTTTTGTTGTTTTGTTTGTCTTTTGAATCATGAGGAGACGTACAATGTGACAGGATTGTGTTATATGATGGGTTTCATAGAGTTATCTTTATCCTACTGGCTTTGTTTCGTCTTCCAGACTATAGTCGTATCCAGACTCAGTCGATCCGTGCCCCAGAGGTGACTCTGGGTCTTTTGTGCACCACTGCCATTGACATGTGGAGCTTTGGCTGCTGCTTGATAGAGCTCCTCGTTGGAAGAGAAGCGTTCTCTGGAGATGAGGAATATGAACAACTCACGCGCACCATAGAGGTGACTGCTAATTAACCATGAGAATGAATTCTCTCAACATATTTTAATAATTTATTTAATAATAATGCAGCTTTAAGATTAGAAGACAAAACTAGGGGAAAAAAAGTATAACGATGTGAGTAAAATATAATTGATCATTTCTGATTTATACTACAAGGGCGCAGATCTCATTACAACCTGTAGGGGGCATCAATGTCACCAACATATATCAAATGATCTGCTGTAACAAACCGTTCAGACCACTGAGCATGATTAAGTTTAAAAGTGGAGTCGGCTTCTACTAAAACCAGATTTTCAATTACATAATTTAGTTTGAAATCATTTATATTGGGTGGACTTTTCACAAGTTAGGGTTAGGGTTAGCTAACTCCCGCACCAGGGATCTGCACCCATGACTGTGTATATTTGTATACGTTGACTATTGGGTATGGTTGTCTAATTTCAGATACTGGGAATGCCTCCAGAAAAATTAGTGGCTTTGTCATCACAAAGGGATGAGTTTTTTGGTGAGGCTCTTACTTTAAGGCATATGATCGAGTTTTCAGTTAACATTACTTCTTAAAAAATCTTAAAAAAATGAACAATGTGAAATGAACAATTTGAAATCAACAATGTTAAGTCAGTGTGATGCTGTATAATGTGCAGACAAGCAGGGCATGCTTAAATATATCAGGCTCAACAAGTCGGGGAGAAGCTCCTGCCAGGCTCCAAGAGGCTGGAGAGTTTTCTTGGCACCGGCGACCCTGACCTGCTGGACTTTATCAAGCGTTGCCTGCAGTGAGTGCAATACCCGGTAACAGTAGAGCTCATAAAACATGTTTGACTGACACACTAACCATCCTGATGGCTAACCATCCCCCCTGAATGTTTCTACCAACACTCGGTTAACATGAGAGATGGTGAATCGAAGTGTCCCAAGGCTTCTGTGTTCGCAGGCTTTTTTTGCTTTAATATTGAGTGTGTGTTTATCTTCTTAAAAGTTGAGACTCATCAAAGAGGATGACTCCAGGTCAGGCTCTCGGCATGCATGGATGATGAAGACTTCCCTGGGATGCATGTCCCCAACCCCAGAAAACACACCAAAAACGGGTAGAAAAGCTGCTACCACAGATGGTTTGGCAGCCAGATGCATCAGCAGTCAGATGCATCTGAAACCAGACAAGGCCACTGGCAGCCAGCCGCAGATAATGGATCAGGGGGAAAAGGCAAGACTTGGAAAACATGGAAGGACCCTGAGACCCCTGACTTTAGAGACCTACTCCAAGGTCCTTCCCATTGGTGCATCAATAGGCAAATTGCTGACGAAGGAACATTCAGAACAGCTGATCGACGGTATTCCCCCTTCTCCAACCTATTGGTCCAGCTGCACAAGCTCCTCCCCAAAAAAGCAAGGGATTTCGTGGATAAGAGTCTCCTCAGGATGGAAGTGCAGGAAGTGCTTACTCACTTCTTTAATAGGTCCATGATCACTCGTGACTGCAGCAATTAAGCAGCAGAAACGTATTTCAGATTTTTTTTTCATGTAAGACGGTTTAAAAAAAGCTAAAATGGCCATGACTCTGCTCAACCAAAAGATGTCAACAACATGATGATGACACTGCGACTGAATCGGCTTCAACGGCTGACAGACTCAAACACTGTTCAGGCTAGGGTCGTTATCATGCCGGCATCCGCGAACACCTTTCTTTACAGGTCCATGGCAAACAGAGGTTTGTGAGCTGGACGTTAGCCTGCTCCTCTGCTGAAGTTGGGACGCATCGTATGACTGTGGGAAGATAATGGTCGTCATTCATTTTCGTTTTTAATTTTTGTTACCTACTGCTCTAATGCCTAATGTTAATGTTCAAGCTACGGACAAATTAAATAACGTTTTTATTTAT
Organism: Pollachius pollachius; assembly: GCF_949987615.1. Classification (NCBI taxonomy): domain Eukaryota; kingdom Metazoa; phylum Chordata; class Actinopteri; order Gadiformes; family Gadidae; genus Pollachius; species Pollachius pollachius. Next base: position 14,464,748 of record NC_136949.1, on the reverse strand, counting down.
CTGACATTTTTCATGCTTTGTTCTGATGTAATTATGATGCAAAAATACATTATATAGCAATTACATTTTGGTAGCATAAAGCTAGGAATACATAATGTTGAATGAATGAATGAATACGTAACTGGAATACAAGACTGAATCAAAGCGAGCAACGTTATTACGCGGTGATTGCAGTCAGCAACAACTATTTGGTTACCACTGCGTAAAAGTCTGCAATGGTTAATAGGATGAGTGGTTCCTTCACTTGTTCATAAAAAAAATATGAGCATTTGCCTTTTTTCCGTTTTTCTAATTATTTTTTGCCCCGAATCAAATGTTTTATTAGTACGTCTGATTGGTTTGGTTTGAGGCTTAAAACTGCATAACGTAGTTAATGGACAGTTGAAGCCAAAGTTCTTCCGAATCATACTTACATTGCCTGTTCCGACTTGCGACACTGAGGGTTGTTGGTGGAGGCAGATGTGGCCCTAGGCCTCTCAGATAGGCATGGTGGTGGCGGTTTGGTGTGGAGACAGACGTGACTCAAGGTCTCTCAGCAGGGCCGTGCAGAGGCTGGAGCCTTGAGGCCATTTTGGAGGAGCTTGGAGGAAAAAACGTTCCTGCATCTACTTCTTCTGAAAAAAAAAATACAATTAGGGCATACCCCTGTTGAAGAAGGCGGACACTGGCCAAGAGAGAGACATATTGTTGGTGGATAGCTTGAGAATCTTTCTGGCAGACTGTTTGTATGTGAGGCAGAGTTTCTCTTGCTACTCTTATGAAGATAATAAATGATTGTGATCCTCTGTATTGACACTTGGCTGCCTTGATGCTGACTCTGCAGAAGATATTCACATGGCTCACTGTTCCCATACTATTGCCCTCCTTCATTTCCAAATCAACATCAAATATGTCTTCACCAGTTGAATCTCTTGATTCAAAGTGCTCCAGCAATAGCACCACTGCCCGCCCAGCTGCAGCTTCAAAGTGCCTTCAAACAAGTGAATACATTTTGATGACCTCCATATCTGTACAGCCATCGGCAGCAAGGCTGTGCTAATAGTGCTGCACGGTTAACCGAATCGCAATCGCAAACGCAATATCAGCCTTTGCGAATGTAAAACCGCAAAAGCCTGCGATTTAATTAAAAAAAAATCTTATTTATTTAATTTTGTAAAATATTGTTATTTTGAAAACAGAACTGTACACTTTTTTTTAGTTTTGTATTTTTTATGCTAGTTTAAGTTTGTATGTTTGAGTTGAGAGAGAAACATTTTAAAATTATCAGTAATCTGTGTTCATTTTCCTTGATAACCAAGCAAGCATGACACCATTTGTTTATTATATCGTAAACGCAAATCGCAATATTGTCCATAATAATCGCACTTTTTCACCAAATCGTGCAGCACTATAGGCTAATTTTATTTTCAGCCACAGCCAAGGCAGGTTGTGTTTTACAATAAAGGTTCAGCCCGTATCGGCCAGAGGTAATTTGTTTGGATGAAGAAACTATTATTAGGTGGAATGGAGGGTGTCGCTTCTTTCCCATAAAATGGCATTAACAGTCTACTCTACCCCTACTTCAGCAGATTTGCCCTATCTTTACATATGTAACATTATTTCATTTTGAATCACAAGTTAATATTAGTCTCATGAAGAATTCTGTTTAGCTAAATATCTGGTAAATAGTATTTAATGTAGCCTGATAATTAAGGATCTTGTATTTCATTTATTTATCGAGGTTTGTTTGATAAATAACATATCATAAATATGAGAATAACAGTCAGGGAAATAGTGGGCTGTTACTTTAATTTAACTATAGGCGAGATGGACAAATTATTATTTACATTTTCTTTCTATGGGGGGCAGTAATGAGTCGTCTGCAGTTTAAGACTCCACGTTATCAACATGAAGAAGACTAGCTAGTTGTTAGCCAGCTAGCCGTCTTTACCTTTATCAATGGGCTTACAGTGGCTAGTTGACGTTATGCTATCTAGCTGCTAACATCAGCACAGAAATAAAAACAACTACAGAAACAATGCCGTTCGTGGGATGGTGATGGGTTGTAAGACTACATAGGCTTTGCTTTGCGCAGGATTATACAAACTTTGAAGCTCCTCGGTTCACTAGATGACCCTCCAAATAAACCAAAGGCCTCGATCCGCGGTACTCGAGTAACGACAACCGTGATACGTCGCGACCACTGGATCATAATTGCTGATGCTTCGCTGAACCGTGGTACTAAACACTATATCAACGAGTCCGACAGACTCCCCTGTACACAATGTCACACACCGAGCCTCCTCCTCGGTGGAGGAGTTGTCCCAGAAGAGGACAACCTGTGGACGGTGAGAGTCAACTAAAGGATTACTAGCTAGCCTGCCAATTTCATGGTGTTTTAAACTGCCCAGTGACACATGTGACACCGGGGAATGCAAGCCATGGCCAGCGCGAAGCTGACACGATGTGCCTGTTTGGCTTTCGTTTGACAAAACATTATTCAGAGGGGTTGTTCTCATTATTATTCGTCACTGGCAGAAGCACGGAGAGAATCTCAGCTAGCCATTTTGTCGTGGTGAAATCACGTGTCAAAACAAACCCATTGGATGGTCTTCACATAAGTCTGTAACGGCTGCACTTAACCCTCCCTGACATCCTAATGTGACCCTTTATGATTGTGCTTGCACGTAGGCACAGTGATTAAGCTTTGTGTCAAAGGGCCAGGCATGGACCCCTTGCATGTTATTGTTTATAAATCCCCCCCCCTCACTGAATAGTGACAGAATCTAGTTACACATAGCACATAACGTTTTGTCTCGCGTTAACAGCATTATTACAATGTAATCTAATGGTGCTTTGTCAGTCATTTCCACGTATTAATTCAATGTAATACAATAATAAAAGAGTACTTCAATAGAAAATCAATTCTTCAAGTTATAATTGTCACTGGAAGTCGTATAATCTGTTTTGCCCTGTGAAAACGGCTATAGCTATTAAAAATAGGTATATATTTAAATAATACATTTAAATTTGAAATTTATTCTTACCTTCTTTGCAGTCGTTGGGATATTTTTTAACCATATTTATTTCAACTCAATTTTAGCAAAGTTCCTGCCGATGAAAACTATGTTGGGGCCCAAATATGATGACAAAGTTCAAGAGGAGAATAGGTTTCATCCTAGCATGCTGTCAAACTATTTAAAGAGTCTCAAGGTAAGATGAGCAAATGTTCTTGATGACTGCATAGTTATTCTCAAAATACACAGTATACATAAACTGGAGATGAAAAACAATTGAAGGCCAATATGAATAAAAATGATAGAATGTTCTCTTAAAAGGGGCATTTCACTTGGCATAGTTTCAAGTGTACGAGTGTGGTTCATACAGTGTGGGATTTGATTATTAGTTAGCTTGTTCTTTTTCCTATTTCTGTCTATAAACAATAACACCTTTTTTCACTTTTTTGCAGGTCAAGATGGGTTTGCTTGTGGATTTGACCAACACTACCCGCTTTTATGACCGCAATGACATTGAAAAAGATGGCATAAAATATGTGAAACTTCAGTGTAAAGGGTATGAGAAATAAATGCTCACCAATTCGGGGCAGCTGATTAGTTTTTCCTATTTAATGTATTTATTTTAACAAATCCCTTCCATCCTTTTAATATATTGTTTTTAGCCATGGAGAAAGTCCGTCAAAGGACACGACGAAGATGTTTATCAAGCTGTGTGAAAATTTCATTACGAAGAACCCAACAGAACTGATTGGTAAGGAAACAATTGGAAACTAAACGGCAGAATTCTGCCGTTGTACAAATAAATTGATGACTAATATTAGTCATATTATTTATTTAATTTGACCTGTCTGTACAATGTTGTTGAGTTTATACTTCACTAGAGGGAGCTGCAGGATCACTTTCCCCTTCACTCAGAATATTATACATTGCTTTGGCTGCATCCAAAATTGCATACCAGAATAGTAAAGGGGAGAATAGTATGTACAAGGTACAAAATCCTATAAGCACATACTATGCAAAAAATAGGTATTCTTAAGGTACTTGGATGCCATACAGTTTCTGTCAAAATTCCTTGATTCAGTGCAGGCTATGGATCAGTCCATTGAATAACCTACAATGCATTGCAACAGGATATGCCTTAACAAAAGAAACCTTTTCAATGTGAATAATAACCATTCAATCCCTAGACCAGCAACCTTGATGACTAATAATGAAATATGAAATAATATTACACTTTAATAATTATTTACGCATTATTTTAACTTTTGGTATGCCACACACTCGCCACACAGTAGTTTGTCTGCGTACTTTAGCTTGCTTTGTAATAGTATACCAGAAAACGGTACGCAAATGAAGTATGTATGCCAGTCCAGAAGCAGATCACTCGTGTCATTTTTGGAACTATTATCATAAAGTGTGATGCGTGAAATTCAATGACCATCCAGATACACTGGAAACTTGTTTTAGTGGGGGATAGGGTTAATCTTTTGTCACTCAATAAACATGTTTCGTGTTTTAGTTTCCCACTCATCGTACCACATCTGAATGATATGCTACTATCATGGCTTATGGGTTTGACCCTCAGTACGTTGAGAGCAGTCTTTCTGTATGATTCACACCCATACTGGTAGTTCACACGTCCTACTGCAGCTGCTTTTCTATTGGTGGACAGCAGGGCGCTCTCTTTCACTGTGGCTCGCTGTATTCCAGCAAAGACCCCCTCCCATGCTCATCCCAACCCCCTGCAAACCAAAGATGGTTGCTACTCAGCATCGGCTAAATTAAATTACTTGAACCTCGACACAGAATGTATGGGTGTCATTTTCGCCACAATCCCCCCCCCCCGCACCGTCACACACACATACACACACAAACACACACTCTAGCCACTCTTATGATCCTTCACTCATGGTGTGGCAGTCGGATATTAAGACAGCTGGGCCGATCATTTTGGTCCCCAGGCCTGTAAATGTACGCTCAGTCTTCATTTAGCATGGCACTCTGCCAGGCAAACGCCCCATCCTCCCATTTCCTGCATGGGGGGCAGTCAGAGGTGGTTATTATCTTTTATCAGCATAGTTCCAGACCTCGGCTTTGTGTGACGTCGGGGTGCCTTGTGTCTGAGGGAGATGTGTTTTGGTTTTCATTATCTATCCCCCTTTTCCTTCTGTACATGGTTATTTATTTTTCTAGGTTTGAGTGTATTTTTCAGTTTCACATCAAAATAGTATATTTTTTAGAAGATGGAATATAAGACATTCTGTTTGTGTGGGTTTTTGCACACTGGCCCTTCCCTGCACACAGTGCTCAAGGTCTTCTATTTGTAATACCTTTTTGTTCGCTTCGATTGTTTTAATCATCCTAGCTCGAGGTTCCTAATGTGTCCACAAGCCACTTCTAGACAGTAATTATGACATGGGCCTTTAACGAGACGCTCAATGGAAGGGGAACTTGGTCTTCCCGTCTTGGACTATTAAGTATCTAATGAGGCCTAATGGCCAGCGTGCTTGAGGCACTTGCTCAACCTGGTCACGGCGCAGGCACAAGTGTTATCGACTCATTTTTTTGAAGCGGCAAGAAAAGAACCACAGGGTTCTTGAGGTAATAATGCCCACTTTTTGTATTCTATCATGCCATATTGAGTACTAGAAGATGGCGATTAGATCAGGAAAGGGATTGAATCTTGTGGCTGTCATTGATGCATTTGTAAGTGCTTGTATTTAGCCGCTCAGCACATAACGTCTGGAGAGCGACGTGACTGGAAAGTTGGGTTTTGTGAGACCCATGTTGTCCATCTCCTTTGATACTATTTCACCATTTCTCATTGCCCCTTCCTCTTCCTTCTCCGTCCGATTTGTTGCCCTTCCGTAGGGGTTCACTGCACGCATGGTTTCAATCGGACGGGTTTCCTGATTTGTGCCTACCTGGTAGAGAAGATGGACTGGAGGTAAGGCTCACCATTCCACTGCTCCCAAACACTATCCATCATTGTTCTTGTTCTATAAATCTCTGTCACTATAATGAGTTGGCTCTTTATCATAGTTATAGAATGACAAAGCTACAGGGCAGGTGGTGATTGTGCATGCATAAAGTAGTAGCATAGTAACCCAATTAAAAATTCCAAGGGGATCTGGAAGGCAATTTTTTTACGCAAAAGCACTGTTTCATGTCTGTGGTAGAATATCACGGACTGCAACATTAACTCTGTTTCTGCAAAATAATCAGGGAGAAGTTGACATCACTAGCCCAGGATTTGTGTTCTCCAAATTGGAACGATGTCAACGAGGGCCACCCTCTCTGTTATTTATTTGTCTTCAGATGCCACCTATTTCCTCCCCTCTCCACATAATCCACTTCAGCACACTCAAGGAGTTTAGAGTGTGGGCCGCCTTGCATTCATCCCATAGTGACCCCTGTTCCTTTGTGGCAGTACACTTTGATGGTGAGCCAGTTAGCTCCCCTCGCTCCCAATTGGACGGCATAAGTCGCTCAAAAAAAACCCACTCAAGCCACAATTCATAGAGAATCCTTTCCTGTTAACGAAAAGGGCCCCACATCCACTACACACCACGACACCCTAGTCAGACCGCAACAAAGGGCACTAAACAACAGACAGAAAGACACCGAATATGCTGTGTTGCATCGCCATGAGCGTCATGTCAACAAACCCTTTCTTTGTGTGTTGAAAACAATCAATGCATGAAGAATGATGTCATCATTTTCAGTCAAAGTGGTGAGGCTCGCGTTTGCCATTGCGAATCAAGGCTTGTGATCTTTTAGTTTTGACAGTCGTCAATGGCAAACCTTCGGTTGATATATACTGCAGTGTTTCCCTGCCAGAGGAAAAAGTTTATGATCAAGAGGCGCCGGTGGAGATAAGGGGTAACCAATAAAGCCATTAGGTGAATGAGTTCTATCAAATGCACCCAAAATCCGGTCTCACCAGATAACCCCTGATAGTACAAGAACAGAAGTCCTCATTAAAATAGACCACAAGGAGTGTTTCAGCTTCCCGATCTCTCCTAGTGTGGAGGCTGCGGTGGCGGCGTTCACCGCAGCCCGTGCTCCGGGGATCTACAAGGGCGAGTACCTGAAGGAGCTGTTCCGTCGCTACGGCGAGGTGGAGGACGCGCCCCCTGCCCCCGAGCTGCCCGAGTGGTGCTTTGACGAAGACGAAGGCAATGGGGATGTGGACGACGAAGGAAACGCTGTCGGCCAGGACCCGGCCGCCTGCTCCTCGGGCTCAGCGCCCGGCAAACGCAAGAAGGAGCGGCTGAAAGTGGTGAGGGACACGCCCAGGTGACCTGTACGAGGGGAGGATGGGAAGGAGGCCCCGCTCTGCCATTGATTTTAGATTTGTGCGGTTATTTCTGAGTGTAACTAACTTGAGTCGGTTGACCTTGAGACCGGACTAGGGATCTGTTTATCCCAACCTTAGCGTTGTTTTGCTGTTTCAGTTTTCAGGTGAGACTGCTTTCCCATAGACTTTGACCACGAATTATCCCATTAAGATCGCTTGTTTTGGTTCACATGCACAGCTGGTTCGGATTGGCTTTCTTTCTTTTTTTTAAGCGCTGTTGCAGAGAATTCACCTGTCAAGGCTTATATCATATCTCATTAGATTAACATGAAAAATGTCCTTGTTGAGGTATTTGTTTTCTTGTCATAATGATTATGTCTTTCCCTCGGTTAATATGTAGACCAAATGCAATTGCTGTATTCAAGGTGCTAGGTTAATGATATATGATCTAATGGCTATAATTTGAGTGTAGTTTGTTAGAAATGACATAGCCATCCGTCAGCTGTTAATAAAAAATGCTCTTTTTGAGTGATCCTCTTTGCCTGCCTCTGTATGAGGCTATTTTGATCTTAGACCAATCCTGCCAATTTTCTGAACAATCAAGGCATCTCTTTGCTTACATGCTTGGAGAATCTTGCCTGTAAATCTCATATGTGCACATAGTTTAGCTCCTCCACAGGTGTGGGAGTAACTTTGGGGGGAGTATTTTCAAAATCAGTATAAACACTAGCTCCAAGTCTCCATATCCAGTTATTTTTTGTGATAACAATGCACATTAATTATTTTGGGTGACTTTTGGGTGAATTTGTATCGACAATTCAAATGAAGGCGACAGCCATGTGCTCTTTCGGGACCACTTCCCCCTCCACTACGCTTTCTTCCCTGGGAAAACCTGACCAATTTGTTTCCTTCCCCTAACTTTTTCCATAATAGTGGCGTCTAACTGGCTCAGAGGGAACTCAGGAGGGTGGCTGTTTTGACCTAGACTGTTTCAGCAGGCATCCCAATGCACATGGCATGTTTGCATGCCAGAGGGAAGCAGTGGTGTCTGCAAATACAGGAAGCGGCTCAGGGAAAGACCCCTGGAGGAAGCCTCCTTCTCCGGTGGGAGGACGGGCCAGGGAGCCTGGAGGAGGATGAGCGAAGGTATCGTAGGTGCAGCACTGACCCACCCCTGGCTCTGTCCCAACCCCCACAGGGAGCGGTGTTCTTGGAAGGCGTCGCGGTGAGGGGAGTGACGCAGCTCACCACGCAGCCGAAGCTGGGAGAGGTCCAGAGGAAGTGTCAGGAGTTTGCCGAGTGGGAAAAGTGAGGACCCGCTCCCGTCGACTCCACCAACACTCCTAGTTATACAAGTGCCGTTCTCATGAATTCGCTCTGCCCGTGCATTCAAATGTAGTTTGGGTCATAACAATGTGCCACACCGGTTGATTGACGTTCAACACATTTTAAATCTGAGATGGATTGACGTGTGCCATTTTAATCATTGTATTACAAACCGAGTCTGGTGCAAGCAAGTTGCAGCTGTTGATGGGTGGCAAGAATTGATTTGGGTTCTGTGCCTGCGAGGCTGCTGTGTACACTGCCTACATCAATGGAGATTGCTGCAACAATGCTCTGACGTTCAATTGTTAGCATATGGCAGTTGTGCGTTAATGTTGGTTACATTTCATCTCGCCCATTGTTTTACTTTGTAATGGCTTTTGTAATCGCATCACTCAGCGAGATACAAAAAGATAAAAGCTTTTGAGTCAACGCTGTACTCACAAGCTGGTGTGTGTGTGTGTGTGTGTGCGTGCGCGCTTGTGTGTGTTTGCACGTCCACACGGGTGCCAGGAGCGGGTTTCCGGGTGCTCAGCCAGTTTCCATGGACAGGCGCAACCTTCGCTTTCTGGAACAGAAACCCTACAAGGTCAGCTGGAAGGCAGACGGCACAAGGTGGGTTGGATTTCACGGCTGGCTGATTGAAAACAGGGATTGACCAACAAAGTGTTTCTGTTCAGCATAAACACTGCTTTCATGTAATATCTTATTGATAGTGTTTATGCTTGTAGGGCTCCTCATACTTGACGTGTCGACTAATTAGTCTCAGGGCTGATACAGTGTTCTCATTTTGTCTGATGATGAGCATGTGCTTTCATTGTTATTATAGTGTCCCAGGTTTATTTGTTGTTGATCATAAAATGAAATAGTTTGCCCATGTTGATTGGCTGGCCCAGGAAGGTGGAGCGTTTGTCAAGTTTTACATTCATGGCCGCCCGCAAACATCAGCCTGACGTCAAAACAGAAATTAAATTCAAAGCAGCAAAGCGTCGGTGTGTGGTTGTGTATTTATAGCATTGCGCATCTCAATCTCAGCTTATGCAGTTCAAAGTACTTGGGAAAGGTATTTGATGTTCAACAGATAGGCACACTCCGAATGACAGCGAGCTGACGCTGGGGGCCGCAGACGTGATAAGCGGTGTGAGTCCCAGCGCGTCTAGCGGGGGGTGTACCTGCCCAGGAGACAAGTCGGGCAGCAGCACTCCTCTCTGTAGAGCCATCGGTTGGCCACAAGGCCCATTCCAAAATACCCTGCCCTAAACAGCAGCCTCGCTCTAGCTCTGCGACATTAAAAGCAGGTGAAGCAATGCTTCCGTGTGGGTGTAATACAAATAGTCTGTATATTATGCATATTAAAACTGACTTTTGATGCGTGTGGAGATTTGGAAGGGGTATTTCGTGCAGCCCTTATATTAAGTAGACTTTAATTTTTAAACTAAATATATATATGATTACGTTTTATCAGCACACTTGTGACTATCATCAACTGATTGTCGGGATGGATTGCTATAAGTCGACTAATGCAATTCTTAAACGGGGTCAGCCCTAGATGATTGTTTCAATAATGCAGACACAAATGGATTTTATGTTTGCCCTAATGATCCCAATGTAATGTTCTAAATCCATGCTGAACATCGGCCGATTTGAAGAAACATATCAAATGATGTGTGTCTTCTGAGGCGGCATTAGTGCCTGGCCAGCCAAGTGTAACCTTTTGAGTGTATCACAAACATTTTCTCCTGTGCAATAAATGCTATTTTAGGGCATAACTCCTTTTTGGGTACTGAAATGTACACAATATGTATAGTCATTAAGAGTAAAGCAAATGGCTGTGTGCTAGTCCAAACACTAAGGAATGCATATATATCTAAAGGCATTAATAATAATTTGACTAATTGATTGATAATAATGTAATAATTAAGTGTTTGTTAACTACGAGTGTTTGTTAACTCGCAGCATTTCGAGGATTACATTTGTCAAGGAAGAAAACCAACAACAACCCTACTTTGTTATTTCTCTGAGTCAGTGGTTTACCTTCGCGCTGCCCAATTGGTTCACTTGATGCCCCCATCAGATCCTATTGCTCTAGTCCTCAGGCGAATGAAAGGCACACTACGTTGGTTTTCCTGCTGTTGGGTTTTTGGGCAATTGTGCTTTAATAGTTTCTCCATGTTGGAGCGATAGTGTTACGACCCTAATTGATTTTGTCTGTGGTAAATGGGACATAAATGTTAAACCTGCAGATGGTAAACAATCTCACCAAGACTATGGTAGAAACAGTTAAAGGTGTATCAAAATGGTTTAATGTTTGCTGTGACAATTGAATATGAACAAAATTAGCAACACTGGGGAAGGGAAGAACCGAAGGGGGTGCCAAATCAATTCACTTAAAAGAACAAAACCAGACTCCCTATAGCTGGATCTTATCTGGGAAGTAAATGACTATAACATACACCGGCTATGCCGTTGACTAAAGCTCTGGTACAAAGGTATGTGCTGTTCAGTAAATAAGAGAGCGAGCATGCTCATGGAAGCACATGAAAAAGGTAGACGTTTATATCCTGGAGTGGATTGAAACGGGCTGGCTTGAAGTTTGGTGACCAATCGTCCAGATGGCGTCCAGATACCCAATCTGCATGCCCGGGTACCCCAGACAAAGCCACCCATCAAGAGGGTGGATCTGGACAGAGAGCTGGAGGGGAAGATGAAAAACAACAATCACAACCAGAACAGTTAGAGTGCGAACGACGCCGTACCTAACCCAGGGACTCTTGGCTGCACTGATCAGTCAGTCCACTGCGAGCTACTGTCTGCCGGGCAGGAAGAAAAAACGGTTGGCACTGCTGAATATTTAATGATTGCAGTCAATTTGTGTATTTTTACACAAAGTTCTTTAATGTCTAGTGATGGCAGGGCAGGACGCGGAGAGTGCAAATCTGGCTCCTGTCCAAGATTGAACATTTGCATTAATGATCATTTTCTGCAAACCTGCCGTTAGAAAACAAAACTAAAGAAAAATGTGCCCCCTTCTACCTCAACCCATGGCAGCCCATCTTCCCCTCCTGCTATTTCGAGTGTTATCTGACAGGAAAGGCTTGTTATCGCCGTCAAGAGGTGGGTAAAAGCAGGAGAAATGAGAGCCAACCACAGACAGAGAGAGGGAGAGACAGACAGTGTAATTGCACCGGAGAAGCAACGCAAGAAAAAAAGATTTTGAGAGGTTGTGAGAACACCAGGCAGAGCAAGGGATGGTGCAGGAGAGATGACGGCATGAAACTCCAGAGCGTGAGAAAGAATGAGAATAGAGAGGGAAATGCTTTTCAGGCTGCAAGTAACGGATAGATGTATGGACACGAAGCCATTGTGTCTCACTCATGCCGGGCCGCGACTCACCAGAATCCCCCTGATAAGCTCAGATGGGATTCGTTTGATAACCACCGTGGGATCCGGATGAATGAGCAGGGCTCGCTATCACTTGACGGCACACTCGGGATATGCCCTTTTGTGCCACCTATTTGAATAATTCCGACTCCCTTGAACAATTTGTGTTGAAAGCTATGAAGCAAGGCTAATTTGTTGTGCCTTGGTAAAATGTGCACATGGTATTTCGTGTGTGGGACTGTGCAAGTATTCTTAATATAATTGGTTTTCTTCAGAGCACTGGGGTTCAGGTTCTAAAGGTCCGCTGTCATTATTTTAATGAATATTTAACAGAACATTCAGATTAACTCTTGGTGAATTAACTGTAGTCTAGGACGGTAGCATTATTAGGCTTCCACTCATCCATATATGTTATCCAGATAACAATGCCATTTGGGGCGCGATTATTTTCTTGAAGCAAAGAATCCTGATTCCTACATGACTATTTCTTTCCCCTCATCTCTTATGTGATATATCAGTGACCTCATCTAAGAAATCCTCAGAAAATGGCAAACATGAAATTGCTGTCGGGTATAACTAAATAACATAGTTTCTCGCCATTGTACAATATAATTTGGTGCTGTCAGTCTACCTCACTCCCTTCGTGCCAATCACTTTCTTGATTTAGTAGTTGTTGTTTTCCCCCCGCAGTTTCATTGATGGGAAAATGACACATAATCATCTATCGGTGATTCATTTCAGAATTGAGCAGTTAATGACCACCCGCCTCTAGAAAATAAATTCACTTTCCACAATGAAGACAATGAATATACAGAATATAGGCTTCTATAAGCCTTATGTGATATACTATAATATAGGCTAATAACATACATGTCATACATACAGGTTTTTGGCTTCTGGAACCTGACCTGGGATCGCCTCTCTTTTGGCCCCACTTTAACGCCTTTGTTACAGCGTTTCGGTTCTGTAGTCATCACCTCTAGACATAGGATTGTCCCATTCATGCCCCACTGAAGATCCCTTCATCACAGAGCCTGAATCTAGTCTGCCTGGGGCTCAGCAACGTGTCACACTTTTCTCCTGATCAGGCCGGGAACAGGCGGACAGTTTTGTTTATTCTTCAACAGCCAGTGTACCCCACGATTGCAAGCGTAGGGTACACAGAACAGTGAATTCAGCTTAGGAATACGTTTGTCTTGGTAAATACATTTGGTTGCGTTAGTGGTTTTGTTTACTTTTGTCTCGCTGGAACATTTGTTTAAGTATGCTGAACGTTCATGGGAGATTTGTATGGTTTTAAAAACCTGTTGCAGTAAAATGGGCACATTAAAAAAACACTAAAGTAAAAGGGTTGAGAGCAAGTGTTAATTACAGGAAAACAAAACAGCCTTTTTAGGCTAGACACCCGCATACATCCCCACTAGACACCATACTTTTTCATTCACACTTTCGCTAGCTCCTTACAATCAGATTTGGTGGGTGTAATAAAGCTACCCGGTAACCCGAAACTGCCAGTACCAATTTCTGAAAGCAATTTGTGTCCTTATTTACATCTTACACAATATTCTCTACTTGTGAAAAAAGCAGCACCGTTGACAGGAGGTCGTGCAGTAGATGTGTTGATGAATGTAGCTAAGAAGTTGAGTGTGTTTGCATTTAAGTAGATGTTTGCAGGGTATGCTGTGTGAGGATCTTCATTTTAAATTCTCACCCCAATCCTGGCCCATATGGATTATATAAAGAATTTCCATAAAGGAATTATCCATTATGGCGGCTTTAGACATGAAATTACATTTTTATAGAAGTCTTTTCTGCAAGGTGGTCGAGCAAGATTTTCTTTTTGCAAACTTGCATTTTTCATTTTGCTAAATCGCCTTTTCTATTGTCGTTAAGATAAGAATGCTTTCCACTTTTCCATAATTTTGTTTTACGTTAAGCTCTTTGGTATTTCCTTTAATTCCTCCGAATTGTAGGATTTATTTTACATGAAAGATTACACAACTTGTGTATGAATTATTTCATACTCACCACATTTTAGGCTATAAGTGTTGGTTATCTGCTGTAGAACCAACAGATGCCAGTGGTAAATATTATCTTGGATCTACTTTCTGCTCAATATCCATACTACACACAAATCTTTCATCTTTAAATTTTTCCACATCCAACCTCAGATTCATATAGAGACCTGAATCCTTCTTTCCGTGCAAGCATTGTACACCCAGACCCCTTGAATGCTATGCTAAAAGGCAGTGTTCTACTATCTCTTGTGTGCCAGCCAAACTCCCACCGGAGGGATTTCCATAGGCTTCCAATAGAACAGCTAAGACGATTGCCTTGCTGAGAGTAATAATCACAACTGAGGGAGCCTGAAGTCTAGGCAAATTATTTGCCAAAGTGACTTGCTATCTCAAACTGAAAAACAAATGCCCTCATGGTGTGCCCAAGGGGATAATCCTATTCAATAGAATATGCTCAAGCACATTTATCTTTGTAAAGTCGGTCCAATTTCATTCACGGGATCATTAACAATCTTTAAGATCATTTGTGATTATTTGTGATAATTGTTTTGCATTCTACAACCTGGACTTGTTGAACATTAAGCTACTATTAAGCTCTTGCCCACTTGAAGAAGGGACCTGATTCAATACGGATGTTAACCATGAGGCACTTCTTAATGTGGCCTCGGCACTAATGATGTGCACCGCCGGTGGATTCGATCTCAAGCGGGGGGGGGGGGGGGGGGGGCAAGGAGCTTAGCGGGCTGTCAGTCAGGCTGCTGGGCTGCAGTCCAGCCGAGCAGACTGCTCCCACTCCTCATTAGGACCAAGGTGCACGTGCAGACGGGGAATTGTGGATAATGGCAAATGAAAGGCTGGCCGCATCCTTCTGAGGAAAGGGGTGGATCAGCAGGAGGACGGGGACACGCACTCGTATTAATCAAGGGGCACGCCGGAGGAGTCGTTTGGATAGAAGCAGAGGCGGCTCTTTGGTGGCCCCCATTATCTTCTGTCTCAGAAGTAGATGTGAAGATGGCACAAGGGTGATTTGTCCCTTGCTGCTCAAAAGGCGCTCTACTGGGAGTTGGACAGCACTTAGTGTCTTCCTGCGCTTTGTATGCCAATGCAATTGACAGTGTTAGCCATGGGTATCTAGCTGATTAAACCGCGGGGGACCGTTTTGCATCTGACAAACCTAGTTGATCATCAGCATGTGACTCCCAGAAGACGGGCCCTTCCAGATTGATATTATTTGAAGAAAGTTCACTTTGTAAAAGTCAATTCTTTCTCCTTCCTAAATTTTTCTTTCATTAGCAATTTTTGCTTTCGGATTTATTTTTTGTTGGTGAAACTCTGAATGCTGACCTGAAATTGTACAGATCACCTCGATCATGCGCAAAATGTCTCACGGGACAAAAGACGCATGCGTCCATCTGTGCCTACAACTGTGAACTCGGCACGTGCCAAGTAATCAAGCATGATGTCGGAGCCCACAAAGTCTGCCTGACCGCCAGCCCACTTCTGTCTGTTTCAAGAGTCACACCAAGATGCAGTTAAAGCACAACGCCGGGATTTTAGTTTGACGATAGTCGCCTTATTTTTGCTGGCAAAACAAAGTGGCTCGTGGAAAAAAAAGATTTCTTTCAGATTAGTCTTGTCCAAAACTGGACATTTTTTTCAGTAGTGACTAGTAGTACACACTTCAAGCCTAAGAGCTTAATTAGGAGTTATTGCTGAGAATCTTAAATACTACTTTCTACTATTTTAGCCGTCTTCCATATTTGTATTCAATGAGTGACTCTCGCCGGTGCAGGGACGAATGTTAGGATCCAAAAATTGGCAATTATCGAATGTCAAACTAAATTAGTAGGTTTAGATTAAGTAGGATTAATCTAAACCAAATGGAGTACAATAATTGTGTATGCCATTCGCACAGAGTAGAATTCTCAACTGCATGATTTGTTATTATTTGTTTATATAATTATAATACCTGCTGTCTCTCAACGAAAAGTTTTTTGTGCTAGAGTTTTACTTCTGAAACACAACGCATCACAGCAGCTGCTGTTTCTGTTTGGTGTTTGCATCGGGTCATGGAACTAAGCTTGGCAGGCCTAATTATCTTCATCATGTTTGATTTGATTTCCATGTTTTAAACATGGTATGTCTAATGTTTTAAATTACCAATTCGATTTTTGTTTGTTTTCTCTCATTGAATAATATTCAAATTGCAATTCTAATGTTCCTTGAGTCTGTTCCGCTGTGGTGGTGCAGAGTCTGACTCACACAGCCAACAGTGTGATCTGGGGGGGGGGGTTCTGCAGTCTCCGTAGGCCACGCCCCATCGTGCGTAAGCTCTAAGCACCTGTACCTGCACGGTAGCAGCACCGTTGCGTCTTGTATTCCCCACAGGGTTGGGTGACCTCAAACCCGCCACTGTGAGAGGGGTCGGCCTCCCCTCCTACAATTTTTAACCCTGAATTATTTTGGCGAGCACCTATTTCAGGACGGGTGGGCGGCGGAGTGTCGCAGGGAGCGAGGTGAGGAAAGGGTCACGGACATAGCTCTCTGTTGAGCCGTTCCCTGGCCGTGGAGGGGACGCACTCGAAGCGTCTCACAATAATGAAAAAACTCGATTTTCGGCCTGGACTCCATTCAGCATGTGTCTCCATGTAATGAAAGCTCTCTATTATGTGTGTTTGTGTCCTACACACTAGCAACTGGACAGGCCTGCCTTTAAAGGGGAAGGCTTTTAGGGGCCCATTTAGGCCCCTGTCAGTCAGAAGGTTTATCCTAAATAATTATCCTAATAATGGAAGATAATTGGCTAACAACGAGATAACCACCTATTATCAATCAAAACATTAATAGATATAATACAATTTGAATTTGCTTATGGTATCTCTTTGTTGCAAGTAATAACGTTACATTTTTTCAAAACATTGACAAAAAACCTTTGTTGCATATGTTGTGTGGTGATGGATGGTATGCTTTTATTGTCTCAGAGCACTTGCGTCCGATGCATGCTGTCGGCTTGCTCCATAAATGCTTCATTGTATCGGTGGCTAATTGTGTTGTGAGTTCTATACCGTCGAGCACCCCTTTAGCACCAGAAAGAAATCATCTCTGGAAAAAAGGGAAATGATGAAAAGCACAAACAAAATGAATAGAAAATGCAGTTTTTGTTATTGTAGCTTTGTAGCGCATTGATTTGGAACCATTGTAAGACGTGGTGTGCCATTATTCAAAAATAATGCACACCCTTGTAAATGTTTTCAGTTATACTTAATGAACAATAATCATTTCACACATTGCGATTAGAAGGGCCAATCCACTGTATTTTTCAGGGGCACAGTCATTTCTCTTTTTTGACCTGCAGCAAGATCTTCTTGCGTTCCCGCCCTTACGGTTTTGGTCTTATTCCAGTGTAAATGTTTTGGTTAACCTTGGGGAGGGGAACTGATTGGCCTTTGTCAGGGGATGAGGTAGGCAGTCAAAAAAATTCTCTAGAAGATTCGAACAATGGCTCTTCGTTGGCTCCTATAGTATCTATTTGGCAAGTCATCCCGAAGCTCACTGACCATCTGCCTTGCATATATGCCTGCAATATCAACAACGTGACCACACCTCAATCCAAGCTATCAATCATTTTCATTCAATATCAAAGCTTTTGCTCTACAATAAACTCAATTCATTGAAGTCCTGTTTGGCTGTGCTAGATCAACCAAGAGATCAACACTGATCTTATACATGCTTGATCCAATCCAGATGGGACACTCTAAAAGTGGCCCCGGTTAATACTGGCACATCCGTACAGTTGGTAGAATTATGTAGTCCCGTCTGTGTTCATCGGCTCACCACACAATCAGGCTTTTCCATCAAGTTGGTATCCAAAATCAAGCCTTTATAGGCACAGGGACCATGGGGACTATGACCTAGATACTAGGTTGTGATTGGTTGAACTGATTTATTTGCAGGCTAGAGCCCTGAAAAATCGCCCTTGGTGATGAATAATGAATAATGCTTTTTCGCTGAAAGGAGATACCTACTTGCACCCTAAAGAATACCTATACAAAATACTGGCATTCAATTCGTTGCAATATGAAAGAAGTTGCTACCAAATTCTACACACATAACCTTTAAGATCGAGGGAAAAGGTGAAAGCAAGCGCTCACTGGAGTATTAACTCTTCTTAGTCTTTTTAAGCTTCCTTCATCATTCGTCCTCTCACAGCGTTGAGGATATAATCTGAAAGGGTTAAAATTAGAGTAATCTTATCTGACATATAATCTAACACCCAACTTGGAAATAAGTGGTAAATGTCGACAGAAGCTCATAAAATACAAAGAACAGTGAATACTCAGGCTTATGTGCAGACCTCGCAAAGGGGGACATAGAAAATATCCATTTTCTGCCATCAAACGTGTCTTAAAGTAATGCATAGCGAATGCACAGTCATATCGGTGAGTTAAGAACTCTGTTTCTAATCCAGCTGCCCACTGTAACTGAAGCTGAAAAAAGCATTTTATATATATATATATATGTGTGTATATAAATATATGTACAATTCAACAACTGGGGGGGTCAACTTAGTCCAGGCGGGCTTGCAATACACTGAGGGGAAACCTTTTGTACAAAGGTATCAGCGATCCACCATTTTAAGCTTAAGCGCAATCGAATATATATAGTCATTTGTAGTATGGCACTGGCCGCTCATAATGAGGTGGCAGGCTAATGTCTCTTCATTTTACGCTGTGTGGATTAGGATGCTTAACCTTTAGTAATGGAGCTACTAGCATGTTCCACATTACGCCATCCTGTTCCACTCAGCATGTATTTTGTGATAAAGAGCCAGATTGCATGAAAGGTACAGGTTCAGAACCAGAGGCTTGCAATCGTGCTCAACACATTTCTGAGCATGTGTAATCGTCAATGATGACATTTATTAATTTGTGGCTATTAATGTATTGTCCTATGTTCTCAGGGTCTGTGACATGAAATACATCTCTCTGACAGCAGTAGACCTCATAGTGAATGAATTCACTATAACTTCAAGGATCTGTTTACTTTGCCTCAGTGAAAAACAGTCTTGTGTTTGCACCAAAACAAATTGGTTAGAAATAACCTGCTTATTAAATGGAATGCATTTTCTATCGCTGCTCAAATCACTCATTCATTCGACCAAACTGGTACATTTCTATCTTTAAAGCCAAATTAGTCATTTTTGGTCACAGGCACTTTGTTTGCCTGCAGACTGTAAATTATTATTATTAAAGCTAAGTTGGCAATTTGGGGATACCAGCCAGAGAATTCTAGATTTTGAAGGTAACCAACCGAAAACATCCCGCCCCTCCCTTCAGGCGTACCTCCAAAGCCACTTCCCTGAACCACATCCCTAGGTCTGCCTTGTCTTGTGGATTAATCCGGTCCTGTGCAATGAGTTCACGGCAGAGTACGTGGAGTTAGACTTCACTTGACCTGAATGAAATGAGTTGACAGGCTTAATACAGTACTGCGACAGCCACAGATACCTATTATAATTGTGCTATAAATTTCGTATTATAATATTTCTGTATGAGAATTTGAGTCATTGAGTGCTGTCTAGGTTGTAAAGAGAATTTCAATAAATATGACATTTAAAATAATTAAATAAATTGCCTACTCTTGCTTTGACATAACAAACAAATTTTATTCTTACATAATTCCCTATTTTAATTCAACTTTGCATCAGATTTATGTATCCATTTTATACATTAGCTGTCCTTGTGTCATGTCTGAGAAAGTGTTATGTGTATAGTTTACATTTTTCATTGAAACGGTCATGCAGACCTTATTTTTCAACATAATTCCAGATGATTCGATTGAGGGAATAACAAACTGCCTGTTATATCTTTAGTGCTGTCAAATGGTAGATCAGTTTGGCCTTGACTGGAATTATATCTATATTGATGAGGAATTGGTATTGAATAGCAGGTATTGGTAAGAGGATTGAAAATGTTAACGAGCCCTGCCCGCTAGTGATTGATCAGGGAGGAATACATTGCAGTACTCAATATGTGTAAACACCCGCCTCTTGATATGAGCTTCTATGGAACCAGAATAATGAATTCAAATGAAATATGAAAATGGTTAAACAGGAAAATGTATTTTGTTTTTAGATAAATTGATACAAAGATAATAAATAATACTTACAAAGCATGTTCCTCTATTTCTTCTATTTCCTTTCAAAAACATTAATTTCAGACCCTTTCATATTATCCATCTTAAACAAAGGAAATACCTATACGTGTTCCAGAAATGAGAAGTAGGTGTTGCATCTTTAAATCTTTAAGTGCCGTGAACCCATGTAGCAACGCCTGCTACCTCCACGTTTTAAAGCTATTTTAAGCGATGGGGAGAAACTGAAGTTTGTGTTGCAGCATGTGACCTGTCTGTTTATTCCCTTTTACATCATCCCCAGTTGTATATCTTAAATTGTTTTTTCCTCATTAGCAACAACAAATGCTGTGCCTTCAAAACAGAGAACCCAATCCAGGATTGTTTATTTTCTATCTCTGCTGCAGTTCATTACCATTGTCAGACATGGCAACTGAAAAATATACGAGGGGCGAGTAACCCTCTTGACAATAGGAGCCGTCGCTAACGAGACCACGCTAGCAGAAGGCGTGGGAGTGACATTTCAAAGCGCCTCTTCTACTGTCTCCAAGGCTCATACTAAACACTCAGTTTCTGCATCTCATCATGGGTGGTCTTCGCTTTAGAGAGCCCACCACCAAAGAATGGGTAGAACCACATTGGATCAAATCTCAATATGTATGGTCCCTGGTTTCCTCTTGTTTTTATCAAAAGAGAGGAAGGGGGGTTGAAGTACTTTGACACCAAATCTTCCTGGGTTCATGTCATCACTGGCAGCAGTAGTAGCTGTCTGATTTTATAACCATGTATTATGTTCTGTGCCATGACAGATACATGATGCTAATCAACGGCAAGAACGACGTACACATGATAGACAGAGACAACACCATCTTCCACATTGCCAACCTCGAGTTCCCCTTCCGGAAGGACCCCCGCCACCACTTAGGCAAAACCTTACTAGATGGGGTAAGTTTATTTTCTATACATTTGTGTTAACTCCCCTCTTCTCTTGGGACCTTTTTAAATGGTGGTCTTAAAGGTACAATATGTAACAAATTGACAATACTAAATCATAAAATGACCATGCTCCATGACCATGCTCCATCAGATTAAGGAGACATGAGTCGAATTACCGGCTTCTCCGACCATGATGCTACAGACAGTACTGTCTGTTCTCCTTGGAGAATTTTCCGTTCCGGGTCGGAATCGTTGTTTTTGTTTTGGTCTGAGTGTTATGATTCAACCTGGCAACCCACGTGAGCTTTGAGTCTGGGGAGGAGGAGGAGGAGGAGGAGGAGGAGGAGGAGAAGGAGGGGGTTGGTGGGTGGAGACAACTCTCTCGTTTATTGTGGTTTAATTTACAATAATTAATGCAGTACCAAGGTTAAACACTGTCAATGTTTCATATTGTACCTGTGGGATCCCAGGCTACTTTCATGTAACTTCTTATTGCATGTCCAACGTCCCCTTTGGTCTTGTGAACCCCATCCTTTACTTTTCCCACCTGCTTTTCATCACAGTAATTGACTACTCTTGAAGTAATGTTTTGCATTTCTCGTACAATATGCACTTTTCTGTAGCTGGAAATGCTGTAAGAGTTTCGTCAAACCTTTTACTCTGCAGTTTTTACCTCAATATCATGTGTTTGCCGTGGGAAACCGCAGTGCTGAAGTAGTCCCCAGATATTCAGGAGTCGACAGAATGCTTTTAAATAAATATTGCATCATCCGGCAAGGTTGCGGACGAAACGGGATAAAAAACCGACCGTAGGCATGTTCAATATAAAATATAGATTCTGTCGTGGTAGGTACGATGTTCAGCTTATTAAAGTTTCTGTACGTATCAACAAATGCCGACGGAGACAGGTTTTGGTTTACTTCCTGCGACTTGGTCAAGGTTGGGTTCTCATTGCAAGAGAGACCGATCGAACCACACTAGAGTTTGATTGTTTTAGACTGCACCTGATTGCTGTGTTCGCAAGTGCTAGCCGATAGCATGCTAGTGGCTCCGACATACTAGGGTTAGACTAAACAGATCTAATCCTGTGCTTATTAAAGCAGCCTTGAACACATTCAGTCATTAAGGTGCTAATTTTAAGGCTAAGCGGATCTTGGTGAGCCACCATGCATCAGTATGGAGGAATCCCACTAGCTTGAAATTCACAAATCTGATCTGATGATCATTGGTTTTGTAGTTTTGAATAAATTTCAGCCTTTTAACAGGAATATGTCACATCACGAATCAGTTTGTAATGTACCCATTGGTGACACTTCTCTAGCTTTGTGGAAGTCCTTGATCTGTATGCTCCGGTTCAAACAAATATTATTTTGCAAAGAAGCATTCCTTTTCATTTAAAAACTCACTTCCAGAGTCTGATTCTGCTGTAGTCACAGTGTTAGTCTGTGATTGCAATGTTTGTTCGTGCCAAGGAGCAGGCTTAACTGTTTACTACAGACACCAGCACGCTGCTACAAAGCTACGGGGGTGTGACCATATCATACTATCAGGAATAGTTTTCTATGGAAAATTAGATTGTGAAACGTGTTCTTGGCTTGTTGAAGACTGCGGCCAAACGAAACCATTGGACACATTTTTTTTCATATTACCTTTATGCAAGGTAGGGAAATGGATTTGAAGCCAAATATGCAAAAGAGGTGAGATGTTGCTTCAAGGATGATAAAATGATAAAAATAAATAATTTTTACCAAGGGGAAATCGTATTTCGTGCTTGGTCGCCCTGGTATAACACATAGGCTACACAGGCTACTCCCCCCGGTATTAATACATGTGTATTAATAACTTGTTTCCTGCTCAGGCAGACTGTGTAATGGCGAAGATGCATTGTCTTTTGAAGTGATGGGGTGCAAAATTGTGTGTAATTAGCCGCAGGGGGATGCTGTGACTAACACTGTTTCACTTGTGGACATTCACGGCTTGCTGTTCAGGTGCAACTCTGCTCTTTCCTGTCCTCCTCATGGCCCCTTGCTATAGGGAAGACCCACGATGCTCCCTGTCGCATGGCCCACACAAGCCAATGGGAGACCTTTTGTCGTCCTGTTTGTTTAACCATCTGCCGTCCGAGATGTCAACGTAAACCATAGGGCCATTGCCACTGTAGATCAGCACTGTGTTTGGGTGCGTCGGTGGATGTCGGCCTATCGATCCCTTAGTAGTACAACGAGACCCATTGAGCGCCCTGACATGTGCAGGACGGAAGGTGGCTAAGTAGGCCAGGAGCTCAACGATAATGCATCCAACAGGTTGTATAGGCATCGTTGTGCTGCCCGTCTCTGCCTCTCCTCACAGCTTGCATAACAGTTGCGCAGGATGTTGAAACACATCCCACAGTGCTGTGATTGAGACCTCCTGCCGCATCAGTTGTACCTGATTCTCATCTGGTGAAGACATGGGGGGGGGGGGGGGGGGGGGGAAGGGGAAACGGGAGGCAGTTGTTGCATAATACATGCAGTGCTATTTCTGCTTGCCGTCCTTTCCCTGCCGATCTCACCTGCCGCAGGCATCTTCAGACCCCTTCCCCCCCCCCCCGTGAGTGCGTTCAGCCCCTACTGATTCCTGTCGGTTTCCATTCTGTATGACCGCTCTCTGAGACGGAGGGATGGATGGAGCTCTGAGTGCATCGTGACGTGATCAGGCCTATTTTAACTGGGATGAAATTGTGGATCATCTAGGAATTATATTATGTGTTTTTAACTCATGCTGCCTAATCTGTTTGTGTGCATGTATAGTGTTGTTGTTTTTTGTAGTTCACATGATGAATTCATTCATGGAAAGTGTTTTTTACACGTGTGAAAAATGTGTCATTGCAGAACTGCATATATAAGAGGGTCTCCAACACACCAAAGAGGGTGCTACTGCGATCAGTTTGCTTCCTACTGAATAATTAAACAAGGCACATAAATAATAATGCCTAATAATAAGATTGAATATTTCCATGCTTGTATCAAATAATACGAGCAGGGCACTTTAACTCTTGTGAAGTTACTCATAACCTTAAGTTGAGGAATTTTTACAGGAAAATAGAAATGTCCGTATGTGTTCATGGCAAATGCTGATGGGTGTTTTCTCTCCCCTTTCCTCCTGCAGGAGATGATCATTGATAAAGTCAACGGACAGCCTGTCCCCCGCTACCTGATATATGACATCATCAAGTTTAATGTGAGTAACCAAGTTGATGCGGAGCCCGCTACTGCTGCTGGTCCTCACACTCCTCAACACACTGAAACACCTGCATTAACCACTCACACAGTCCATTCAATGCATATACACCGCATGCACACCGTTACAACGTGCTGCCCCGCTCTGGGGCTGGCCGCCTTTCAGACGGGGCTCTCTCTTTTGACACTCAAGGTCCCTCAGTGCAAACGGTAATTCACGTTTGCCGAGGCAGTCTGCCGCGAGCAGCAGAGAGGATTACACCGTTTTGTAAAGTGCTGCAATAGGGAAATGCTTTATCCGTCCAAGTGTGCCCTCAAAGACATTTGCATATTTGAAATAATATAATTGGCCCCAGTATCTTAAAAAGGGCGGTGGTGATCTGCGTCCCGTGGCCATTCAGATTGTTCACCTCAGCGGGTTGCCATTCATCACTACATGTAAATGTAATGTACATGTAAATATGTCTTTGCTAAAATAATATTAAGTCCTTCCTATGTTTTACATGTTAGCATGTTAATGTTTAAAAAAACATTTGAGGGTATTTAGAGGATGGCCGTGTTAAATTGTTAAATGCTCATTCTAAATGAATTGACCACCCCTTTCCAAATGTTGGTCACCAGTGAGCCTGTTCTCAGGGCGCCTGGGCTTTGGGCACCTTTTAATACACAACCCAAGACTAGAGCCTCGGAGCGGGAGGCTTTGGTTGTGTTAGTGAGGTTGTTAAGTTTGTCTCCTGCCTTCTTTCGCCAGCAATTGAAGAATCACACAAGAAAGCTGCACAATAATTGCCCTGGTGGTCAAGCGAGTGTCGCTGTGGCACTGGGCAGAGGTTAGCAACTCTGCAGGGTTCCCATCGCCAAAGCACTGCTGTATTGATCCTGGTCAGCAATTATTGGCCTTGTCCTTCAACAGTTGCAGGCCACCCCATGGACAGGCTACACAGACTTCAGCCTGACACACGGGTTGGACTTGAATAAAAGCTTCTTAGAAATACACAAAAAATAGAAAACCTGGCGATATTACCACCCGGTTTGTTGTTGACGGTTTTACTTTCTTTGGTGCAGTTGAACATTTTTCCACCAACAGGGTTGATATGTGTACATTATCATTGCCAAGGTCTGTTTTATATTGGTATGCATCATACAGACTGGTATAATGGTGAGCATGTGGCCCTTGGCCAAACATGAAATTGGTTGACCTGGGCTGTCACCAGTCTGACAGGGGAAGTGTGTAAAATAGGAGTTATTTAAGTCCCCCAGGAAAATGTGGCTGTTTGATGTTTGATGAAAGCCTGTAAGAAACTGCTTGTCATGAAGCATCAGCTCAGCATCATGCTGCTATATGCAGCCTTATGCAATGCCCTGCTGTGTAGGGTTAGAGGCCTGGGTAAATATGTTAAATACATATGCATAAATATCATCCTATATATAAATATAGGACGATTTGAACCAACCTATCTTCTTTTTGATCCGTCTTTCATCCGAAAGGCTCTAAACAATTACTATGTAGTTATTCACTTCAGCACTTTTAATCCTGACTTAATGATGTGGTGTGCCCTTGTCAAACAACATACACAAGAAAGTTACTACTACCTTTTACTTACTTTCATGGGGTAGAGGTGTCAGAGTTGGGTCGTCTGAATTTCTGTTACTAGTGACAGACAAGTGCGAGGTGAACTGAACGTCATTGTGGGGCCGGGAGCATATGGCGGTGGTCATAAGGCTGCTCTTCCTGTCGAAGCACTGGCAGGACTTCATCGGTTTACCTTCCTGTGGATTTGCGAGTGCTGTCTTGAGCACCGAGTGAGACACATCCACATAAACACATGGCCTCTTCCAAAGTATTTATCACTGTTCCAGGCTGAGCTCCAATGCACGCCAACATGTTGTTTACCCCGGGCTGAAACAGACATTTCATAACATTTTCTATATTCTGCGAAAGGCTTTTGGTTTGATAAAGTGCCACAAGTCATTTTTTGTTCGTTTATTTCTTTCTGCTAAACGCATTTGTTAAAGCACAGTTAGTTTGTTCTACTAGGAAACCAGGTACTAGAGTATGAGCAGTAGCAGGGGTGCTACTAAGACAAAGAAGCTATTTGGGCACATGTGATATCTGCGGGGGTAGATGTCGTCATTGTATTCACTCTGGCGGTATGTGCTTTGTGGATCCACCGCGATCGTGTGCAAAGCGTCTCGCGGGACAAAAGCCTTGAGCTCCCAACTGTGCCCCTTTGATTGCACACGCACCAAAGAGCGCGGCCCAGCCCATGTCCGACTACTCCAGTGCCAGACAATGACACCAGCACACAGATGGAGGCGCGCCGTGGGGGTCGGAGTTAGACCAGATCTGCTTGTAAAACAACATAGCTTGTTGCAAAAGGGTAGATTTCTCTCAGATGCCTCTTGTTCTCCGACTGAACGTTGGGCAATATTTCACCCTTTTTGGATTGCTGATATTGATGTATTTTAGGCATGTTTTACTAAGAAAACATCAAAAATGTTTGTGTCACTCTGGGAACCATGTTTTAACCATTTTCCAATGGGTACTTTAAATCGAGAACAATCTTAAAGCGATTCCAACAGACCAACAAAATATTACGATTGTAAACTAAATACAGTATATTTATGTTTTCTTGTGTCTGACTCCATACCCGCAGAGCAGAGATGTCAGCTGCCTCCTTTATTATCAGTGTTTTTTATACACAATGGATAATTCTAGCATTGTCAAATGCAGCTTTAGTCCTATTAGCCCGAGCCGGGTTGGGCGGGGGGTTCTTCGGACTTCGCAGGTTTATCCGCGGTAGTCGCGATCTTTCGTGAGGTCTAGCCCTCGTGGTGTTGGTTGACAAAGTGGCTTCCCCCTTAATTAACCTTACTTAAGAGCTTGGAGCCTCTGCTTGAAAGGCCAAGGGGCAGCTCCAGCTACCTCCTTGTTCCCGGCAGACACTGCCTCTCCTTATTCTGCTCTGTAACTTCCAGCAGTCCCGTCTGAGCGTGGGAGGGACAAGCTTCCTGCTGCGCGCCACACCATCGGCTTTTCTGTCTGGTCCCCGGCTTACTAATAGTGTTGGATGTTTTGTAGCCTCAAACAAATAACATTGAAAGCATAATGTGATCGGAAAACTGTAATGATTTGTGTCTTCCTGTTAACAAACTTAAAGCAGAATATTTATCATTGAATCCAGTGAATAAACGTTTGGGTTGCATTTCGAGGATGATCATAAAAATGACAGATATTTAGAGAATAAAAGCCTGAATCAAATTTTAAATTGTAGCAGAATCAAAACACTTAAACAGTCCAACATTATACTATTGCACAGGATGTGTCCATGTCCAATGTCCATGATGCAGCAAACCACTGTGGATATGACCTAATGTAATGTCTATAAACCTTCATATGATATCTTGTCTAATGGTAGTATATCTCTAGTCAGGGGGGCGATATTGTTATTGCTTCCTTAAATGAGTCCTGTTCACTTCCTCAGTCATGGCTCTATTGTGTTTACTTACACACTAAATGGATGTTTATATAAAAATGTTTCCACATCCAAAGACATTTGCCCTGCAATCTATCACAAGTGGCTTAATTGTAGCTTGATGCTTCCACACATTCAACGCTTTTGTTTCCTGGTTATTTTTTGGCGGCTATTTATGCTTCCACACATTTTACACCGCCCCGTCCCTTTAGGAAGCTTGCATACGAGGGGTTGTTTTTACACCGCACAGCTTCCAGGGAGATTAGTCATGTCTTGGGAAATGCATTGATGTCATATTTCAAATTAGACCTGTTCTATGATACCGTTCATCATTCCACAGAAAGGGACATTAGGAACATCATTGCTTCTCTGCATCATACTGAATGAAACAAACGAGAGCTTATTTTCAATTTATTAAGGTGGTAAATCCTTCTTCATGGCAGAATCCCCATACAGACTTTGCAATTGATGTTTCTTGAGGTAAGACTTGAGCTATGGTAATTTATATTTGATCAAGCCCACAATCCGGTAGCAACTGTTATAAAAAACAGTTATAATGACAAAACAGCACATGCTTCTCACGACCGCCCAGCAAAGACTAATACAAATAACAAAATGTCTTGGGCTATGATTGAGGTTACCTGAGCATTTGGTTGTTTCACTCAGTCTACATTCGCCACAGATCTTGATTTACCAGACCGGCAATTTTATGGCTCCATGCTGTTACAGCAATGCATTTGAATCATTCACACTTACATCTTGTTCTGTTCCGATGACACGCCTGACAGATGGTGCAGAATGTGTGGGACACGATGCCAGTTGTTCCAGGAACATCAAGTTGTCTTGGAAGCCAACAGTAAACAAGCAGAGAGTGACCCTTCCCCTACCACTAGGAGTAGCCTCAAGAGTTTTTTTCTGGCTTAGTAATAGATATATGTGACAATGAAGATCTTGAGGATCTTGTTTGCCAAAATGGATATTTCATGGCATGCTCACGGTTGAAAAGCGGTCATCCTCAGCTTTTCTTTTACGTAAAATATAAAAAAATATATTATATTTGAAGTGAAGCCTTATGTATGTGACAAATGTATGAAAAAGAGGAAATCTTCTTGGGACAAACAAGGCTCATTATAGCTCAGGTTATCCCATTGCATCATCGACTCAATGTGGCTTTAATTATGATGCCTTCTTAATCCCTTTCTTACAATGCGCTTGTAAACACAAGGATTATGAGTCAAGGGAGTGGCCCTTTAGTTTGTGAGAATTAAATTGGAGTTGGAGTAATAGTTTGGGCACACACCACAGATGAGCATGTCTGCATCCTCATTGCTAGATAACAAATCCCATTCGATTCAAATCGAATGGGATTTGAATCAAATCTTTAGTGGTGTTAATCTCTTTCCCATTCGATTCAAATCGAATGGGATCCAAGACTTTTGTTCCCATTCCCACTAATAAATTCAAAGCCGTGTTTATCATGTGATTGAAACAACATCAGTGACCCCATAGCCACTCAGAGATGTTGATTTTAAACCCCAGCGAGCCTTTTTTTCATAATTACAGTAGCTTTTTATCGCAAGATGAATGTACTGTGAACCTTTTATCCAAACTGGGAGCTTTAAAATTGTTGGGGGTGGCCCTGTGAAATAAGGAGTCCTTGATCAACCTGAATAAATCATCATCCTAGCTAGCTTTCCCTTCATTTCGTCGAATCACATCTAACCAGATTGATAACTGCCAAACCTGTAGGGACTTAACACTAAACATTGTTTCTTTCGCCATTGCTTTTTACTTTCAAAGAAATATTGTGCTGATGCATTATATTTTCTTACTTGAAATACCTTATTGTATAATAACTTAAATAAATACAAATGCCCTCAGGGCAAAGATTGTCTCAAGCTTCCTCCTCTTTGCTTGAGAAATATTGGTCTGCTGTTGTGGGTCACCTAAGATGCAATTCTGTCACCAAATACAATCTACTACAATCTGTCAAATAGCTCCTGCTTGCTTGATGCTTTCTATATGAATAAAATGTTTGTGTCTGATAGCCATTAATTGTCCCTAGGGGATTTTATGGCATGCATTAGCGGCATAATGTTAACCTCCATCTGAATTTACATTTTTTCCACTCAATTTATTTCCACTTTCAAAGTGCTTTCTTTAATTTATTAAAAGGTTCTGCCCCGGTAAAAACATGTTTGTACAAGATGAGCATTTAATCTCAATTCACTACTATCTCATTTTGGAACCAGTAAGATCCGGTTTATCTTCATACTCATTTGGAGAACAAAGTGATGTCCTCAAGGCCTCTGATTCCAGTGTAACTTGAATGCAGTGCGATAACAGACGGTATCTTTTAATGTAGCAGCATTGCTGGGTCTGATCAGCACTGGCCATCATTCCTTTAATGAGAAACCGTGCCCAGGAACTTTTTTCCTCTAGTGACTGGCTCTGTGAAATACAGATGGGCCCGGTGGCTCTTTTCCTCTGTCGCTGTATACAGTAGTGAGGGCTTGGGAGTGTGTGTGCGTGCATGTGTGTGTGAGTTTAAGAAACAGAAATAACATGTTGCCATGACAACATCAAAGACTTGGTTATTGCAATGTTCAGGTAACCTTTGGGTTTGATACGCTGGCCCCCCCGGTGAGGACTCCAGGGTCATCCTGCTCCCGGCCTTGCAGGCATTTCAGTTCCTGATATCGCTGTGGTCTGATAGAATATTAGTCCTTCTTTAGTGGTGTTAATCTCTTTCCATAGGGATCGTCTACATTTGTAATTGATAACCCCATGGAAATGATCCTCATTGTATTTGTTGTATATTGAATGTTTTATAGGTTGCACTTCACAGCTTTGTGAACTAACCAGTGTAAAGTATGTTTGGAAATAGTTTTTTGACGAGTCCCTTTTTGTTTTGCTTTTCAGGGGCAACCTGTTGGACTCTGTGATTTCAACATCAGACTGCTATGCATAGAAAAGGAAATAATATCTCCGCGGATGGAGAAGATGAAAAATGGACAGATTGACAAGACCAAAGAGCCGTTCAGCGTCCGAAACAAGCCCTTCTTTGACATCCATGCTTCTCGCAAGGTACTGTTACTACTGATAATTCTATCTCCGAAATAGAGCAGACTTCATTTTTGACTTTGAATATTAATACCCTTATCCCAATAGTTTGTCATTTTCAAAAGCCCACCCTTTTGTATGATGTTCTTCAATCATTTGTTTTTTGAACATCGTTTGAACGATGTTCACACCAATAATTGGCATTCAAGAAGATCTGTGATAACGTTATCGTAAAACAGCATGGACAGTCGAACGATGGCAGATAAAAGATGAGATGAGGTAGGTTTTATCCATCCTATCGCTACAGTCATGGTGTTCACATCTATCATCACTGAGCTAGGCTTAGGTTTTAGTTTGTTTTGCCTCTTCAGTTTAAAGTGGTGTTATAGAGGCCATTTGGGACCATTAACAATATGGAGGAGCTGTTTAATTACCACTAAAACTTAATTGGCTAGAACCTAATGAGAAAACAAAAGCTAAATAAACATATTATTTTGACATTGGATTGATGTACTTTGAAGGTTGTGGTTCGAACATATAAAAAAAACTATTTTCTTGACTCTTATATTATCTGCCAGCGGACCAGTGACCAGATTTAATTCTGGGCTATGTAGAAATACAGCCTCCTAGGTAAATAATAATATCAAGCTTGTGCTGATTGGACATTTACCTTGTTTTATGTCAACTTTGTCTCAAAGATATTGGCATACCTCAATATTAATAAAACATGAAGTATAACATGTTGACTACGCTCATACATTTATGTTGAATCATCTACCGGTGTTTCATTTTTTTAAATTTAAGTTATTTTTGTGCCCCAAAGGCACACCCCTACACACCCCTTTCCAGGCCATCTTGGGAGGGTCGGTGGGGTGGAGGAAGTTGCGTGTGGATGTAAATATCATATAAATGAAGTCATTGGAACTGGCTCAGGTTCTTCAATGACCCATTGTTCTATACAGGGGCCATCTGCTCTCGCCACAGTCATAGCTCTGTTGTAGGGGGACACTCAAGGGGGAATCAAACTGATTTACTTATGGGTACAACAAGCCTTTATTTCATGGCATGCTACTCATAAATTAAAAAAAAAACAACATTTCCATGCAGTCTGAGACCGCACTTATATGCTGCCTTTGGTCAGATGCTGCCATTTTCAATGCTGTCCTTCAATGGTTTCGGTTTCTTCAGAACTTGGCAGGGCTCTCTGTCTACTCTTCATGCGGTTTTATTACTGGAAAGTCGAATATTGGTGTATTTAATCACAAAATTGCCAATAATACATTTACGACAAATAACTGAACAAATATGAACATAGCAAACTGTTGGTGACTCCAAATGATTCCCACCTGAAAACAATGAACCATTTCCATTTGAAGAGGGATAGGAGACTAACGGTCAATGTGTAGGTGAACACTAGCCTGGTCCTACCAGACTCTCCATCTTCATTTCATTTGTACAGAGAGTCTGGACCTACTCAATTGACAAACATTAACTCACTTGAAGGCGGGTGTCTGTTGAAGTTTAAAACTATTGGATCTGACCAGTGACACTCTGGATCTGCCATAACCAATCGCTAACGTTTGGCCGGGAATCACATTGCGCGCAGGCTGTAAACAAACCAATCACCGTGTGTGAAGATGTCTGTCAACGAGAGCTGACTTTAAGGTCATTGATCTCAGCCACTCCCTCTATTCGCTGATTGGACGCAGAAAATTGAGACGGAGAAAACCCACTAACATACCGCAGACCCAGACCTAGTACTGAAGGGGAATTCAAATTGAGCGGAAGTACTTAGGCGGGCGGAGCCAGGCTAAGCGAACCCCATATTTCAGCTCAAAATTTATCTAAAATAAAAATGCAGTAACTTTTGGCCGAGAGTTCTACGAAGGAGGGGGAGGTGATGCAAGGAAACTTTCTGATACATTTTTTCTGAGCTAGCATGCGTCATTGAGTTTGAGTGTTATAATGAGTAATGTATATGAAATGCGCCACACACTGTGGAGTGTCAGAGAAGCCTAACCTGCTCTCAAATGACACGTCAACATGAAGCGTGCCCAGAAAGTTCTCCACACATCCACACCACTGTGGCTTTAGCCTGTAACCGAGCAAAGCAGAATCTTCAGTCTACTTACAACTCACTAGTTTGGGTAGATGATAAAAAAATGAAGGATTTACACCTATTTTTCCCAAATGAACATGATTATTTTAGTAACAGTGACGACATAGCTAGTATGTTTAAAGCTATTAATTATTAATGATTCCAAGACGATATGATTGCCAGAAGCTGCACGTGACCATTATCTAAATAATTATTCTGCATGGTCTCAAAGGTCAAGAACGGCTGGGGTTGGAGAAATGTGCCCCAATCGACTGCAAAGTGCAGATCTTCCCATGATGGCTGAATTGGTAGAAGAGGTTGGGTAGAGCAGAAATAAACTAATCACTAAGAAGATTCCATGCTTCATTACTCAATCAAGCATGGCAATGTAGCAATAAAGCTTAATTTAACTTGAAACATGGTGTTTAGCCAATGTACTCAGACTAAGTCTTTGGCTAAATTGTATTACCCCCCCACTCCTCCATCTGACACCTCTTTCATCCAAATTCCAGAAAGTTATTTCACCTCTGCTTATGAATATTCTAATATCCGCTTCCAATTTATCAAATAGGAAAAGCAATCAGACCCCTACTTCCAAACAATTTCCATATATGTTATCATCATTTCAATCAAGGACATTAACCCATAACATTCAGGATTTAATATCAATGTGAAAGTCATAGTAAGTTGAAAGCAGATCTTTCTTTTTTGCACAATATATGCATCTCAGGTTTAAGATATAGACCTGTAAACAGCCCTAAATTACATAGTCAAAACATTCAACCATATTCCCTTTCCTTGTCCGGTGGAATAAAAACAAGTGTTTGCAATGCAATAATTTCTCACATTATACATCTAAAATTAAATATAAGAATTCCATAGGAACCAACAACTGGTCTTGAATAGCTACATGTTCGTTTTGTGACTGAGAAAGAGCTCTGTATTATCTCATTGCCATGGTTACAGTTGGATCTTGATACAATGAATCACAAATGGATGTATTCTGTATTATTGTCACCTGTTGCTGGTATTTCTAAAAGCCAGGCTGAGTAACCATGGCTACTACCTGTCACTCATACATTTTCATAATGGGAGATGGCTCTCTTTCACTCACCTCCTGTCTGTTAACCTTCATTAAATTGCCAGATAGTACTGCAACTGCCCTTCTTATAACTCCCTCCATTATTAAGTCCAGACAAATGTGCCTCTGCTAATGTAATGGTTTCATATTTTCAGGATGGGAATAGGAGTGGAACACTAGGAGTGTAAATCCCCCAGCTAAAGTGTTTTTGTTATTAGCCTAGCCTGGATTTCGCGTGGGCTCGCTGACCTCACACCCCAACTGTCTCGTCTCCGGCAGCTCCCAATGTGTGAAGGCTGCGGATAGAGAAGTGACAGGCTGAGGTGTCTGGTTCTCCATCTCCATCCCTCACTCCTTTATCATTCAATTGGAAAATGGAAGCTTAGTGTGGAAAAAAAGCCCAATTCTCAGGACAAATTGAACCATAGGAATACCAAGCCTTGAAAACAGCTTAAAAGGCATCTTTAAGAAGTAAATGCTTGACGACATCAGGGTTTCCCACAGCTGTCTATAGGCGAGACTCAGCCCCTTTGATGCATTACCTCCCGCCTCTACAAACGATTGAGGTTTTCATGATAAAAGACAATATATGACAGCCCTCCGCGGACGGTTTCTGGCTCTCCATCTCTCCTCTATCATTCAGTGTGTGAGCATGCAAGCTCAGTGTGGACCAAAAGTCCAATACTTGGGAAGTATTGACCTTTAGGGAAACCAAGCCTTGAAAAGTAAGATAACTACACATAAACCTATAATGACGTTGGCAGTTTTTTTCCAGGACACTCCACCAAAACACAACAAGAAAAAAATGCTGTACTGTACAAAACACTCTGTTCCCATTTATTACAATTACCCAATCTGCCCCGAGCTATTAAAAAGTGTCTGGTTTGATCAGGGGGCGATATTTCTATGAAATTAAACCGTGCCCGGTCTCGGTGGAGATGGATTGCTCAGACGGAGAGCTAGATTGTCTGGCAACTCTTGAGCCACTACCAGCCTCTAAAATGAATCTATATCTTTCATCAGAGCAATGTGGATTGTGGACACACATTTGCCCTCTTAGGAAATAGTCCACAAACGAAGGTTCTCTCCAGCACCACTGTGTTCTCTCCCCTGCCTGGGCCCACTCACAGCGGGAGAGCACGCCGTCTGTTGCGTAAGGGCTCGAGCTCGCTGGAAGAAGGAAAACTCCATCCACGGATCAGATGACTAACATTGTTTGCGTACCTCAGTTGCTTTGAGATGCATTTATTTATATATTTAGCTCTCCTTCAAATTCTCTGAACTGTTACGCAAGCGGCGATGATGCACACAATATTGGTTCAGTGGGCATTGCATAAGAAAGAGGATCTGTTTGTTTCCTTTAGATCCTTTCCGTCACAATGCCATATTCACGTAGAGGTGCAAACGTAATGCCACTTGAAAGTTCCTTAAAAACACTCATACTCTCTCTATCTGGCTGGTAATGTTTGTTTTTGAAATTAAGAAGAACCAGAGTTGCTAATTTACCGCTACAATGCAAGTGCAAGATGGCACTTTTGCAGTCTAGACCCCAGACACCCGTTATGTTCAGAGGTGTCTAGCGTAGTGGTTCGGTGCGATGTCATGAATTAAACATTTCTACCTTTACTTAATGAGTTTATGGATGGCATCCTGACCTCATTTATGAAGGTGGAAGAAAATATACTGAATGCTAACCCTACAAACTAAGAAATGTATATTTATCAAGCGTTTAGGGGCACAGTTTCCTTTGATAAATGCTGGCTGTCCTATATCCTTATGCCCATCCCCGGCTTAACTCATTACCATACATGTATACCCCAGGAAATATGACTTAATGTAAAGAACTTATAAAGAAGCGCAAAATGTAAAATTCTCCTATGGAAATGTTGCAAATGTTAGTCACTCCTTATATCTGTGACAATATAGGTAAACGGACTGAGCTGTGTGCATAAAGTGATGACAGCTTCAAAGGACTGCAGGCGTTAAACGGCTTAGTGCGGGCGGGAAAATGCCAGCTATATCTCCTAGTTTGGCTGAGACATACCAGTAGCCAGAAACCCAAGGGTGGAGAGGACTTTGATGCTTCCAGAAAGTTAGCGTGTTGTGGGACGAAAGGCTAGATCTGCCATTTGAAGCGCCTAACTCCTACTGTACGCATGGTTTGCGCAGAGAGTAGTTTGTACACAAAATGTATAAATGGAGGCCTAGGACAGTGGTTGGTCGACTCATGCATTGACAAAAGCCTAAAATATAATTTTCCACACGCACATGTGCATTCCAACAAACACTGTTGCCAGAAATGGAGAAGCCCTCATTCTTAGGCTTCTAGATAGCTACGATATGTGCTTGTCACAGATCCCAAAATGTAATGCTTGTGTCCATATTTCTAACACGGAATCGGCAGAATCCCAAAAAAATTGATAGTAGCCATCTTTTATATTGATGGCGGTTACAAGGCCTCATGGGTATTGGAAGCTTGCTTGAGGATCAAATTCACTGTCTAGATTGAGCTTTATTTCATAAAAACTATAAAATGTGATCAGTGGAGCAAAGAGCAACACCAAGTAGGTTTGTCCATCAAATGTTGCCCCGTTAATAGATGTAACCCTTCTTTCCAATCCTTAATGTATAGAGTTACAATTAAGGCATTTGATCCCAAGGTGCTTAGTGAGGACCACTCTTTAAAGTCTGCATTTAAAGCAGACTTTAATTTAAAGCAGATACGGGACCTACCAAACAATTGGCTTTTCTGAGCTGAGTCCCATGAAACCCCAGAAGGCCCTCTGTAGAGGAATGCCAGAAAACAGGGCTGCTCCCCCTACGCCAAACATCTTTTGAGCCCATAATTTAAATTTACTTTCAAATGGAATTCTTCCTTTGACATTGTTTAATTGCATATGTTATTCTTAATATATTCAGTTTGACAAAATATATTTTGCCCAGAGCAAACATTATTTCACCTCTCTAAATAAAGCCTACACATTTTCTTTTCACGCCCTGTCAACTGGTTTGACTAAATACCACCAAAGCAGGTGAGCAAACACACTCCATCCTCCTCAACACATGTTAACGGCAACATGGAGCCGGGGAACTGCAGGCTGGCTGCTAAAGGCCTTTCATATTAGGCATGAAAAGTGCTAGAGGCAACGCGCACACACACCTGACTAGAATAACAATCACTCTCCTCCATATTTGATTAAGCATTTGAACACGATGCTACACTGTGGCCGTGGAAGGCTGTATAATCCAGTTTTGTGGAATGAAAACTGAATAATTTCGCTCCATGTGTGCCGAGGCACAAAGGATAACATTGAGGGAATACATTTGCTGAAATATTTTGCGATGTCTGTTCTGCTGGACCTGTGCGAGTCACCATGCATAATAGAGAAGAGATGATCCTTGTATGCCTGGGCCAAGATGGAGAATGTCTAATAACGGAATGTGTAAAGGGTGAATAAGGCGCTCCTGAAGTATTACTGGTTTATTTATGACCTTTGTTACAGTTTATCATTGTGTACCCTATCTTGTGGGAGGTTTTGTATTATTCAGAGTAGAGAGCACAGTTGCATCGGACTCTATTAGACAATCCCATTTTCCGCTACTTGCGCTGCATCATAGTGGGCAGCGGTCTGACGGTGATGCTTGCAGTGCTCAAAATATCAGAATTCCAAAGCCAACACGACGAGACATACAATAATTTGTTTGGGTACAGGTGCATACATTAAACAGGGCAGTCAGCAACCACATGAAATAAGAGGCAGAGATATGCAGAGGAAGTGCAAAGGATATGCAGAAAAAGACAACTGTGAAAGGAGTCTGTGAGATTGCAGCAGGTGAAAAAGAGTTGTAGTTGCACAACAGGGGATTCAGCTTGGAGCGGCTGTTTACTAGCTGGAGCACTTCAGGAAAAAAATAAGCTTCAGAGGTGACGGGTGATGCCAGTGGCAGTAGACCTCTAAGAAGCTTTAGGGGTGATGGGTGGTGCAGGTGGCAGTGGACCTCTAATGCCTTCCAAGATGGATCCTTCTGAGGAAGTGGGAGCAGGAGTGAGAGGGGTCTCTAGGTTGGCAGCTGGTGATCTTTTCCCCGCAGTACCGACAAATATATGTGCATTGCTGCCGCTTTTCAGTTATTCAAACATGATGGAGAAATAAATTATAAAGCCCTCAGGTTAAAGAAGTGGAATGTACGTTTTGAGAGTTTGCAGTTTTTCAGAAGCACCAAATTTTTTGTAGCTCAGAAAGGCCATTCCTATTAGTTCCTCATGGCCTCCCTGGGCTCAGCCTGTTAAGCCTCTCCCCCTGTGCTATACCTACATGCATGCGCAGCAGGAGATGCCTCTGCGAAGATGGCGGACTGTCAATGCACTGCTAAAAACAGCCCACACGCATCCGTCTAATTGTAGACTTTATGGCATACATGCCAGACCGCTTCTGTTGTTATTGTATGCCGGTATTTAAGCAGTGACACCTATTTATTTGAATGAGACGTTTTGACCGTATTGGTTTACTCTTAACAAAATGGAATCTAGATGATGGATGTATTTAAAGGTAAAGTATGTGAAATTTTGCTTTTCAATTTTTTCAATTACATTTTTTGTCGTTACATTATTATGTAGGTACATAAATGTTTCCAACAATGTTCATACCCAAGAAAAAAAATCATATTTAATTCAAGGTAACTAGTGCTATCCATTTGGTGGCCTGTTAATGGCGACATACCCCCTTTACCCGGTAACCTCAGGGGAACCCATAATCCCCAGTAGTTGTAATTTCTGAAATTATGTTTCAATATAGATCTATCTTACTTTGATGTGCTTCTGTGACAAGTGTCTCATGCCAGCCACCAAGCTTATGATGCAGTTACAATGTAACATCACAACATTCAACACGTTCTTAGTTATTTTGTGTATGATGGTTTTGACCCTGGATGACAGCGCAGATACTATGCACGGTTAATTTAGCCAGATAGCATGAGCTACAGCTTTATGGGTGTTTGACTCATCTAATGGCAAGTTAGATATGTTACGTCACTTTGTTCACACGCTACTCACGCTACTCTCAATGAATGACATATTTTCTAATGGTTTTGATTGAGAGACCCCATGCGACAGACATTGCATTTAATCTTTTTTAGAGGTTGGTGTTAATATAGGTTTGCCATGAAACACGTCTCTTATTGATGATGATTTTCTGATGATTTTTGTCATACAATAACATCCAAGTAATCTCACAAAGGTAAAGGGAAATTGCCTTGCATTTGGGTGGATGTTTGCATTCTGCAATAAATCATTCTGAAGCAGGGGGTGAAAGGGACAATCAGTGGTCTCTCCTCAGTGGTCTCAGACAGGCTGAGAGGCTGGGAGCCTGTCCAGCGGCTTTACCTGAAGAGGAGAGGTTTTCAGAGGTGAGGCTGCCAGGCAAACTTCCCTGCGTGGCTTACTGTGACAGCCAATACAAACATTGGTGCTGGCTGCATGTATATAAACAGATTTTATCATTTATTCATTGGATGAAACGGTAAAACTGCACTAGTAAACTCAAACAAAGTTAAGGAGTTTCTGCATTGAAATCTGCTTTGTTTTTCTCAGTGTTGTGTCAGTTTTCAAAAAATAATAGAAGGGGAATAGAATAATAGATTTACTTGTCTTGCCTCTGTGATTTATTTCATGGATTTGGCTCTGGCTTTGGCTGCAACAAAGCCACGGTACGATTCACGGCTCACTATGCTATAGGCTGTGTGCAATGAGCCTCAGACATAAAAATGGATGAGGCAGAAAATTGCCCCCCATTTATATCATCCTCAACATTTATTCCCTCCCTTCTGGTGGAAAGAAGGCGCCACTCATTGCTATGCAGTGTTTGGGCTTGTGGGCGTTTTCACCTGCCTGCATGATGTCTCTGCAGGATTTTGCTCCCTCTGCTCCCTAAGGGGCTCTTGGGAAGTGTGTTCTGTTATTAAGGGTCTGTGTTATTCGCCTTCCACATGACCCCTACATTACTGACCAACCGCCTCATTTGTCCTTTTCCAAACAGGCTTTCATATAAAAGAAGTGTCTTGGCTTATCACTGCACACACATCGACATCTGTAAGAAGATGTGTGTCTCTTTGCAGCCTCATAACTCTCTCCCGAGCTTTCCTGGGTGCACAGAGAAATGGTGGGTGGATGTTTTGAGATGGCAGGGGAACTGAAATGGAACTCCATCTCTCTGCCTACACTCCATCGCCTCGTGAAGCCAGTAGTTCTTTTAAGTTTGGCTCTCAGCCTTCTCTATGTCAGCAAGATCGTCAAGCTTTCATGTGTGAAATGCTTTGACTCATTGATCATTCTTGAAAATGATGTTGTGATGTCTTTCTTTTGGATAAAGGACTCACTCGGATGCCGGAGTCCTTATTCCTAAATTGTTCATCTTCTACTTGATTTCACCATTAGTTATGGTTTTACTGGATTAAAACTACTGATTGATATTGACTGAGCTAAAAAAAAATCTTGGTACCTTACATGGTTGCCAAAGGATAAATAACGAGTGAAATAACGGGTGTTTTATGTTAAGAGTCTTCAGCCTCATCAATAAGGATGAGGCTGAAGATCTAAATGCTCCTTTAACAAATACCAGGCTTGCTTGTATGCTGGGTCTCTTATCTCCTCTGTTATGTTGAACCATTTATCTACTCCTGACACTTTGTTCAGTTAAAGGTCCCTGCCACCAAAATCCAAAAAAAACACAGGTTTTCTAATACATTTGTTCATTCAAGGGTGAAGGGCTATCAGAAAACGTTAGAAACATGATAATCATGTTTTACCCAAATGCAAAAATGGGTGGCAAGCCCCCCCCCCCACCCTAAAC
This sequence comes from Pollachius pollachius, assembly GCF_949987615.1. NCBI lineage: Eukaryota > Metazoa > Chordata > Actinopteri > Gadiformes > Gadidae > Pollachius > Pollachius pollachius. The sequence goes on along the minus strand of NC_136949.1, from coordinate 14,423,878 downwards.
CCAAAGTTTAGTTTTTGTACGGTACAGTTGTACGTGCATGTCTAACACACAAGTAAACATTAACAGTGAATGGTGTCCAGATTGTCAAAAGGAAAACAAAATGGTCTATCTGTAATTAATGTTGAAGTTATCATCATAGGTAGCAATCTTTAAATCAATTGCTGCTACCTCAATAAGTTACATTTGCATCACCAGCTACACTGCTAATCGGACAGGTTTTTAATATCTACATTTTCTCTCATCTGAAAATGTTAGAGGGTATCTAGAGGGTTTATATTGTGCACTGATGCTTACAGACATTTCATGAATTGTATAGGTAAAGCATGAAATATAAACAATGGCAAGGACTTTTGATGAAAGAGTAAATTCAGTTATGTCACATTTTGCCAATATTTTCCCCTAAGTTGTTATTGTGGTAGATAAACCACAAGGCTTTTACACATTCTTGACTATATGCATGGATCACAAGCATGTCTGAAAAATGTGGAATGATTCTGCTCTTGGGCTTCTACTTTGTCTAAGTGGAATTTCTTGAAGATCCAGTGAGCCCACTGATTCAGAAGGAATTCGAACACTGTGTGTTTTAAAAAATGTGAGTAAAATATGAGAATTTTAGGAAAGAGGGGGGCGTCTTATTCCAATGGTTACGATCCAAGGCGTGTTACGCCAGACTCCCTCTGTAAAGGTACTCGGAAAAGAACGCCACCTTTTTTTGAAGCGAGTGAAACGTTCGTATTTTGAGGGAGAACATAGGATTTTACTCATTTTTTCCCTAAATCGGGTACTTATTTCAGTAACAGTGATAAAATGGCATAGATTAATATGTTTAAGATCATAAAGGACAAATGACCATGTTTAAAACAAAGAAAATGGGATTTTGGGTTCAATGGCTCTTTAAGGTTGCAATGGAGCTCCCCCTGGCCCTAGGCTTTCTCCTGTGGGGGTTGAGTTGTTTGTCGGCCTATTCCTGCTGTGCAAAGGGGAAATAATTACAAGTAGTGGCCCCCTCAAGTATTTGCTGCCAGCTTCCTTATTTCCAAACGTTCCCTCTGTTTACAGGGCTGGTCATCATCCCTCTGTCACACTGCGAAATGTCTGCTCATTTGAAATGGTTTGAAGAATAAAGTTCAGGGGCTTTGTGTTGTTTGGCCAGTGCTATTTTATGAATGTTACCAAAAGAGGAGTTGGAGAAGTTCTTAGGGGCTGAGATGTTGTTCTACCTTGTGTCATTTGTGTGTGATTGTCTGGCATAAATGCGTTGCTCTCTGCCCTTTTTCGTCTCAATGGGCTGAGTAGGTTACCTGATCTTTACTCTAGTGCGTATTTGCATTAGCGTTCCACATTATTGACTGAAGCCATTTCCTGCCTGCGAAACCTGTGTCTCATTTCGACATGGAGCCTATAGAAAATATCAGTTACCGTCTTTCTACCCAAAGGAAATCTAAGATGGGGAGAGGGAGAGCTATTTTCCCGTCTGTGTTGGCGTGTTACTTCAACATGTCTCTGTATCATGGGATGAGTCATCCCCTCAACCCTGCTCAGTGCCTGCACCAGAGACTAGTATTAACTGGGATTGCTGCTCCTCTATACTGTTGACAGAACGGTTAATTTTTCAGATTTTTACTTACCATTACTTACTTGTTGCCTCCAGCGCTGCAATAACGCATTCCTCACAGGGAAGAATAAAATTGGTCTCTGATCATGACTTTTAACTGGCATAGTTTAGGACAGATACTACTAGGAACTAGGATAGGACAGATACTAGGAATTTTCTTTTTCTCCTTTTATGACTTGAATCTTTTTTGTTAACCTGTTTTCCCAAAAGAAATTCTTTGGCTGAATTGGATGTTTGTCGAAAGCCATGTCTAATTGACTTCTCTTCTTGCAGAGGACAATAATGACCATATTTGATCATTTTCTTCATGTATAATGATTTTCATTGTTATTTAGTTTAATATTTAATAATATTAAATAATAATGGTTTTGGCAAAGGAAATGATTGTTAACTGTTCAAATCAGAAAGAGAATGATACAAAGAAAATGTACTGTGCACTGTGTGCATGCTTTCTGAGCGCACAAAAGATGCGTAATAAACCATATTTTTGGGATACTGCTGCACGTCAACCCTGTCATTGAAATAGGATCAACATCAGAATATTTGTTCTCAAATATTCTCTGAATTTCCAGGAACTGTCCTGGTTGTATTTTCATTAAAGCTGTCCCTCTGTGGCTGTTGGAAACCTGTAATTAAATGCAATTTCACAGGACAATATTCAGCCTATTTCTCCTGAGAATGGTGCAATATGGCACGGCTGGTTTGGTTCCCCTGCAGCAGCAGTTATTTTGGTCATTGGTAATGAATGAGCCAAACACCCTCTAATTATTGCAATCATAACGAATCCCCTAATGCCGGATGAGCAATTGCAGTCTTGTCTGTCATAACACTGCATTGATGTTTCTGCCATGCTTTAATCAATTAAAAGAGGTCATTGCCCGGTTATGGGTCCTGGCGAATTAAATGGATCAGGCCAGGTATCAAAGTATTTTCTTTAATCTCTGCGGGATGCATTTGGCCCCAAAGCTTTCAGTGTGGAAACTCGATCCATGAATGGCTTTTAGAGTGCCAGGTATGAGAAGTGCCGACTTACTAAATAGATGTACTTACCAGATTTTCAGCCATGCTTTAGTGACTTTTGTTTTTTGCTTTATGTATTTGTTTTGGTATAAGTTAACCTCTGTTGTTTTTCTATTCTTATTTTTCAGTTACTGGAAGGCAGCTTCACTTCGCAGGTCAGCCACGAGGTTGATGGTCTCATCTTCCAGCCATGTGGGGTAAGTTATCTTTTTACTTTTCGGGGTCATAACAGTTAAAACTAGCTAACTAGTTAGCATAACAAGTTCTGCATACATGTATGTAAAAACACATTTACAAGTGAATGATTGCATGTTAAAATTCAAATGATAGTAGAATATTTACTTGTTGATACTCTTGCTGGGGAACATCTAAAACCAATCCTGAACCCCTAAGGTGATTCTAGGGTACATGGGAGGTTCTGGTTGTTTAGCTTGGTTGGAGCCGCCCTCCTCAGTGTCAGGGTAACAGCTTGCCACCCACTGTTTGTTTGTCCCACTCTGTGGTCACCTTCACTCGCTCTCCAATGCAGTGCATGAGACACACATGGCCTGGTTGTTTTCTACAGAGAAAGGAAGGGCATTCTGTATCAATGTGCTTGGGTGTCTGAGCTGTTTCTTCTTTTCTTTCTTACTAGTTTTTTCTTACAAATTTAAAGGTCGTTTTCGAAGATTCCTCTTCGAACACCTTACTATCCGGTCTGAACAAGTTACCAAATCTTTCGAAAAACATACTTTCTTGTCCAAACAACTTATAAAATAAAGATATAGTCCTGCCTGCATGAGTTATTGAGTCAATGAATGAGATGTTGCATGGTTGAATTAATTACTTGTGTGTAATTAGTAAAAATAACATAGTTAATATTAAACCACAGTGAAGCTTGCAGCGTTTTTCATTTGTCATGGAGCTTCTGCTGTATCATTGTCGCCAGGTAGCCAATCACGAAAAACAGCCTGGAAAGTCAAAAATATCAAGTTAGCATTTAGCACATTGCTCATCCTTTCGTAGAACTGACATTAGCACATTTCTAATGTCAAGACTGAACAATGACAAAACGCAAGGCTGCCCCTAAAGAGACCTTCCTCATTCAGTTTTGGGGTCTGGGAAACACTTTGAATTCCTTGTAAAGTGTAATGTTGTCGTAGATCATGAGGGTCCCATGAACATTTTATTCTGGTCCATGTATAAATATGTACACATTCACTAGTTGGTGAACTGCTATCACTAAGAAATGGCACAGGATTCAATTGAATATGGGCAAATTGAAAATGACCATTTGAGATGAATTACCAAAGAACTATTTCATAGTTAACGCATGCATTTCAGCATCTCATTCAAGCATGCATGAATGAGACTCATGCATCACTCATGCATGCTTGTTTGAATGCCGCACAAAAGTTTGACGAGAGGTTTATTGCAATGTTCATCTATATTTATTCTATATACTGCAAAACCAAGCGCGGAACAATGAGACGACATGTTGTTATCCACATAGTTGATAAATATTGTTATATATAATATTGTGAGACCTCATATCTGCCCCTTGAGTTGCTCACACCCGGACATAAACAAGTTCCCATTGGCAGACCCAGCCATGCACCACAGAGGGTTAGGGAAATTGACAATATCGAACAATTGGCTTCATGATGTTCATGCTTCAGTAAGATTATCTTTCTTTGGATTATTGGAGCAGTTCATTCTATTTGTTTGACTTTATTCTTTAATCATCATCATCATATCGAATCATTGTGTTCGATATCGTGACTCAGCCTCTCACTTGCATGGTAATGGTAGTGCTAGTGTGACCCCAGCTGTTTGAAAAACCTGCTTTCTTTTGTTTGTTGCATTCTGAGATTAATTGTTGTTATTGCTGTGTTGTGTTCTTGTTGACTTGATGCGTCAATTAAAGCTAATGTTTTCAGTCATGTCAATTGATTTACTGCCCTATCACAGAATGGGGATTAAAGAAAATCCTCTGCTCTAGCGATGACCGAATTCACCTAGGAAATTCATTTATCACCGGCTAATTGCCTTTTTACACAGTCAATTAAAGCCACTTTGCAATTGCCCAGTGGTGGTAGAAGTGTAAATAAATGTTTAATTTAAACATAATGCAGATGTGTCATTTAGTAGTATCTGTGTAGCTTTTGGTATTTCAATATTTTGGTGGCTGCAAGGTGTATTCATGCATTTCCTACCTTCCATCAACTCGGTTGTGTTTCATTATATTTGTATTGATTGCCATGGTCTCTTGCCGAACATCCCAGGAGAACTCGGCGGGTTTTTTTCCAAGCAAATATCAGAACCTAGACAAGGCAATTTCACGAGGCCTTGATCAATATTGCCAAAATTGGCTTTGAGAGCTTTGTGGCTTAGCTTACATGGAGATTATGCAGGGCAGGCACGCCAAACATCTCATATGTTTACTGCCCCGACTAATTTGATGCTGAGGTTGTGAGAGCTTAAAAACTTCGTAAACATATTTTGATGGTTACATTGTCCTTTTGCAAGAATTTAGACTGACTTGATTAGTTGTCTCTGGTCGGTTTGAACCTTTGAATGGCTTTCGCAGTAGACTACATGTAAAGCCCTATACTGCCAGCAACCATATTTGTATTGTGTTCAAACTTTGTTCTTTTTCTCTCTTTATATTTTTCGAAATCACACAATTTACAAAGCAATTACCAAAGAGGTTATACTTACAGCATGATCCATCAGGCCCGGGAAAGCTCCAAAAAGTTAGACTCTAACAATGAAATTAGCAGATGCATGGATTGATTCATGGAGATGCACTGCTGTCTCCCCCACCACCACAGCACAATTGAAAAGCTACAACCATCCCATTGATGTGTCACTTAACTCAAATCAATGTGCCAAAACTAGCTGCTCAATTGAGCTGCTTTTGAAATATGTTGGTGTTTGCTGCTTTTCAAATATATACATTTATATACATCTTCTTTTTTGTTGTTGTTTTTTTTGTTTTTTTTTACCATTTTCTGGGTTGCTCCATTGCACTGCTTCACCAACCTGGGCACAACTTTATCTATACCTTACTTTTACTAGGGCCTCAATGTAAAAACGGTAGACCACCCTAGACCAAAAGCTAGGGTGGCCTTGAAGTCACCATCCTTAATGTATACACGTGTGTACTGTAGTGGTCAATTCTTCACGTAGAGTCAGACACATTGTTCCCAAAATGTATGTTCTGTGTTATTGCAATGGCATGAAAGCAACTAATTCAAATGGAGGCTATTGATACTGTACTGTGTTTAGCCATCCACAGTGACTTGCCTGTGTTATGCATGCCAATTTGCAGAAAGCCATTTAGGAAGGCAGGAGGGGTCTCATCAGTGATGCATTTCTCCAGTAGTGGCAGTGAACTCGTACCCGAAGATAAACAGAATTTTTAAGGTTGTGTGATGGGGAGGCCAGGTTATGTCATGCAATAGCTTTTAGTCCTTTTCATTGTCGGATGTGTTTTTGGGAGCTTAGGTGAGCTTACACGCCTCGGCAAGCTGGTCAGTTTCAATCAAACTCTGGGGCATGGATCCCACTACATTTTTCGAGTAAATTAAATGAAAAAGAAAACACCCTTCAAGAAATCAATTCCTCTCAACTCGGGTTTGACTTTCCTTTTAGACGGATATCAATACCTCATGAGTCAACAACACCTGCCGGATATGCTTATCAACAAGGGCAATTTTGCGTTGCTTTTCTTACTATACTTCTCTTCTCTTACTCTATTGTAGATTAAAAAAAAAACACTCTTGGCTCTCTGGCTCCCTGCAGGGACCCAGGGGAACATCAACCTCCCCCCTCACAGCCCTCAGGGAGACGGCTGTACCTCCATTCCTTTCTGGTGTCCAGACTAGGGGTACAACCTACCAAAAGATGTAGATGGTACCATTACAGTCACAAGAAAAAAACAATCACAATCATTGATTTATGATGAATGATCTACGGATCATCAACACTTTAAATAGAGGTTCTGTTGTATTTTCCCCACACTATTTTGTTGCATACATTTTTGTCCACTTCAATTCTAATTTTATAAAAATAGCAGAGAAAAGCCTCTCTACTATCATTTTTTGGTTGTTTGTTTCCACTTTCAATTTCCCAACACTAGCTTCTCAATTGCTCTTGAAATTGGCTGGTGTTTGTTTTGTCTGCTGTGTGCTGCTTATCACATATATTTTATTTTGTTTTCTTTCTTTCATTTTGTAGTTTGCTCAGTTGCACTGCTTAAATCAACCTGGGCAAAACTTTATCCATAACTTACTCTTTCTAGGGCCTCAGTGTAAAACCTTTAGAACAAATGTGGCAAACAATACAACGTATGTTGAGAAATCTCTTATGGGAAAGACTTGAAGGCATCTTCAAGTCATTCCTTGAAGATGCCTTCAAGGAATGACTGCTTCCTCAGCCATTCCTTGAAGGCATCACCCTCAATGTTCAGATACTAGTGGTCAATGCTTCACGTAGTGTCACACACATTGTTCCCAACATTTATGTTTTGGTATTGCATAGCTTGAAGACAACAAGCCATTGATTACATTGTAAAAATCAAAGAATGGAATTGAGATGCAGGTGTTATTAATCACTGCACTTAAGTACATCCCATAGAATAGTGCTGGAAGTCGGCGTAACAAGCAAACGTTTACTTTTTTTGATAAAATGGTGTGCAGGGATGTGTGGTTGTATCCCAACTGTTTAGTTTTGGCCAACTTTCTATAAAAATAGAGAGCCTATTTAACGTTTCCAAAACTCCCTCACTCCATCATAATCCGCCTCATCCGCCAACAGCCAGTTGCTACACTAGCTTATCCGGTGTAATTGAAACCTCTGAATACATTGGATATTTTGTTGAAAGGCTCCTCTTCACTAGGCTTACACGATTATATAGGAATATGGAGTATATTCGCACCGCGGCTGTGGTTAATAGTTCCTACGCGACAATTTCGTCTGCATTCTTCTGCCATTTTCGCATTGTTTACTTTCCACACGTCTGCTGTGAAAGCACCTTTAGCCAACAATTTTCTCTTTTGTTAAGTTTCAAAAACTGTTTTGAATAGAAAAACTAATGCACCAATGTCCCTTTTTGAGAGTGAGACCAGACACACGGTGTAGCTAAGGCTTTATGGTTTCAAAACTGAGACGTTTTAATAGCACTTTTAAAAGCGCTTTTAATAGTGCGACGTGGGATAGTGCATCCATCATTGCATCGTAATGGTTTTACTACCCCGTTCTGATGATTTTGATGATGAAACAACACAATCACCCATCTAATCCTCTCATCTCATTGGAGGGAGTGAAGCTCATCAACTATCTCCCTGTTTATACGCTTGGGTGTTAAGAGTACAATTTCATAACACATGAGTGGCAGAAGTATAAATTATTGTGAATTATCATAAGGAAGAGAGCAAATGTGCATGCAAGTTGAGAAAAGCTAATGTTACTCATACTGACTGTTAAGTGACTGTCATAGTGATTAACAAACAGATTGACTGAAGACCCTGATAGACTTACAATTAAATGGAAAATGGTGTGTTCACACAGACAAAATGGCCAGTTTGCGACAAAAACCAGGCGCCACATCTGACTTTTAATCCGTTAGTGTGCAGGGTGCTCTATCTGAACAGTACAACCTTTCCCACATGCCCCCTAATACACAGCTGCCTACATTGGGTCAGCAACACAATGTAAAGGATTATGTCAGTACCTAGTATCTGTAATTATTTGTTATCTATAATATGGAATGTGAGGTATGATGCAAATTTGTATGACTGGTCAAGCAGGGACTACAATGACATTGAGAGGCAAGGGAAACTTTGTCCATATTAAGCAAACGGCACATACAGCACAATGACGATATTGTTCCTTGTCAATAATTGCTGTTTGTGAACATACCATAAGTGTTTGTTGTATATCGGGGCCTCAAGTATATCCCAGCTTTCAGTCAAGGCCCCTAAATACTATATAAGGAGGTGTTCCACCCAATCTCTCAAGCCTCTTTCATAGAAACGCCACCAAAGGCCAAGGTGGAGGTTTAAGTCCTCCATCAGAAATCTACTAAAAGGAAACCCAAAGATGGGATAAAATTAACAGTAGCTGTTAATGCGTTGCCCACCAAAGCCTGCTGTTTGACAGTGACATCTGACTGTGAAATCCAACAGTATAATATTTACAGAACACTTATATTTATTTCATTTAAATGCAATAATTAGTGAACTTATTAATATTAGCCAAACAACCATTTTCCTTTTTTCCAATTCTCCAGAGCATTTTGTGTGTACTTACAGCTTGTCAAACACTCCACGACTTTTCAGATCTTATCATCGGAGGCCATTTACCATTTATCTATCATGATTCCCCTGATAGGTTCCCTGGACCAATCAGTTAAGGGATGCCCTGATTGGTTAGAAATAAGCCAGCAGTGGTCTAAAGTATTAATTGTCACATACAGAGGTAGGCAGTTTGTATTAGCCTATTTGATACGTTCAATAGCTCAATAAGTTCAATAGCCACATGTCGATTTTGGACGTACATTTAAACTTACTCTAAAAACAATCTCTTGATGAAATAAATGTATTAACTTTAGCAGCAAATTGTATACCAATATAGAAGTCCAGTATTTGTATTAAAACAGCAAGGAAACATTAAACCTACATACTGTATATCTGTGCTACTTCTTTGCCAGTAAAAAACTTCATTCCGCTCGCTGGTGAACTTTTTCTTTAAACGAATGCTTGAAAGGTATTGGTGCATGCATTGGATGCAGCATGGTAGCAGGTGTAATGTTGTTGGTATACTTCTGGATTCTCAGCAGCCCTTCAGATATGTCTGTTATGGCACCATTGGCAAGACACGAGACAAGATTATTGCCTGTAATTAGCCAGCATGTTCGGCAACTTTATTTTCTCTTCATCAACCATTTGTGCAGACATGTCTTACCACGAAGACTGATATTGTTTGATTTGATTTGTGGTTGTAATGGGGTTCCACATCATATGTTTGCAAATTATGAGTGTAACTTGTTATATTCCACAGCACGTGTGGGTCCTGCCTAAATGAGAATGTTCTTGAGAGACGATTTAAACACAAAAACACATCATCAAACAGAAAGGAGCTTTGTAGGATGGATGACATATGTCTGTAGTAAGGATCTGTTTTTCTACTTCATAAAGGAAAACATTGTTCTGCATGCGAACGCTTGCCTGAAAAGACAAACAGAATTTAGGTAAAGCAGGAGGAAGACAAAAGGTTGTTGGGTGGTTGTTGAAGTGAGCCGGCACTGATCAATGGGTTTCTATGGCTTTGCGTGACGACGTGATCTCTGCAATATGAAGCTTTTATTAATTTAGCAGGCATTGAACAAGCTGTGAATCATATGACGTTCACTGTGGGCAGTATTCCATGTTTATCTGTTGTTTCGCATCAATTTCTTAAGTTATTTTTCACAAAATAATCTTTTTCATGTTAAAGAAGGTTATATTAAAGGTTTCATACGGTTGTATGATTGAATTTGTGCTCATTCAAAGATAGTTGGATTTTAAAACAGTTATTTTTATATTGAAGATTTCTATGTTTCCCTGGCCGAAAAGAGGGAGTTCATTTCAATGCAAAATAAACAAACAGTAATTTTTGCCAAATTTATTTGTAACCATTGCCCCAGAAATTTCCCAATCGGTCGAGTCTGACATTGAATGGAGTCTGACATGGCTGGACGAAGGGCACCAAAGGCTAGCCAGTCATTGAGTGTCATCTACCTTGAATATCTTGAATATACTATACAGAGGTTTGTTTGAATCTGTGTATTATCCCATGAAAATTTGAAATGTGTTTTCAAATACGTTAGAGTGGGGTGTTTCTACATAGGGAACAGGTCCTCTTCCCAAGAGTCCGCCATGTTGCCCCTCCATGTTTCTTCAGTAGTCCAGAACTGACAAAAGGCTCTGGAGAGAATGGGATTTCCTTGGTTGCAATCTGCAACTTCAAGCTAGATGCCACTAAGAACTGCACCTTTAAGTTCCTTATGGTTATGAAAGTGCACATAACGATACACAAAATCCAATAGTTTGTTTTGGGTGAAACTCTGCTTTTGAAGTATATTTTCAATCATCTTTTTTATTCAAAACACTTTTAATTGCCTCATTGTTTTATCCATGTCTTAGATGAGCTAGAAATGCAAAATAAGTCAATATGCCAAGGTTCAGGTTTCTCTCCCATTTCTTGCTTGCGTTTATCGAAGATGCAGGCAAAGTGGACTGTTGTGAATGTTCTGTACTCCCACGTCCTTAAGAGAAAATATGTTTTTGGAGAGTGTTGAGGTACAACATCAAAAGAATGTTGACCTCTTATGTTGCACCAGAGCTGTCTGTGCTGAATAGCCTTTGTAAGGCAGTAGTATTTCAAAAGGCCCATGAAGGCCATCTCCCACTCATGCAGCTCCATCAGGGACAAAGGAGTTGGCTTATTTTGCATCTCTCTACATTTGAGTGGAGAAGTCAATTTCTCCCTGATTAAATCTGTTAAAGGTATTTTTCTGAAGTAACATTAAGGCCATTATGAACTTTAATTTTAAGGGAATTGGTTTGACTTTGTTTTTTAAAAAATAATTAGATCCGAATTAGGAGGACAATTTATGAGTTTAAAGAAGTTAGAATAATGTAATTTATACCACAAGCTTTACAATCGAAGAATGTATTTATCATTAATGGCAAAAATAAGTGTATCAATTTCCCAATAATCCTCACAATTGAAGAAAGGGTTAGGTACCGAACTCAAAAAATCGAAGCCCTTCCTTTAGGCCGCCCTGCTAAACCCCTCCAACCAACCACGTGGTTAGCTCCCTAGCTTTAGCAACAGGTCTGCCTAGCCTTGTGTATGAATCTGGGTGCAGTGTGTGCACGGGCCATGCAGGTAGGTGCAGAGAAGGTAGGCCATCCAGCAATCTTTGTGCGGGTCAAATACTCAGCTTGGACGGGCTCATTACAGGCCTGCTACAGCCACAGATACCAGATATATATTTTTGTCTGAGCATTTGATTTATTGATGGCGGACGGACAGCATGGTCACCAATTATGTTGAAGAATGCTTCTAAAGTACATTGCCTACCCTATCGTTAGCATATCAAATACGTGGGCAAAAATATATAAGTATCTGAATATGAAATATATAGGCCTATATGCATTTGATTTTAGAACAAAATAAATACATTCTGTCAGCCTGTTTGGTGGCATAGTTGAGTTGGTAGCACAGCATCCACAGAATAATGAAATCAGGTGGCGGTGAAAAGAGATTTATTAGACAAACAGTGCTTTCTCTATTGGCCACAGCTTCCATTTTGTTTTAGTATAGACGGGGGTATATTTGAGGATCAGGACTTTGTTTGTTTCTCACTCTGATCCTCATATCCGTATTTGTTATTCTTTGTAAATTTTGTGGTTCCGCAAGGCTATTTGTGATTAAGTGTGAGTCTGTATGTGCGTGCGTGCGTGCGTGCGTGCGTGCGTGCGTGTGCATAAAGAGCATGTGGATTGTCAACATGAAACCTGCAGTCAGTCATGTTGCTGCATGACAATGTTCTCAAGAGTCTGCACACATTCCCTCTCAGTAGACTTCACTGTTACCGGGGCAACCTGACAGAGATGGCATTCGCTCGTCTATGCCCGCCCCCTCCCTCCGAGCCTCTCCGTGGCTCACGTTCCAGCACACTTGTTCCATGTCCTCTTCAAATGTCACATATGCATAAATGATGAGCATGATTAAGGCAAGCATGTTGCGGGGGTACATGCTTACTCTATCGCCGTGGTGAGACACACAAACGTGGCGTTGTGTTTATCAGGAGGCTGTGTCGACCTTGTATAGTCTGATGTTAATCTCTTCCCTCAGTGTTTGTCATTGGAATTAAGTGTAATGTACAATTACATGTCTTTCCGTATGTTTTGTTTAGATTGTAAAGCACTGAATTGTCCCGTCTTTCTTCAATCATATCTGTATTCACTTCAATTATGTTATTTTCCTGCACGCTTTTGCTTTTTGACTCTCAGGATATTGTGAAAGTAACATCGCTAATCTTTCTCCATCCACAAGTTATCAAATCAAGCCCATAATGGAACGGGCAGACTGGGCCAAATGGCATGTTATGTTTGCATCCTGTTAACCCTGTGCCTGGGGGGGATAGGTATTCACCCCACGTTAATAAGTACAGCTCCCGCTCAGGGCCTGTGCTCCCGGCTGCATGGTGAGGTGGAATACCCTGTGACTGACTCCTCTGCTGGTTCATTTACAGAGGTACAAGGCCGGCCGCTGTGACGACATCCTCAAGTGGAAGCCTCCCAGCCACAACTCTGTGGACTTTCGCCTCAAGATCACCAAGGTCGGAGGAGAGGGGTGAGTCTCACTGTATCCGGGGAAACTAAAAGTGGGGTTCGTAACAGCGTCGTTTCTCAGTGTAGTGGCGTGCCTGAAAGCCCTCGAAGCGCCTCCATTCAGTCCCCAGGTTCTCCACCATTAGAACCTGATGTATGGCTGTCAGAGCGTGCTAGAGTGTGTGCATCCGCAGGCGTGTACTGTTTGTGCAGACGTGTTGTGTCTGCCAAACAGACAGGACCTCCGAGCTACGTTCACCAAGGCTTACGCATCGCGTGCGCGTCAATATGCGTGTGACATTTACATTCAGCTTAAAGTGTGAGTGAACTCCCTGTTTCAGCTCTTTTGTTTATTTTTTGGTGTTCTCATAATTCAGGCCCCCAGTGTCTTTTGTTTTGATACAGCATGAATAATAAGAGGATTTATTGTGAAATAATGCCACCACCACTTCAACGCACTCCATTTCTCAGCCCTTGGGAACTTGTTGTTACAATGCAATTTACTGCCGACCTGGTCGGTTTTGAACAAAGATTTATCAACACCTAACTTAGATCTAATAAGACATTAGACACAAAAAATACAACCCTTTAAAACTGAATTTTTCCTGTGTGCAATACTTGTGCCGTGTGCCAGAAGCAACAAGCTAAATGGTGTGCAAGCGTTGCTCCAGTGGTAAGCAACACCTCAGCGGTAACGGGCTTAGTGGACATGGTTGGCTTCCTTCCAGACAGAGGAACGTGTCAACTGGAATGCCACAGGTCACGCGCAGCCAGACTGAATGGACCGGACACGAAGATGAGATAAGGAGCTCCCGCCTTACAACCAGAGAGCCGGCCGGCGGTGCCTTCGCCCGCACCTCTTGTGTCCAGCAGCCGACAGTCCCATTGTTTCCGTCTGAGAGCGATCAGATATTATGTGGAAGGGGGAGAAACGAGCCAGCTGTGTGCAAGCGCCCTGCCGGATGTATGGTGTGTTGGCGTGGGCCTACAAATCTGTCCTGGTTTCTTTGTAAAAAAGCGAGTGGGAGCAGTGGAATAAAGAGGGAAGCAGTCGCAGAGGGAAGTCTGCATTCATCTGCCCACACAGCCCTTCTTCCAGAGCGTCTCTTAAGGGTGTGCATGTAGCACCGGGAGGCAGGAGGCTTCAGTTGCTGCCATCACACAGAAGCATATGCTTTTCCCACCCTCTGATTCATATCGGAAATCTGAATTGTTGGACGACATGACACGCATCCACCGACCTGACCAACCCCTTTTAATTGTCACTCAAACCAGACTAGATATTGAGGGGGGTATTTCTATTAATGTGTCACGCTTGCTGCAAAATATACTCTCCTGTCTAACAATTCAATGTTTTATGCACACATTTACATTTTAAATGTAGGGTATTTAGCAGACACTTTTATCCAAAGTGGCTTTCAACGGTTCATACACACATTCACACACCGAAGGCAGAATCAACCATGCAAGGTAACAGCCAGCTTGTCGGGAGCAGTGAGGGTCAGGTGACTTGTCAGGGACACTCAGCCAGGAGGAGCCGGGAACAAAACCAGCAACCTTCCAAACCCCAACATATATGGAGATTGTGTAATACACATAGCTTCAACTCCTTTCCAATCCATTAGTTCACATGCAGCTGTATTGCAATTGCACCTCGTTAAGTGTCAATTGTTGTGCATATGCCCTTGGTTACCAACTGTTCAAATGCATCACATGTAAATCACATCACATGTCACATGTTTAGCGCTAAAGACTGAAACGAAAGTCACCATGACCTCGCCGTCCTTTGTTTTAGAAAAATGTGTTGGCTTTCACCGCGTGGTTGTTAACGGTAATTATACCCCTCCCAAAAACAGCAGAGCGTGCACGTCGGGCTCCTCTCGCTCCCCAGTTACACAGAGACCCCTTAATCAACACAGTTCAATACAAAGATGCTAATGTTTGTGTTCACAGAATCCTGTTTCAACCTTGAGCCATGAGGTCCGATCCCTGAATCCCAAGATGTGAATAATAATGCTAATCTACGTAGTGGTGGTCATTAGCCGGGGGATCGTGGCAGGTTGAAATGACCATGCTACTCCCTAATATGGCAGGATATTGAGGATGACCTGATAAGAATTTAAAGGGAGTGTTCAATATAGTTAACAAATCCCAAATCACCTTATTTCTATAGAGCGCCCGTTCTGTTTTAATGCATCCAGTATTGAGAGTCAAGTCAGGTGTGGTTGGCTACTTGGTAAATATCCAATAAGCTATTGTTAGTCAAGTGTGCCACTCAAAGAACTGTGTCGGCTGATGTGTTTCCATTGTGCTAGACCCATAGGAACTTATCCAAGTGATTGAATCCTGTCCTCCAGCCCCGTGCTCTGCCACCCTGGTGTAGGACATGCAAGGGGCGGGGAGACAATGCTCCACCAAAGCCTTTTTTGTCACTTGAGCTTATCTTACCAGAGGCTTTCGGCAACCAACACATCCTGCGACGACGCCTGATCATTGCCAACTGCCTGTCCTCCCTGACATTGTCATTGAAATGCAGCACCTGCCAGCACCGGCGTCTCCACACGCTATTGATTCTGCCTGGAAAAGGGACAAAAAAAAAGATTTTCAAGCCATTACGGCGACTGCCCATGGCGACAGGGCGTTTCGGCGCGAGCAAATAGAATTGTTTCTGAAGCGAACATTCCGTTATGCGATGGGGGGATGTGTGTGTGTGTGTGTGTGTGTGGTGGGGGGGGGGGGGGGGGGGAACCCTCGCTTTTATATCTACCAGCCTTTATTTTTTCTCTCCTTTCATTTATTTAGACCTCAGCTTAGCGTCAGGTTGTAGCCCAGAGCCAGCGTGGCTGAGGGGTTGAAAGGCATCGCCCCCCCGTGTCGGGAGGCCGGTTCCCCCTGGTAGATATGAGGGGCCGTGTAGACAATTGGCTCCGTTTGAGCGTGTAAGCCTCCCTGGCCCAGTGGTCACGTCAAACCCCCCCCCCCTTCCCCACTAGTGACCCTACACACACCCTCGTTTTGCCCTTTTAAACAGAGGCAGAGTTGTATTTGTATTAGTTTATAAGGCGCCACCCTTTGAACTTGTTAACTCAGCTCTGCTTGGTAAATTGTAACAACTCACGCTGTTAAAAAAATGCCGCTCTTCCCCAGTTGTTTCCCCCACAACAGACAGTCACTCACAAAGATCGATGTCTGCTTCATCACACACACACTCACACACACCCGCCCCCCCCTCCAACCTCCCAGGTCGTATCTCACCGACACCCCCTTGTTATTTTCGGATACTGGCTTCAACCGGCTTTCCTTCTGTTGAGGCCGCTGAGGATTTTAATTGAGAGGCTTTTGGGCTTTTTTTTTGTTGCACAGAACCAATCAAAGTGTGCCTTTGCGTTGCATGCTCCGCTCCGTGATCCGAGGCGGGCGTGTCACACAGCGGCGTCAGCGTCTTGAGGTTTGACAGGCGCGTCGTTGAGGTGCGTTCGCTAGCCGTGCACGTAATTACCACTCTTCAAGCCCAGGCAATGTTGCTATGCATAACATGCAACATGTCGATACCGCTAAAATGGTACGATACCACTCTATTAGCGCTGTCGTCTTAAGAAGAAACCATATCGCCCCCTCACTCCATGTTGGTACGTTTTATACCGAAGGCGAGGTGGAATAACGCCACACCATGCCCGGCTTGAACAGACTGTGTAAAAGTGTGTAAAGGGGGCTATTGACACAACCCCCCCCCCCACACACACACACACTTCCTTCCTCCTTCAGAGGGAAGGGAAACCCCAGTGTGGAGGCAGGGGTGGGTGTCGGACGCGTCCATGTGAACACTCTGCCCTGCATCCCTGGGGTGTCCATCGGTGCACGGGTGGTTGGCCCTGCTAATGGTGGGCCGCTTCCTCCCTCCCGCCTCACTTTAACCGCTGGCCCCCTATGTGTGTCCGTGACTGTGTGTGCGTTGGTGGGGGGGGGGGGGGGGGGGGGGGGAGGCCTTTTTATTTTAACCCCATAAGACGCTGGATGAGGGCTCCTCTGACTTAACTCGAACGTGTCGGGAAACCCTCCGCTGTCGTTAAGCTGCCAATTTATCTCAGTGTCAATGCTCCCCCTCCCCACGACACACAACATATACACGCACACACCAACCCCCTGGACTGGGGTGAAATGGAACAAAAATGAAATGCTGTGCCTAATGTCAGAGCGAGTATCCAGAAAGACTGTGCAGCATTTGCAGTGGGTGTTTCAGCTTGGGAGAGGGGAGGAAAGGGGGAGCAGTATGTGTGATTAGGGCCATCTGTGGGGCGTGCTCCCCAGTGTTTCATAGAAAGTGTTGCTTGGAAACACACGCATGCTTCTCCATTTGCACCCAAACTCACGCACACACACACACACACCAACCACACACCTGATTCTGTCCCCTGGCACCGTGGATAAACTGTTCGGAGACGTGGCCAACCGTCTGTCGAGCGATTATCCTGGCACCATCCGTCGATGATGAAACCATGTGCTGTGGTAACTAGCGGATTAAACTAACTAGCTGCAGTCATACTGTCTCCACCGCCTGTGCCAACTCTACCATGTCGAAGAAGCACACAATGTTCATGTCGAGATCCCCTAGGTTGGCAGTTGGTGGATGCAAAAAGTGAATTTGATTGTTTTGTCACCTGTGAATCATTGAGTATGGCAGCATGCTAATAGGCTCTGCCAAGGAATCGGTCTTGGAAAATGTGAAGGCTGCACCTGTGGCGGTGAGGGCTACCGCTGGTGTGAACCTGTGTGTTTTTCCCCCCACTCAGGCTGCTCCCCCAGACGGTGGGCTTGCTGTTCGTCGGCAGCTATGAAAGGCCGTTCGCCCAGATGAAGGTGAGCGACAATTAATGAGGATGTGCTGCCAAATCAGCTGCCTAACGCCGATAAACACCCAGGCCTGCAGGTGCCTGCCTCCACCCTAATGCATCCGAATGTTTTCATGATTAATACAGCAAAAGGGTTTCTACTTGGGACAATTAGGGGATTTGGCCGCATCTGCAACCTCTAGATGGCAACTCTCTCCTTGGGCAGCCGCCATTGTTTGTTTCAATTAGAAACTCTCTCCTCCGAGCGCTGATGGTAAGATCAGGAATGTCTCACGAAGCTTAGGAGATTATCGAAGCTAGCTCGCGCAACATTCAAATGTGGTTCGGTTTTGTCTTTAATTAGGTTCACCATTATTTTACCTGGCTTTTTTTTTCAGTAAAAAAAGTTACCTGGCCAAGGAAGCAGCCTTAAAAACACTATTGTACACATATTTTGAGACATTGCAATTATTCTATTTTGACCATGACAAATGTTGAGTCGTACACTGTAAGGTGATCAGCTACGGTATAGGTTTGCGATTTATTTATGTTTCCAAATTATAAACCAGCTCACCTGGCATCCATCTGGAAACCCTTCTGGGCTGGGCTCTTAGCCTTCTCTATCTTCAAACACCACACCACGAGATGTAACAGGGTTTTAGCAAGGCTCAGTACGGTGTGCTTTTTCCAAAGAGGCCGAGTCTTTTTAGGTTGGGTGAAGTCGAGTACAGTCTCAGTTCTTCCAGCTTGTTTGCTTGCCTCCATGGCTGCGGCCCGCTGTGTTTGTGGGCCAATATGTTTAATCTCTGGCAACCCGGTGTACTCGGAGAAGAGTGAAACACAACACACGGGCCAAAACAAAAACATACGTTCCGACCCAGGATGGATATTTCAAAGGAGAGAACACTGGCTAGGCCTTTGCTGGCAGTACTTCGATTTAGCATGTTTTTCTTTATCTCTGAAGACATATCATACTCATTTGATGTGTATATTAGTCAATGCTGTAAAGTCTCTTTGCTTAAAATTGACGGTTGCGTACTGGCCCAAATCGGCTACATGAGTGTTGAAGGAAACTTGATCGAAGATGGTATACTTGTCTGCAGAACATGAAGAAGAAGAAGATTCATAAGTTTACCTAAGGTATTGGATATATGACGGGATTTTCATTCCTTTTCCACCTCAATGTTGGTGAATGTTTGTAAAGCTTTAGTTTTTGTGCGAAGGTCATGTCCTTTCTCTAAGTCCTAAGACACAAACACCGTATTCAAGGTGCTTTCCATCGGAAAACCCTCGGCTCTGTCATCCCACATAACCTTAACAACCACAGAAAATTTGGCAAGGATACAATAAAATGGGCGTCCTTGTGTATCGTGAATCACCGACATTCTTCAACAGATGCCCGTTGTTGGTTCTGGCCTCAGTCTCCAGGTCACAGCAGATGGGAGGAGTGGTCTCCACGCGCGTGGGATAATGATGAGCATTACGCTGGCTCTCCAGGGACGCTTGACGTCACATAATGATAGCATGAGGGCTCGCAGAGAGACATCCAACTCTTTGGCGGCGTCCGCGCTCCCGCGTGCCAGCCATCGAATGTCACCCAAACCAAGTGGTTGGTTCCTGGTTCCAAATCCTGCGCTCGCAACAGATAATTTAGCGGCGGCGTCAGAGTGCTAAATTTGTAGCGCTGCAAATGCATTAGCCAAAATTGTGTTAATTGGCTTAAAAGGGAATTGTTCAAGCGGAGCCAAACCCCAACACCACTCGATTTGTTGTGTGTGAGAGCACTCGGATGACTCTTGTTGAAGCGTGTTCTGTTTGAAGGTATAACCTCTCTGTGCTCTGATGTGTGCCGGCCCCAAAGGGAATCAAAAACCTGAAATAATTTGGTTCTCGGTGGAAGAAAGGTTGAAGATGTTTTTTCCGTTTCAACGTTTCCTCACTGTGCTGCTGAGACACCTTCAAGTTCTCCCCCCGCCGGCTGCCGCATTTCCTGTAATATCGCCTCTGATCGCCCCGTTCTATATTCCATCATATAGTTCCTCCTGATTAAAATGGACCCATGCGGAGAATTCTCCCCAGACCTCTCGGCCCGCTTCTGATTACGTCTGAAATTAATCCACAGTTCCACGCTCCCTTGTGAGGCAAAGTGCGGAGGATATTACAATCTGATTTGTTTACGCCTCAGCGTCAAGTTCCCATCAATCTTAGAATAAGTATATTGAGGCCCATTGATGGGGTTGAGGGGGGGGGGCCGGGCACAATGTAGAGCTAATGCTCATGGGGACCTACCGAGAGAACCGGGGTACCGCTGCTGCTGTGGCGGTCATCCTCTTCTCTGTTGTTCACCACGTCGCTCTCCCCCACATTGTTTAGTATTCAAGCGCAACGCTTTCAATTTGAGCGAAGCATGTCAGCGGTGCTGGAGCTCAACCGGGTTAGTTTTTGTGTTTTCCGTTGCGCGTTTGAATGTGTTGTTTTGTTTATTTGTTTCTCATTTTCTCCGACAGTGAATTTCATTACAGCGCACCTCTGGTGAATGAAAATGCAATTGTGTGCTGTGCACCCCAAACATTATTTCACAGTACCTGGCCCTGGTTAATATCAGACTTTGTTATTGTTCAATATGAAAAGAGAGGATGTAAAATAATAGTTTAAAGTGGGAAAATATGTATTTTAAGGAATATTAAAAAGTTTGTGTTTTCAATGTTCTCAAGGAAGTAAAAACCTCTGGTGTAACTGATTTCTTATTTAATGTATATAGCAGATGGATCGATAGATACCAACAAACTGGAAAAGGAAAGATTTAAAGCTTCAAAGAGAAGCTCTGGGGGTCTGCACTAGCAAAACACTTCTTGACTGTCTTTGCCAAAACGCACCCGGAGACTCCGGCTGTACAAGGCCCTCGCCTGCTGCCTAATCAGGTGGATCAGGGCGGATAAACACCCAGGTGCTGTGGCACAACCTTTGTGAGGCAGGAAGGGGTTCCCAGCCATGCCTGCTGCCACCAGTGCTGCTCAGCAGTAGGGCAGCCTGTTGTGTCATGTGCTATTCCCAAAGCTCTTCATGGCTACCTGCCTTTACACCGCCCAAACTCGCCTCAAGGTTCTTGTTCGATTGTCTGAACAGGTTTAGCTCAACCTCACTCAAACTAACCCTATTTTTCGTTGAGTGGGGTTTATTAGTAATGCATGATTTAGTAAATAATGGTGAATGTGCTCGCAGGGAGTTTCCGTGACGTCGTAGTACACGTAGCTCCTCCCGGTCGTCATCCTCTGGTGCTGAAAGGAACCTGTCCCCTCCCCCCAGTCTGCTCACTTCCACTCTCCCTCAAACACTTCCTCGAGGAACCAGGCCCCCCACTAAGTACCCAGATGCACCCTGCGCTCCAGGATCCGACACGCCTCCTCACGGATCGCCTTTGTGCCAGTGCTCTTCCCCCCACTCTCGCTGGTGTCTGTGGGTCCCTCCCCCCCCCCCCGTTGGCCCGGGCATCTCTTCCTGGCCAAAAGCACTGGCCGCCTCTTCTCTCCGTCTGCAAAGCCTTCAGGCGCCAAACTCTCTAATGCATGGATTGCTTGGCCCGGCACTGTCTACCAAGGGGGTGTCACTCTTGAGCTCGCCAGGGTTCAATTCGATAAAGACTCATTATAAAAGGATTCAATAGCATCATAAGATCTCATAATTGCATCATGTTTGGATTTCTTTTGATGCTATTCTAGCCTTTAAGTGGGGATGCGTCAATATAGCGTAGAGTACAGCCTCACGCAGACGCACAGTGAACGAACCGCGGTCTGCAATGTCAACTCGGTTTCCGCACATTTTGGGGAAAAATGTTGGACCATGTTGCAATGGGTTCCGTCTGAAAAGTGACGTCAATAGTCAACCTCTTTTCGAGGAACCTGAGTTTTTGTCGCAGACTCCGATTTTGTCAGAACAATGTTATAAAGCAGTATTCCCTTATATTGAAAAACACCATTCCATCAGTGGAAGATAATCCTTGCTCATCAACATATTATGACTGTTGCAATAATTTAATTTAAATTGGAAATACATTCATAACATGGCTGTCAATCAGCCATCCAGTTTACATTATGGTGACCTACACTTTGCAGCATATGCTGCATCTTAAAACGAATATATATATGAGCCCCTATATATCCCATCGCATCGGGATAGATTGTATAGGATATTTATGAGCTCAAATTAAACCCCCACTTTCCGCCTCCTACTTTTCCGCTGTCCTCCTCATAAGACACAGAGGAGGACGGTAATGAAACGGGCGTCGGCTGCTTAAAGGTCTGCGTTGACTCACACGCCCCTCCCCCCATGCGTTATTAATACATATGTAAGTCGCAACCAGCATTCTGTCAGCATGTCGGGACCCCCACGGGCCACGCAAAGCTGTCATGATTGATCTGCGTTTGTGCAGTCGGATTCGCGTGCAGGAGTGTGTATTGTCTGGTTTAGATTAGGGGTGACCTCAAACCTCTGATGGAGGCGTTAACTGGGGGTGGTCTTTAATAGTCGAAGCAGCGTTCCGAAGACGGTGTGCGTCTGACAGCGGGGCGTTTCATTGTGGGGACGGGGGCTGCTTAGTTGATTGACTCAGTCTTCTATGTGTAATCTTTTGCTTTCAATAAATGTCCTTATTGTTTGTTTGATAAACCCTTTGTTTAATGGCAGTGGCATCATCCAATCGCTTTCTTCTTTAAGTAGAGCCCAATGGAGTTAGTCTAGAGAAGAGATTTCTCGTGTTTAGCAGTACTTTGAAACCTTTAAAAATGTTCAAGAGTCATGAATGAAAAGATGAAAACAGCCATGATGAAATGATGAAATCATGATGATAACAGCAGGTGTTCTACTCTGTGCTCCCTTCTTCATTGTTTGCACTTCTGCCTCATTTTATGGTGCCGCATTTTGTTCTATGCACTCAAACAAATCATTTTTATGTAATAACATTTTTAATGCCCGGATGTGAATACTGTGCATAATCTAAAAAAAGGGAGCTATCTGTCTCCATAGATACTGGCCACTGTTTGATCCATAGATATTTTATATTAATTACGGTATATTATATAAGCCTACGCCACACTATAGCATATTAGGCTAAACGCAGCCTGTACTTTCTGTCAAATTGAATGCAGATGCTTCATTTTCGTCCCACAGTGAAAGGTTGATTTGTTTGTGGAGGCGGTTGCTCCTTTAGCGGATGTCCTAGGCCTCGCCTACAGACAGCTGCATGAAACTAGGATTGAAGGACATTGAGGCGCATATGTAAAATAATATATACAATATATGATTCAACGTTCGCGTCCACAATGGGTCTGGCCTAATGAATCCCATTCCACCATGCAAAGTCTTCAGACAAAGTCGATTATATCTATTACAAAAAGAACCAAGTCCCTGTGCACAGCCTTTGGATCCTCAGGTGCTGGTGGTGTGCAGTCAACAATAGTGTATCAGTCAAAGAGGTGTAAAATCACCGCACACTGCCATATGCTGATGAGCTGATTTATTTTGTGAACGCCGCGTTTTGCTGTTGCTTCGTCAGGTTCACTCTTCAAATTCACAGTAAATTTGAAGAGTGAACCTGACGAAGCAACAGCAAAATGCATCGTTCACAACGTGATTTTACTCTTCTTTGACTTGATAGTTTATATATATATATATGGAAGTAGTAAATAAGTGGATTATTATAAATTAACGCAGTCATTCTTGCTTGGCACTATTGTAATACTGTATTGGGACATCAGCATGTTTCTATGGATCATTGTATAAAGACATTGATAGTAATGTAGTATTCACTATTCTCACAGTACCAGTGATTAATCACGGCACATACGTAGCAAAGTACCATAAAATGTGAGCGTGACGGAGCCATATGTCCCCCTCTCTCCCTCTCTGTGCAGGCCACCAAGGATCTGAAGCAGTACGACAACAAGATCATCGAGTGCACGTTTACCAACAACACCTGGGTTTTCATGAAGCAGAGAATAGACAAGAGCTTCCCCAACTCCTACGACACAGCCATGGGTGAGCCCTGATACTCCTCTAATCATTGTCCTAATGTCCCGTTGGAGCGGGTTATCCGCCAAGAGCGGTTCGCGCTGTATTCTGTAACGTAGCGTCTGATTGGTTTCCCGTCAGAGGACCTTGTTTTGTTTGGATTATGTCTGGAAGGTTCTAGATTGGACAGTAGAAGAATCATGGCCAACTGTTGTGTTCTCAGCGTTTGTTTGCCTCTTCGTGTTTGCCGCCACAACTCTGCTACTGATCGCTCCTCAGTCGCACTAAGTATCTTCAAACAAGTGGCTAGCGAGGAATCTGTCAAACATTGCTTATCTAATGTTTTACACCCCTGGAAGAAGCAATCGCAGAGTCTAGACTAACTTCCTTTCCCCTGTGTGTGCGTGTGTGTGTGTGTGTGTGTGTCTGTGTGTGTGTGTGACCCTTTGTTTGTGTGTCCCTCAATGTGTGCGTGTGTGTATTTTCCTGTGTGTGTGTGTGTGTGTGTGTGTCTGTCCGTCCGTCCGTGGGTGTGTGTGTGTATGTCCATCCATTTGTATGTGTGTGTGTGTGTCCCTCCATGTGTGTGTTTGTATTTTCCTGTGTGTCCGTCCGTCCGTCCGTCCGTGGGTGTGTGTGTGTATGTCCATCCATTTGTATGTGTGTGTGTGTGCCCCTCCGTGTGTGTGTTTGTATTTTCCTGTGTGTGTGTGTCCGTCCGTCCATCTGTGGGTGTGGGTGTGTGTGTGTGTATGTCCATCCGTGTGTGTGTGTGTGTGTGTGTGTGTGTGTGTGTGTCCAGCCGTGTGTAACAGCATCCAGCACCCCGTCACCAAGGAAATCCTGCTGGACCTGGTGGACCGCAGCACCCAGGGGGTGCAGCAACCGTCGCAGGGGCGCAAGCACCCCCCCGACCCGGACGCCCAGCTCATGCCCCCGCCGCCCCCCAAGAAGACCAGCCACGCCGAGCCGTAGACCCGCCGGCCCCCGCCCGCGGCCACGCTTTGGGACAAAAATTTGCGCATTGCAAGAATTAAAAAAAGCACCAGCGTCATGGCCTCCGCCCTCGCCCGGTCGACTGCAGCAGGGAAGGACGGCTCCGCCTCCGCCCTGAGCATTAGTTTTATCAGCCCCGTGTGGGCGCCAGCATCCAAAAGACTGTAGACCCCCTTTTGATCGATGGCCACGAGCGCCATTAGCTTTATTGTGTAGCGTGCAGCTTAAATTGCTATTGTTCTTATGGAAGTGAGACTAAAAAACAAACAAAAATTGAAGACGGCGCCATCCCGGTTTTCCCTTATTTATGTTTTCGTGTTCGTTTTTTTTTTTTGCGTCCGAGCTTATGACTATTTATCGACGGCGTGGTTTTCTGTGGCTACACGATCATCTATGCAGACGGCGTGTTTCTAGGATGTCAAGGAGAGGCTCGTGTCTGTGTTACGCTCCGAGAAGGAGTAAACGTCAGCACTTCACCCACAGTCTGATCACAGGGAGGTAATTAGAGATTAATTGAAGATCCTGCAGGTCAACAGATTCCTATTGTCTCCCCTCTGGTACACGAGCCTCGAGAAGCGTCCTCACACATCCGGCTCCCAGTGTGTAGCGGGAAGCCAGGCGCCATCGCTACCGCTGATGTCACACCAGAACCACATCGTACCAGTCCTCCACCGGTACATCTCTCCCCAGGTGTCACAGAACACTTGTAACACGCTGTTCTATCTCTGTCCCCCCCCTCCCCACTCTCACGCTCACAAAACCAACCCGTTCACAAACTACAAGGAAGGGACCTCATAAGTTTGGTCTGTTTTTGTTGAGCTTTCCTCTAAGGTTATAATGGGTTGTCTGATTCTCCACAGCTTGCAGGGGGGGGGGGGGGGTTCCGCTTCTCAAGGGGGTCCCATGGGAGGCCCAAAGCCCACTTGGACCTCCAGCTAAGCCCCCATATGCATGTGTGAGTGAGCGGGGTTCAACACATTAGCATGCACTCATCACACAGATACACTCTTCCTCCTGTTTGAGGATCAATATGCGGTCAAATTGAAGCAGCTTGATCCTACCGTCTTCGTCTCATATTAACGCCCGGTTGCAGGGATACCACTCACAATAGGAATAGATTTAGTGACCTTGGGCTTTTTCTGTTGATTTGGCAGGTCTTTGTCCTAAAGCTGCGGTTTGACAGTGAACAGTTATGTTTTTATTAAAATGGGCGTTTTGCTCAGCCTGTGCAAAGAGTTAACAGAGCACTGTTTTTCTGTGGGGAAGAAAACAGCCCTGTAAATACTGTTGTGCGTTTAGGAGTTATTGTTCATTTGTCTGTTTGGTTGTTATTTGCTTTTGTTTTGTTCTTGTGTGTTTGTCTTCTTCACAACAGAAGGGACCGGTTCAATCCGTATGAAAAATGTAAAGATTGATTAATATTCAATATCTGCCTCTTATCTGACTAAATATGCTAATTTCACTATTATGCGTTGTTGTTTTTTTCTTTGCTTTCCCCTGATTCAGAGAAATTATCCTCTTATGTGCGGATCATTTGAAAAGATTGGCCAACTGGTATAATCACACTTAATGGCGAGTGTGTTTACTTGTGTTTTGCGACGTTTTCTCCCCCTAGTGCGAGTAGCTCAGCCGTGCTCCTCTCCCCTCTGGCATAAGATGAAAGCCGGCTCAATCCCATCAAAGCGGCCCCCGCATCTTTCTGTGGAGAGCTGGCTGTGGCCAGGACCCAGGTGCGGCGACGTCACAAACAAAACGGCAGACGCACAAACACACAAACACGCCCGAGCAGAGGACCACGTGGTCGGTCACACTCTGCTTCGGAATGACCGGACGGAGTATCAAAGGGCGGTTTCATCTCGCCCCGTTTTGGCAGCTACAAAGAAACCGTATTAATAACATTTCTCTGTGGGCATCGCTGCGCTCGCCGTCGGCCTGCCAGTTCAATAAGGAGCCCGCCCGCATCGACGCACACAGGCGCAGCGATGCGGCCACATTAATAATGCGTTGTTTTCTCCGAGTCTGTTTGTGCCCCGGAGGGGAAGCAGCAGCCAGGAGCGGGGGTCGTGCCGCAGCACGGAGCCGACCTCGTGAACCCGTACAAGCCCGTACATGCACGCACGCACGCACACACACACACACACACACACACACACACACACACACACACACACACACACACACACACACACACACACACACACACACACGCGCGCTTCTGAGCAGGTCGTGAGGATCCCTTTCGTCTCCGGTGCTAAACCCCCAGGCGGCCATGCAGGAGGATACTTGCATGACAATTTGCACTTAATACCAGCTCTTGCCTGGAATATGAATTCCTGCCAGTCAGTGTTTTTGTACAGCAGGTGGGAGTTGTTATTTGTGTGTGTGTGTGTGTGTGTGTGTGTGCGTGCGTGCGTGCGTGTCCATCTGTGGTGGGTATGTGCTGAAGTTAAAGTCAAATATAATGCCACGATAAGGAGATTCAGAGCAAGGACCAATGGACCACCAGGCTCACAAACACAAGCTATGGCCTGTAAACCAATAAACAAGGGATTAATATTACATAGCTAGTGGAGGCCGTGCTTCACACCTATTTATACCTGGCGTGTGCGCTGACGTTGATAGCACGGCTCGCTCTGCTAATGAAGCCAGGCAGGGCAGCCGACCCCACTGCCGTCTCTTGAATCAGAAATGTAATTGCCTGTGGCTGCAGCGCGAGGGAGGGCACGGTGCCACAAATCTATTACCACAAACGTACCGCGCCTCGGGGGCAGCCAGGGGGAAAGAAGACTTCCATTTCAGGGGTGGGGGCGGGCGGACATTGTTTGTCAGAAACGACAGTCGTCTGCTTGGCATCTGCTGCCATGACGGAGACATCAGAGTGGTCGTTAGCACACCACCATCCAACCCCTCTCCCCAGCTCTACCCCTCATTCCGCTCCTCCTCACCCGCCTCTGTTCAGTCTTTTGATAACCAGGCGGTGTCCAGCTGCCTGCTCACCGGAGCAGTTGTCCATTATTAAGCGATGACTCCTGAAGGTGCCGCTGCTCTCTGCAGTCAGGTCCTCTACCTCCAAACCCAGATGTTCTGCACGCGGCTTAGCCAGGTTTGAATTGAGTCTAAAACCGGTGGAATCCGGGCTGTGTGTCACCGTCCCGGCATTGCAGATAGCACCAGAGTGGTCTCGCACCCAGTTGGCAACACTGCAGGCCCATCGATTGATACGCTTTATAAATGGACGTTTTGCACACATGAGTCACAGGGGAACGCCACAGACAGACCAGTAGATAGAAAGAAGCACACCGGTGGTGCAAGGGTATGGTTACACTCTGCCAATATCGAACGCATCGTAAAGCATGACAAAGAACCTGTACGTCACTTCTATTGTTTGGCCACCTGCACTTTCTGTGTGTTGAGGTTCAGCGGTTTAAGGGGCATCGCTCGATTTCCACGCGGTAATGTTCTGAAAGGTATTATGGCCAGGATATAACCTCATGTACCTTAAGGAACAAAATATCGTTTAAAGGAGAAAGTCTCTAGGCCAATGTTTGTGAACCAGCAAATGAAAAGTAAAATGCCCCTTCATGCTTTGTCATCATATAGGTTCCATACTGCGATGCACGGCTCTTAATAGAACAGCTCGACCCCGTCTAGCTAACGGCCATTGCGCTCATTTTCTCGATCAATGAGCCCTTGAATGTTCGGTAATAAAATAACACAAAGATCTTGATGTAAAAACGAAAGCGGGCTTCTTGAAATGTTAAGAGGCGTGATGGGTGGAGGATTACAGTCTGATGCTAACCCATTGCCACTGGGGCTTTATGATGGGAGCCCTCTCTGTTCCTAATGGTGTCCTAATGGGAAGGATGATATAGATGATACATAAAGTACCAGCTCAACCAGAGTACCGAGAAGACCGCTGTGTGTGTGTGTGTGTGTGTGTGTGTGTGTGTGTGTGTGTGTGTGTGTGTGTGTGTGTGTGTGTGTGTGTGTATATGTGTATGCATGCGCGTGCGCGGGAGAGAGAGCGCGCGTGTGTGTGAGCTCTGAAAGCTTTTCTATTTTCCTGTGAGAGAGACGCAAACACTGACCCCTTGAAAGCCTATTTTCTCCTATGTGAAAATCCACGTGAACCGTGCAACCTTTAAATTGGCTTCATGGTGAAGTCGACTGGAATAACCCATGCAAATCATGTTGGAGCTTCAAGGGCGTTAAATAGTATCAATCTCTATAAAATTCCTAAATCTATATGATTTAGCATGACAATCGTTACAAGGCAGCGCCCGGGATGGCTGGATGTATTTTGGGAAATGTTAATTGGCTTCTGCAGAATAAATGTAATTTCTGTGAATCCGCCATGCTCCCTGTTAAATATTCAGCGGAATGGTGTGACGAGAATGGAGGGAACATTCTTCAGTACCTAGCAGTCAGTGGCTCGTGTACTCAATAGACTTTTCTGGAAGTTGAAATCTTTCATGTTAATAAATGTCTGAGTCACTATCTACGGCCGGATGAGGTAACACAGTGGTGATGGTGATTGGCCCACTGACCCTTGCATTTGCAGCAGTATGAATGTTATGAGCATGGTGTCGGTGGCGACACAGTTTGCCTCTCTTAAAGAATACCAGGGCCAACGAGGACGAAGCGGAAATCGACGAGACATTACCGGTTTGGGAGATTAAACCATCATAACTGACTTCCCCAAATCCTCCGTTACCAATATAATTAGTCAATATTAAACAAAGCGTGTTCCCTTTAAACAGCTCTTCGGCTGAAACACACAACAAAGTGATTTGGGAACACGTTTTCCTTTTTCATTGCCTAATAAGCAACTAACTAATTGCTGAGTAGTCTTCTTGTCACCCTTGAAGCTGCAGTGCGCCGCGAGTCAGAATTGCTCTGGCCCTCATGTTTCCAAAGACGTGGGCTTTAGAGAGAAGCGTTCTACCGTCGATCCAATCATGCAACCGCTGTAAAGCTACACAATATTAAAAGTCAACCTTGACAAAGGCAATTAAAATGTACTTGGCGACGGTGATCTGAATATGTCATTTCTCCCTTCTAATTACTAAATTACTGTTCTGGAATAATATCCGTCTGGAACAATGCACACCATCTCGGCCCAGCTTAAAAACCACAGCAGACAGCTGGTCTCTCTACTACTTTTCTTATGCATATTGCAATGAGTGGCAATCAAGAAGCAATGGCATACATTAACCACACAATACTGTCACATTGTCCATCCGCTTGGATAAACCACCTGCCGCCTGCTCGCTTCACTATCACTTTGCCATTAAAATCATCCAATAGCGATGAGGCCAAGGTACTTTTACTGCATCGATGGCTGCAGTTAACCACAACGACATCATCACAAGTAATTACAGTTGGCAACACAACTTATTAAGGTCATTCATTAATGATGTTTGTGGTAGTGGTGAAACTACCGAAACAGTAATTAGTTCATTGTAACATGGATAAGTGGTTCATCAACAAATGTAAATAAGGTTGCCTGTCAAAAATAAATAAGATACTTTTGCAATAGATTGTAGTTGACAGATGTGTAGAGTAGATAGATATATGCTTCATGCTTCATTTACATGCAACAATGTGCCCATTGCATTTCTGAATTATGTATTGTATTAAGCACGCAGCTGTGCGTTATGTTATTGTGTAAACAAACAATTAATATATGCCCATTCAAATTCAATTCAAACAATAATTTCACATTTAACCAGTTTTATTTGTCGTTTTCCTCCATGTTGAAATCCTATTACTGGTCATACTTGGCTATAGTGAAGTCAAAGGACTTAACAGGCCATATATGTATGGAACCCATTAACCCGTTTTCCTAGGGGAAAACAAACATCCCTAAATGACCAATCTTCAGAAACAATGCAGAATGGGAGCTACAGGAATACTTTCTGAGGTTGTGCTGCCGACCCAGCTCTGTAAATGAATGGACGTACACATCTTGCTTGCACGTGGGAGTGGGTCCAGATCTGTGTGTGGCGGCATTCCCCTTGGCGTGGTCGTGTCCATCAGTACGTCTCTGTTGTCAGGTGAGCAGCAGCAGTAGATAGATCTCAGCAAACGGAAAAGGTGAGGCAGGAAACACGTGCTTTGAGGATCATACTGGTGTGATCCTGGATGCCATTCAGGAAATGTTAAGCACGTCTTTAGTTTCGCCCTCAATTACGACTCCTTCACCTTATTGTAGTCTTCTAATGAGGCGCTTTGTCTTCCAGCGCCTGGATCAGCCTCCCCACTTCCAAGCTCTATGAACAAT
This sequence comes from Pollachius pollachius, assembly GCF_949987615.1. Classification (NCBI taxonomy): domain Eukaryota; kingdom Metazoa; phylum Chordata; class Actinopteri; order Gadiformes; family Gadidae; genus Pollachius; species Pollachius pollachius. The sequence goes on along the minus strand of NC_136949.1, from coordinate 14,392,762 downwards.
ATCCCCTCGCAGCGAGTCATGGTGTTATTCATGCTGGCTCTTGGGCGAGTGTCACCATCATGATCTATGACTGTGACAGAGACGTCTTCAGGCTCCAAATCAGTCATCGCTCCCTGCTGGGGTTAACAGGATCACAACCGCTCCGACACGGAGACGCTGCACTGTATCTCAGTCATGCCCTTTGGTCTGACTACAAATACCTTCTGCCTGTCCACACTGTTAATAAACAAACCTGAAAACAAACATCTTTCAAATCTTTAGGTGTAAATCCTCCTTGGTAAAAGGATAGATTTAGCGTAGATTGGCAACAAAGAGCAGAATTGATGTTTGAAATTGCTTCTTTTGGCTTTGCTTATAATTATGTATTTGGGATATTAGAGTGGAAAATGGCGTCTGAATTGTAGTTGAGGGGTTGTGTTTCATTTATATAATGGAGGAGTGGAAGGTACGAGGGCTTTGAGATGAGGACTGGTCTAAATGAAAGGCAGAGTTGTGTCTTTGTGGCGCTGCAGAACAAGCCTTTTGTCCGTGTCTGTAAAGAGCTGATCCGAATCCCTGACCGTTTGACTTTAACATTCAATCACAAACGATTCAGGGTGCAGCCCCACCCACGCCATCTCGCCCCTGAGCCACATCAGAGAACTGGCCCTAACTCATAACCCCTACAAACACAAGGCATGAGAAACAGCCCAGGGTTGATGGTCAGAGTCCAGTGAATGTCTCCTTGTCTGGGAGGGGGAGCTCCCAGACAAGGCCTCTAACTCAAACCCCTAACCCAAACCCCTCCACCCTTCAACCGGCCCCCCGTGTTCATTTTCTACATTTAACGTCAGAGCCTTTTGAGGCTGAACAATGAGCGCGTTCATGGATCCAGTATGTATTTCCAACCTCAGTACTGTGTTTCTGTATACAGTGGTTGTTACATCTTCCTTGTGACGGTCCTATACGAAAGTGTAAACATAAAAACCCATGCTTGATGTTCTTCATATCAATTCCTGATCCATTTTCTCCCTGTTCACAGTTTGTCTCTTGAATTCTGCCATCCATTTCACTAAATCCTGTCCCATTCAACCCTTCAAGAAGCTGACACAGGGTATTTTAGTCATTTTGTTAAAGTACAGTCTTCTTGGTAATGTTCTAGTCAGTGTGGATGGCAGTACAGTACTTATCAAGAGCCAGTACATCTATGTGATGGACAGGTTAAGAGGGTGAAGTGCATGCAGAAAACTCCACTTAGCAATTAGACGGTTCAAATGCCAGGCAGGCGAATGATACCGCGCTGCTCTCAATACGAGATGCATGTCAACGCCAAGTGTGAGAGCTCGCTGGTGTGAAAGGCTGCCCTGACTTTACAGCCCTTTACATTGAACTCACACCGCGGCTTGAGAGCGGAACAGGACCTGAGGGTCTGGTCTGGACCCCAACTGGGTAACCTTGTAGAGTTGTATTAAGTGAACGGCAGCTTTTAAATACACAGTCCTCCCTGGGACTGACCTATCGGCAAATATGAACTCAGGCCGATCGTCTGACCTTTAAATCTTTTTCCGTTGGCCTGCCCTTTGCCGTTGTCGATTCACGCTGCACATGACCGCCCCCCTGGGGAGTCTTTGATCGATCCGAAAAAGACCACCAGCGCTTCCAACTAACTCTGATTTGCATTTTCGTGTTAATCTACCGTATCGTTTGCCACATAGGCAATTATGCTATCATAATATATATTAAGGGTCATATTTTAAGGTTCATCTTGTTTTGAGTCAAATAGATGACTTAAGCAGATAGTGATTATTGAATGTAAAAATCACTCTGATTGGGTTAGGATATAGCCAATGAGGCACAGGGAATCAGCAGCGATAGGGGAGTAGAGTTAACCTGACTCCGCCAGATGGATTGATTCGCATTTGCTCAGCATATCCATCTGGGAACCTTCCGTTGGAGAACTTTTGGGAAGGGGCAAAAATACTGGTTAGCTGATTGGATAAACCATCTGTCCATCACCACCTAAGCCATGTTGTTTAGACTGAACAGTCGCTTCTCGTTGCTTCACATCTAAACCCGCCTCAAAACCGGCGCTGATTGGCTGGTCGTTTAGCGAACGGCTCTTAATTCGCAGGTTGCCAGACTGACCTGCGAGTAAATACAATGGAGCTAGCGGGATCAGGATGGCACAGGGAATCAGCAGCGTTAGGGGAGTAGAGTTAGTTTGGATATCACAATTTGGCCAAAATATGACTTAATATTAATGACACGCTTCTGGCACAAGCAACTTGCATTGATGAATTTACGCATTTTATTTAGACCCGGGTTGGAGGAAGACTGAAAACATTAAGGATCCAGCCTAGGAGCCTTGGTACTGTTAGTCAAACACCCAATTACAGCCCACTATCGTGGGTCAGGATGTGGCCGCTGTAGGACCACCTTGCGCTAGCTACTCTAACACTTCACTGGCTTGGAGCAACAGAAAGCCTTGCTCCGGCACCACTAAGGCCCATCTAAGAGGAGGAATCTGGCCCATTAGTCTGTTCTTCATCTCAGTGAGCTCTCTTGGTGATGTGGGATCGGTACTTCACTTCCACATCAGTCCTGAAGCCCTCTTTCTCTGTAATGAAGTAACGGGAACATCTTATTTCAAAGCATCCTGTTGCCATGACGCCGGAGCTCATAGCCTTGCTCGCCGTGTGACAGATGTTCAGGGTTGTTTGTGAGGGAGCGTTTATTCCTACCCGTTTCCCTTCCCTCCATCTGCTCCTTATATTTCTTATTCATGTTGGTGACACATGTCACAATTCCGTGCAGCGGATTAGAGCAAAACCTCTGCCCACTCCCCGAGGTTTAACAGAGAGAGTGCACTGTCCCCCAAAATAATTGGCTCGGAACATCTTGTTACGGGCTCTTTGTTTTCTGGCGCCGCGCTGCGCAATAAAGGACTTCCACTCCCCGTGGTAACAATGGATCATGAACGCACGTTATAGTCGGTGCAAAAATACCTTGGCCGTGTGACGTGATGAGTCGTCTCTGTGTGCCCTGTGCGGTTGTCATGTCAACGATACATCTGAGTGAAGCAGCTGTGGCTGCTGATTGGTTGCAAATGGGCTTTTCACACCTCAGAGACAGGCAGATTGGCGGGACAGCCTAGAGAAGGTGCTCCCGCTGTCTCCCTGCAGCCGTCCTAACGCGCTGCCGCTTACATGGGCCACTAATGACACACACACGCACACACACACGCTCACACACACGCTCACACTCACGCATGCACGCACACACAGACACACACACACACACACACACACACACACACACACACACACACACACACACACACACACACACACACACACACACACACACACACACACACACACACACACACACACCCTCCAAACAATCCCGGACCTTCAACCACGGACAGATGGTTGTTGAAACCAGTCTACATGAATTGGATCCTGTTCTATGAAGTAGTGCCAGACTATATACGTTCCAATATATACGCACTGTGGTGTGGGGGTCATAGGACGGGGGGCACGTCCTTGAGTTCGGGCCTAGGCAGGACCACAGTGAATTTGGACTAAAGTACCCATTTTAAATGCTCCATGTCAATGTTGCATATCGTACATTTACGCATTATTATTTTCATTTCAATACTGAAATTCATCTCAAAATGGGTTAAAATGGCGGGTTTAGGCAACACAAATTAAAATGCATTTCAGTGAGGATCCCTCTACTCACTTTAGGGCTAAGCCCTCGACGGTTTCATGTGTCAAAAAAGGCCCTGATCTAGCTAAATATGTCCATCCAAAGGTGTGATATAACATACCGCCGTACAGATGTGCACAACAGGCCTGATCCAATGTCCTGAGTTCCTAGAGATTCTACACCACAAAAGATATTCACAGATCACAAGATATGTATGCAAACCAACCTCTTGTTCTCACACATAAATAATGTCTCTCCTTCCTTCGGCTCCTAACCTCTGAACTCATGCTCATCTTGTGTTTTTGGATCATTTTGTAAATGTGGTCCAACTTCATTTGCCATTCATCCACCTTCTCAGAGTTTGCATCGGTAAGTTGCTGTTCTGCCTTCATAACAATGGCACATCTTCTTGGCACCTAATGTGTTTAGGTGTGTGTAATGGTAGTGTTATGCCTTAACAGGTATTTCCGAGGCTAGGGTACCTCTACTTTACGGTTGTTAATAGTGCTTGGTGCTACACAGCCGATAACTGTTCCTTGAGATCCATTAAGGCCATTAAGATACATTGGAATTTATAGTGAGGAACATTGGATATCAGATAATTGGTTGGTTTTTTGTACAGAAATGTGACCGAGATAACATTACAAAGGTTTGCCATTAGTGCAAACCTGTATATATATATATATATATATATATATATATAGGGCTTTTGTACTCATTGGTGTTTGTTGACATGATGGATAGGGCAATCGGTATGTGATACCCTCGTTAGCACAATGCACATGTGCACGGCAGAGATGTGGATAGGAGCTACATAACAACTTTTCTGTTTAATAGCGACATGAACACGACTCTATAAAGACAATGTTGATCGGAGAAAGTACATTCTCTGCCTTTGACGGCACAGATGGGCAGGCTATTGCTGTGAGGAAACACTACCTATAAGTTTGTTTAATAGCGCTGGAATCTCAGCACAATGACCACATTACTCATGTTGACTGAGGAGATCAAAGAGGATATTAAAAGGGAAGGGGGGTGTGTGCGTCTGCCATGTGCAGGCATTGGGGCTTATTTCTTATTTGATTCACTCCAGTTATCCACACTGCTGATTCACAGTAAGAAAGGCTACACAAAAGCTGACTTGCATCATTCCTTCCTGCATCTTCGATCTAACAGCCAAATAATCCACAAAATGAAGTCCTTTCTTTAGGATGATGCTATGGGTAGATCAGTCTGTTGTTTGCTGGGGACGTTGAGTATAAATCACTGTCAGAGACCACACAAGAGAGCTCACAGTCCTGCTCTGGTTTGTTTGTTAAAATGATATCTACACTGTGCTGTCTTTTTACTTGTTTTTGCAATATTAGCTTGTATGCATTAGGGTTTCAACTGACGCTCAAACTTATCACGTTAGTTTACAGGTAAGGATGGGTCAGTTAATCGGACCAATGTTAAAACTAAATTACATTTTTGAACTTTCACTGAGGCCACACTGACTAAATTGAAAAAGGATTTGGTAAATTTGCTGTTAAATTGTGATTTAATTGAACTCATTCTTAAGAAGTATAGTATCTTTCATCTGTGTTGACTGATACAAGGCCCATTTTCTGCATTGTTTATTTTTCTGGCAGAAATGAGATGGGGAGGCACACAGATTTGGACACTACTGGAATACAATAAATAGAACATTTATTAAGATTGTTGCTTACTAACAAATTTTATACATGCAAATACTCTTGAAGACCTATCTTAATTTGTCAGATTGTCATGCACCATCAGCCAATAAAACTGCTTTTGTTTTCTACCAGTGCAGTCGGCTGACATTTGGGGTTAGTGTGTTTTCCGATTGTTCTACAACTGCAATCTGAAAATTTAATACAAAACCAGACTCCCCCTCTAACTTTTTGACTCTTTGAAATGAACACGATTGCCCGTTTAATACGTCTCCATTGATCCTCTTTCACTCCTGCGTCCAGCATCATGTAAACCCTGCTGGTCCTCATTCCAGAGGTCAACATCCTTAGCACACTAATCACATGTCAGCGCTGATCATGAGCGGCTGCCTGGATACCAACGCCTCTGCTGTCACTTCAACAAGTATATCAGCATTGAGCTCCACACCTCCACACAACACGTACCATTCATGTTTATATCTCCATAAAGAAAGGTATTGAGCACAGTTATTTCTATTGACCTTGATTTCAGTCTGCCGTCTTTCTCTTGTAAAGCCGGTGGATGGGAGTGAGAGAACATATTCTCCCTTGTCAACAGCCTCCCAAGTGTATCAGAACATCTTTTGTGTGAAGGCAAAGTGGAAATAGCAAATATGTTTTGTTTTTTAAAATCGTTGTGCGTATGGATCAAACGGGAGGTCTTGGAGATCCAGATGAAGAGGACGTAGTTTACATTTATATTTAGCAGAAGCTTTCATCCAAAGCGACTTACAACGGGTCACACACACATTCACACATCGACGGCGGAGTCAACCATGCGAGGCGACAGCCAGCTCGTCGGGAGCAGTTCGGGTCAGGTGTCTCGTTCAGGGACACCTCGACAATTGGCTAGGAGGAGCCGGGGATCGAACTAGCAACCTCCCGGTTACAAGTCAACCCGCTCTACCGCTGACACACTTAGTGCAGCGACACCAAAGTGACCCGTACATTCAAGTGGACCACGGTAAACAGGACCACCTTGTTGTTTTTATTGCTGGGGGGGAGTGAGTCAGTGTAGGGACCATGAGATGAGCTATGAAATGCAGATGGCCGCTAGAACTGCTGTGATGAGCCATGGCTTGCCGCTCCACGAGTGGGTTCCTAAACTGAGGAACAAGACGCAGCAGTGTGTGCTGATGCAACAGGTCCAGCTGTCCTGTGTGTCAGATCTGATGAAGTGGGCAGGGTGTAAGAGGAACGGAGTTCCACCAGCCTGGTGCTCAATACATGGAGCTTATACTCCGCTCTGTCACTCACATTGGAATTAATAGTCAACATGGTGGGACTTAATTCAGACGGTATTACACAGTCGTATAATAGATTTATCTTGAAAACAGGTAATTGGTGCAGGAATGTTGAGAAAATGTGATGATTTGGGATTTAATTGGATAGGGCAGAAGTGACAACATGCTAAAAAGATAATTGTTAGTGGGTTGCAAGCTTGATGAGAAACATTTTATGGTATTGGTTGAGCTGATTTCCCTGCCGGCAGGGAAATGTATTCAGTTATCATTTGCTTTTTATATGTTGGCATACATTGTTGAAAAATGACCAGAAATTAGCAACCAGGGTGAAAAAAGTAACATTTCAGTTCATGAAGGCGTTACAGTGCTATCAAGGGGAAAAAAAGTCAATTATTTTTAAGGGTGAATGATTTGGAAGATTTCCTCTTAAAATAACCATGACATGAAAAGCTTTTATTTAATAAGCCGTCTAGACAACAGACTGCACACAGACGCTTTTATAAAACCTGAAACCCTTTGCTCAGTTCAAGTCTCAATGGGAAACCAATAGGATTGGGTCCAGGTATGGGGGGGGACGAGCTCGGAAGTAAAGCAGGATTGACCGTAGGTCAGGTTCTGAGGTGTATCGTTACCGTGGAAACGGGGCCTATTTCAGGCTTGCACACGCCGCATTATGTCCACAGGGGGTGTTGGGGTGGGATGGGGAAAGCGTTGTGTAACCTTCCCCAGGACCCAGCTCTGGACCTGGGCTCTGGGTCTGCCAAGCCTGGGGGCGGTGTCTTTAACGTGTGAGTGGACCGGGGCGCTCGTGGAGAAGAGCCTGTGATCACTGCTCTTATCTTCACAGGGGTTCGGGGCTGTTTGAGTGCGGCAGCTGGGGATGTCATTTGAACTGAATAAATCAGGACGTCTTATTGTGATCCATAAAAACTAAAACTTCTGCCAAAGCCAAGGCTATATTTTTGCAAATGTAATAAATGTAATGAACAGTCCACAGCTCATCAAGGTCTGGCATTTAGCTAGCGTCCTTTGTGGGCTCTCTGTGGCTTTGGGACAACCATTCATTTTAATATTCGAGAACATTTTGTTCAATTTCTGTCAAAGGGTGTGCTGTTCGATATTATAATTTGTAAGCGAACCATAACCTCCAATATGTGGGTAGTAAACAGACCTCTACAAACAATCAAGCCCAAGCTGCAAAAAAGCTATTGAGTCTTTAGTTACCATACATGGCTAGTGCATGATTATTCTCCACTAGATTCCTCAAAAATATGGTGCTTTTTTATACTGTTATTTATTCAGTTACTATCAGTGTACACGAAGTGGTCAGCAGTGCATCTGATTAATTATCTGTGTGTTTGTAGACAAACTACAGGGTTGTGTTCTTACTGCTGTTTTGAATAAGTGACTAATAAGAACACATTGATGATCTTTTTAAGCTTTAAAGTGTGTTCCCCTCACATGAGCAGAAATCAAGGCTACTCTAACACTGCAAGTCAATGGAAGCGGCTCACGGAAAGCAAATGCCAACCTTGCGTACTCCCCTTCTGGACACACAATGGATTGGTAATTGAAGAACTCATCTGAATCTGGGTAAGACCGACCGACAGCAAATTACAGATACCTCGGCATATCCCTTCAACATACTGAGGAGCCTACCAGGGAGACTGCACTGCTGAATATTCACTTTGCGTCACTGAAAGCTGAATGTCTTCCCCCTGTTTTGACCATATATGGACCAACTATTCTGTACTCCTCCCTCCGTGCCTGATCCTACACAACCATAAAAACGCTTTATTAAACATCTACTCGATGCTTGCCAAGAGGTCGGACTGAATCCTTACGCAACAGTCCACACACACAATACTAACGTACAAATGGACCTGGACCAGGGGAGATCCGCTGGCACCTGCCCGTGCCTTCAGCGCTGATGACTCAGGAGGTCTGCAGCGGTACGCTCTACTGCATCTAAATACATGTTGCATGGTGAACAAGGCTCTTTAGTCCACAGGGGTCTTCCGTTCTAATCGCCGGCTTACGTGATTGGCCGTCGCAACGGGATGTCGGTTGCGTTTCTCCAAAAGTGGATTCGTCTTCTACCATTCGCCAAAGGCTGCTGCTGCAGGTTATTTACGTAGCCCGATGGGCCCCCTCCCCCCCCCCCTTAAATGCACTGGCTTGATTCAGATAAATGGTTGGACTGGCGTTTTCGCCTCAACCCCTGATTTGCCTTACAGGTCCCCTAGAGTACTTCTTCAATCTCTCCTTCAATCCCTGACTGAGCAGCCGCCTTGATGTATTAGGTGGTCTCCCCACAGAGCCAATCAAATGCGTAGCTGTGCAGGAGGTAGGTCAGCCATTTTGTGGACGGCAGATCGGCCTTTCCGTCTTTGACATCATGTGCAGGTGTTCTGGGAACAACAAATGGCTTTTTTCTCATGTGCTGAATCCAGATGCAACCCCCCTCTCTGCGGCAGGATGACACAGGAGACTGTGGTCTGGATCAGAAGCCTGGTAGGTGGGTGACGGAGGTCCAGGCCTATAGTGTGCTTCGTAGCCGGGTCTATAAGTGACGCCCCTCCTGGTTGTCGGTCGGGTCTTGGATTGATGCTTTCAGACCATCCCTTATCGTCTGCAGGACGGTCCAGTGCTTACCAGGTAGCCCTCCTCCTTCCCGGACTGAGGATGCTCTCTTTGGGCTCTTGGGGTTTGAGTTAAGCCTTTCTCTGGCTCGAGTGCTCCTGCACTGTGTTGGCCATGGAGGACCCTAATGGACCGTCTACCTTGGCAGTATTCTTGTTTGGGAGCTGACTTCTCACTTTCTTTCTCCTTCAGTGAGCAGAACCCAGTCGTAACCTTGGCGCCAGGACTCGTACTGGAGCCACTCCGAGCACTCCAGGAGGGGGTGTGTCTTTCCTGGTCAAAGAAGGGCACTGTGGTTGGAGTCTGCCTGTGGCTCTGGCTGTGGCCTGCTCAGTAAGGTGGACCACAGGAGATCCACAACGGAATTCATCTGGGACAGGGTCTTCAGCCGTCCTCCCAGGGCTTCCACAACACGGTGAACCTTCTGAAGGCGATCGCCAGGCCGGACATCAGAGGTTCTCCGTGATGTCCTTAATCTTCTTAAGAGCCACCTGGTGGGGCTGGGTAAACATGGCTTTGAAGGCAGCCATTGTTGTCAGTGTAGGGAGTCTAGGAATGGAGATAGGACTGCGACCTCTGCAGACATGATGAAGGCTGATGAGGGGACAGGGTGTTGTTTGACTGTGGCGGGCTCAGATACACCTGAAGATGGCAACAGGGGCTGCTGCCCGGGCTGGCAGTAGGGGAGACACAACGTTGTGCTGGTGGTGCCAGTGTCTGTCCTGTTTTCATCACACAGACATTTGTAAATACAGGGCAGCCTTATGCTAAGAGTAGCCGACTGTCCAAACGTTTCTGGTCGTGCTGCTAAGCTCAGACAAATATGAAATAAACAATTGACAGACTGCTGTTCAGTTTTAGGATGCGCACCAATGATTCGCCAATAGAAACTATGACCCAGCACTGTATTATTATACCTTTTTTTAATATATAGTTTCTTGGTCACAGAAACGGCAAGAAGACGTGATTTTACCTACTTGGGGCCTAATAGGCTTTTGAAGCTGGTGATCCGCATGTATGTCCTTATCTCGTGCGGTGGGTATCAGAGGTGAAATAAACTTTAGATCCACATAATATCCACGTCTGTTGAGTTTTGGTGAAGGCTGGTCTCCTCGCTGCCAGCCCAGCTGTTACCGCAGATTACTTTGTTTATTTTCAGAGATCTACCTAATGTGCCTGCTCGCGTTTTCGTGAATGGATTGAAGAATTTACTACAGACTGTCCTGAGAATTTAATTCCATGGGTTTTGGTGAAAGATTGAATAGCTGCTAAGGGCCGTGTCATAATATCATATTAACTGATCGTGCCATACTAAATGAGGGTGAAGATGTGGAGTTGCATGTTAACACTTTTATGTTCCATAGGGAGTTTGGCTAAAGAATTACCTCAGAAGTACATTTAGTGAACAGAGATTATTGTTAATGATTTCAACAACACAAGTAACAGATCTTGTATTTTACGTGGGGAAAATGTTTGCATTCGACTACAGGCGCTGTCATTAGCAATCACATTATAGGTAAGATATCAAAACAACGCTGAACCTTTCTTTTGATGTAAATACCAAGTACCAAGAACACCACAATTCCATTCAATTAATTTACTTTATGGTAATGAATAGGCTAATGCACATTGAATACAAAGCTTGGATTTCAAACTCACCTGTTCTGACTGCTTCAGACGTAATCTGTTTTTTTTTGTGATTCTAAAATATGCAGCCTTTTATTAATCCTTTTATTAAGGATTAAGATTAATTTGGTTGCAGGTAACACTTGTTTTTGGTAGACATTGACCGTTTAGGTGGGGGAAATGTGCACTAATATTGTAGGCCTATAGCAATTACCACAATAAATTGTTAACCAGAAGACAGTGAATAATTAAAGCAGCACAGACATCTGGTTTGGATATATAAAGCCTAGGTTTTTGCAGTTATATTCCCTCCATCTTGATAGGCTTAGTTTTGGAGGGCATTAATAATTAAATCGGTTCATTTACTCCTGTTTCTATTCGCCTCCCTCGGTTATTCTCCATCGCAGTAGACACCAGCGTCGTGGGTTGGGCCGATCTGTGGAGACGAGCGCTCTGGAGCACGTGACCAGGGTAGAAAAAAGGCTCGGTTGATAAGTGCGCTCCTGCTCACGAGCAGCGAGACTCGGCCAGCTGCTGTCCAAGCAAGGTGCGCTCGCTGCAGGAGGAGAGGCGCAACAAGACAGGGACCGGCCACTTTTTTTCGCTTTGTCGCGCTGTTAAACATTTTGTTTATAATTGGGAAAATTACAATTGGAAATGTTTCTACAACATTTCACTCACTCAAATCGTTTTAGCGCCAGAGTTGGAGTGAAGGATAGTCCGCTGTTCGTTTGAGGAGTTTCTGTGGATCTGGGAAGATAATGTGAGGTAGATAACCTTTAGTTTTAAACCCTTTGTTTGGGATTGTGCTTTTTTTTTTTTATCAAGCTATGGTTTATTGTGTTTTGCTTTTGTTTGTTATGTTCAATTCATTTTGGTTACTCAATTGATATATTATTTTCTAAATGTAAGTAATTATCAATTTTTTGGGGTTGTTGATTGTGGTAAGTAGCTCATTATTATTTTCCATTTTAATTGAAAATAAGGGGTGGTATATATCATTTATCGTGAAATGTATCTTGCTTGCCAATTTAGACATGGTTTATGAAATGGATTTCTTTTCTGTTGTTTTGAATTTTCCCCCCAGAAATGTATTGCTTGATAATGTGATTTCTGCAGTTTTTTCCGTGCAATGAGAAAGGTCTAAAAAAATATTTTTCTTATATCCATTTGTAGGTACGCCAAACATCAAATTTGACTGCAATATCCTCCCCCAGACACAGCCATGAAATCTGTGCTTGATGGTGTGGCAGACACCACCTTCCGGACTATCACCTCGGGTTTGCAATATCTGGGCTCCAACGACGCCAAGTATGACGACCCCACCATCCACGCCGACTTCATTAAGGGCGCCTTCGGTATGCAGAAGCCCTCGTCCGCCTTCCGCAGCCACACGTTCCCCGACAAAGTACCTGCGGACGAAGATCTCATCCTCAAGGGCATCTTGCCCTACCCTACCAACGCCACGGAGCTCCTTGGCAACAGGAGCGCCTTTGGCGAGGATGGCGACAACATGCGCTGCAGCGAGAACTTCATGGACATGGAGTGCTTCATGATCCTGACGCCCAGCCAGCAGCTGGCCGTGGCCGTCATGTCCCTGACGCTGGGCACCTTCACCGTCCTGGAGAACCTGGTGGTGCTCTGCGTCATCTTCCAGTCCCGCACGCTCCGCTGCCGGCCCTCCTACCACTTCATCGGCAGCCTGGCCGTGGCCGACCTGCTGGGCAGCGTCATCTTCGTCTACAGCTTCCTGGACTTCCACGTTTTCCACCGAAAGGACAGCACCAACGTGTTCCTCTTCAAGCTGGGCGGGGTCATCGCCTCCTTCACGGCCTCCGTGGGGAGCCTGTTCCTGACGGCCATCGACCGCTACATCTCCATCCACCGGCCGCTGTCCTACCGGCGCATCGTGACGCGAACCAAGGCGGTCATCGCCTTCTGCGTGATGTGGACCATCTCCATCGTCATCGCCGTCCTGCCCCTGCTCGGCTGGAACTGCAAGCGGCTCAACACCGTGTGCTCCAACATCTTCCCCCTGATCGACAAGAATTACCTGATGTTCTGGATCGGCGTGACCAGCGTGCTGGTGCTCTTCATCATCTACGCCTACATGTTCATCCTGTGGAAGGCCCACCACCACGCCGTGCGCATGCTGAGCCGCACCTCCCAGAAGAGCCTGGTGGTGTACTCGGCCGACGGGACCAAGGTGCAGAGCACCAGGCCCGAGCAGACCCGCATGGACATCCGGCTGGCCAAGACGCTGGTGCTCATCCTGGCGGTGCTGGTCATCTGCTGGGGGCCCGTGCTGGCCATCATGGTGTACGACCTCTTCTGGAAGATGGACGACGACTTTAAGACGGTGTTTGCGTTCGCCACCATGCTGTGCCTGCTCAACTCCATGGTCAACCCGGTGATCTACGCGCTGAGGAGCAAGGACCTGCGCCATGCCTTCCTCAGCTCCTGCCACGCCTGCAGGGGCACCGGCCAGCAGCTGGACAACAGCCTGGAGTCCGACTGCCAGAGCCGCAACACACACTTGGCCGCCCACAGGGCCGCCGAGAGTTGCGTGAAGAGCACTGTGAAAATAGCCAAAGTGACCATCTCGGTGTCGAGTGAGACTTCCGCCGCGCCTGTCTAGTCGGGCTCTCTGACGGGATGTATGGGTGAAGGGTGGTCGGCCCCTCCAATCATTGAGGCATTGAGCACGCACTTAGAAAAGAACGATCCAGAAGAAAGGTTTGACAGAATTTCCTCTCCTGCGTCTAGCTATAGTGGTGAACTAATTATTTATGTTATGTTAATGTGCCAGTGTATTGTGTAGTGTTTCAGTGCCAAAGTGCCAAATGGTAGTGAGAGGAATTGGTAAGGACTGAGGATATGAAGAACTACAAGACAGCCATTAGTCTTTTTCTACCACAGACGTCATGGATTCCGATTAATGAAGGCATATTATATTTTTGTATTGTAAATTCTAAATCAATATATCTTCATCATTGGGATAAGGGGCTACTGACATTTTTATTCGTGGATATTTGATTCTGTCACTCATGTCGATGTGCGCGCTGCACAAGAAGGAGAGCAGATTATTGCCCCTTGTTGCTTGAGGATATGTGCGAGTCATATAATTTCTTGGAGAAAAACGACAACAAACTTTAGTCAGTTTTGCTTTAATTATAGTATTATTCACGTATCTTCTCTACATTTTATTCAACACAATCATTCGTCCCTTGATTAATGTCAACTGTATGAAGATAATTGAAGGGTCACTCTGCTGGTGAACAATCTGTCGAATAGCTTTTTTCTAAACTTTGCTGAATAAAACAGATTATGTTCTCTGCATAAAATTTAACGGCAGGAGAAAACAAAAAGATTCACATCTTTAAAGTAAGGCGCAACTATAACAACCCAAAAAATATACAGAAAAATCCTACATCTATGTTAAGATTCTATATTGTCCACTTCTTTACTCTCTAGCAGGTGGAACATTCTAGTAATGCGTCTTTGTTCAAATGTTTAGCTAAAAATTGTACAGTGTTTCTTGTGATAAGAAAAACGTGAAACAATAAAAACAAATGTTACATTTGAACGGCACATTAAATAATATTGCTAGCTTTCGCCTTAAGGCTGGACTCAGAGTGCTGGACACTGCTGTTAAATAAAGAGGTTTTGTCTGAATATAGCTGCTTTCTTCAAGTGTTTGGACTTGGATTAAGCCTTATATGTTTGTGAAACTATGTGGCTTAAGTAATTCCCCCACAAGCCTTTTGACAATTGCAGTTGAGTTGTTTTTGTGGTAGCCTCCTCTCAATGGTTGGGATAAATGAAAACAACCAATTCACAAGGTTTAGTGAAATGCTTTTTATGTAACTTCAAATAAGGCACGTCTCCTGTGAAATTGAAAGCAAAGCAAAGCAAAGCCAATTCATTAGCTGGTAAGCTGATGGGCATTATGTGTGCATTTATTGAAATCAACTGATGATCCCATCGAAGCAATTGGGGAATAATGATTTTCTAGTTGATTGTGTAATACTTTTGATCTGTACATCTCACAGCACAATTGTTCTGTAGTCAATTACCTTGATGTAAGCTAACCAGACAGCTATCTATCAGTATGCTTTCCTGCCTCTTGTATTATTGAGTATTCAAGATCAAAATGTCGATTGTCAAGTGGCTTCTGTGCAATGGTGGCATAACAAAGGACTAAAATAAAAGCAACGAGTCTCTTTTGTCTTGATGTTTTTGAGATCGTGAAAATAAAGACAAAGCTGGTTGACTTTATGAACGTATTCTTTTGTATTGGAAATATGTCGAATTGCGGGTAAAATCAAAACGCACAATGTATATTCGTTTTTACAAAATCTAATTATGAAAGAACAGAATGGAAGCTGAGCAGCCACCGCAAAACATGTGGAACATCTTTGGTGCCCCCATGTGGACAGTTCTCTCTAAAATATGTTGCCGATGGATCAACTCAGCGAATGTGAAACACACGTCACAGATGTTGCAATGCACACTGCAGGTTTATAAGTGTCACATTCGGCCAACTTGTATCCATATAGTTTTAAATACTACCAAAACAATCTGACTGATAATTGCATGCGTGTGTTTACAGTTGTAGAAAATATATAGCAACGTCGTAGAGACTTTTTCCTCTTTCTGACCCATGACAGAAGAACACGTATTTCAGGCTACCTGTTTGTAGGCATACATTGGTAAAGGTAAGCCTTTGTGAAATAATACATTTTTACATGTAAACGATGGGCTAGGCCATTACAAACTGTGAAATAAATAATCTTGTCTTGACTTCTCAGTGTGTTTATTGTATAAACTGCGTGATTATGCTGCTAAAAAAATATGTTATTATTTAATCATTGACATGGCATTATTATGAATTTATGATAATGACTTGTTGTTTATTACCAACTAAATATGTGTCATCAGGCGATCTTTGAACATAAGGATACATAATTGTAAGGCCAATTAGAATAACAAATGACAGCGATTCATAAATTCAAATAGTAATAAAAACGATAAACGATAATAATCATAATCATAAAAGTAGCCGAATAAAAATGAATCCATAATAATAATAGCTCAAGATTTGTTCTGTCTATGTTACCTAAATGAATATAAAAATACAGTATCTATATAAGCTATAGTACTGCCTTTACAATAGCATTCTCGAAAGAAAAACGGTGACGACACAAACGTTTAGAGAAACTTTTGTTTTTGTTTTGTTTCAAACAGACCCGATTTAAAAGGCCCAGCATGAATTGTGGGATATGTAGTTCGTTTTCTAGAACCAAGCGCAAGCGACCATAATGGTGATAACAAAAAAACATCAAATACCATCACGACTTCAGTGTTTGCGCATGCCCAGTACAAGGTAACTGAAAAGGCTTGTCTATGTTTGGACGGTCGTTTTAAATCGGTAGCACGGCATCTGCTGTCATCTAATTCCATACGCTATTTCTACAAAGTCAACCCGCACAGACAGTTAAATCTTAAACTTAGCAATCTGTCTACTGCAACATTAGTTGTCGGAAAGATAGTACGAGGCGAGAAAAACTGGTATCGCGCTGACGCCGGAAGCTCTGTATCTTTACCAAGCTAACGCTAGCTCGGAAAAGAGCAACAACTCGGCCTAGATTAGGGACAGCAGTTGGCTCTCAGCATTCTCTGTTGATCAGATTTTAGGATAATTCTCGGTACAATGGCTTGTGGTGCTACTCTGAAGAGGACCATGGATTTCGATCCATTAATGAGCCCGGCATCACCCAAAAGGAGGAGATGCGTCCCGATCACAGCTGCTTCCACTTCATCGCCACAGAAGTATCTGCGTATGGAGCCTTCGCCATTTGGAGAAGTGGTTTCCTCCAGACTTACAACCGGTAGGGAGCATTTCATTCAAAACATCATGCTTATAACTAATTATCCCATGGTATTAGACGTTGCTTTGCCCGATCGCGTTATCTGCCAGCTGGACCGGCGACTAATTGATATGTCTTCGATGACTTGATTTCTCAGAACAAATCCTCCACAACATCAAGCAGGAGTACAAGCGGCTGCAGAAGCGCCGACACCTGGACAGCCTTCCGCAGCAGGCGGACGGCTGTTGTCCCGTGGACCTCCAGAGTGCTCCGAGTGGGTCGTCAGGTAACGACAGACTGCCAGTGAGGGCCATGAAGACCAACCTCAGCCTGGGTTAGGCTGTGGGATGTTACAAAATGTCTGATGTTGTGACCTAATCAAACTATGTTGGTCACACAGATCCCATTGCAACAGAATGTCTATTCTGCAAATGGTCCACGAGATCCTCTTTTTACTAATGGGTGTCTCGGATATAATCATGTACAACGATTTTGTTTTACACAATTTCTAGTCTGGTTCCTTTGTCTGGTTCCTATTACTGTTCATGATACATCTGCAAATTATCCTGTAGATGCACACAGTACAAACCAAATAAATCCCATGCAACATACAATTAAATATATTTACGGGACATTAATATTTAGGGAGACGTACCATGGTGGTCTTGATATGAAATCATCTTGGCAGAACGACGCTGATTTTTCTCCAGCCCATGTTGCAGGAAGTGAAGCAACACACCTGTGGTGACCCTGTCTACTGGCTGTGTGCAGGGAGCTGCTCCACGTCCCCCAGCAGGAGAGAGCAGCCTCTGTTCTCCCTCAGGCAGGTGGGCATGATCTGCGAACGGCTCCTGAGGGAGCGGGAGGAGAAGATCCGTGAGGAGTACAACGAGATCCTGACCTCCAAGCTCGCAGGTACACTTGGCACGCCACTCGAGAACCAAGGTCCGAAAGCGCTGTAGCTTGACCCGAGTTTTATTCACGTGTTGTGTTTTTTTTCAGAGCAATATGACGCCTTCGTCAAGTTCACACATGACCAGCTGATGCGACGGTTTGGAGAGCAGCCTGCGAGCTGTAAGTAGTTATGTGATGAACACAAGTCTGGGTAGACAACAGTATGTCGAAAACAACAAATGTTACATTAACAGATGTTAAATGCAGATTGTGACACTCATTGATAATGATTTATTTCTGCTAGGGAAATGTAGCCTGTAAATTACACCTATTAAATTAAGACCTTGAAGAATGGATGCTGGATCCTTAATATCGTGATAATAAAAATAATGATTTACTATTCTTATATTGCCATAATATTAAAAAGTCATATTGTGCAATAAGTTAAGCTAACACTCTAAAAGCCTTACATCAAATGAGACGTACCAAGGTTTCAACACTGACCTGTGCCACGCTCCTCTTCTGTCTTGTCCCTCAGATGTTTCCTGAGTGTCGCTGCGTGACGGCGGATCACCTTACCTATTGCTGCGAGCTACTCCAGGGAACTGGGTCTGCTTGGACGTGCCTCCTACCTGTGCCATATTGCCTGTATGTGGACGCACTGTCTGCAGCCTCAGACAGTGGCGTCCACATCTGCTATCGCAGCTAGTGTGAGGGGGGCTTCCCGCTGTCTACCCGTTGAATGGACCTTTGACTCTCTTACCGATGGCCTCTTTTTACTGCCGTGTTGCTATTTATTTGGCTTTGTTTCGATGCCTCTTATAAGGCCACCTGCTACATGCATTGCTTTTTTCCCTGACAAAGTTGATTGTTTTGCAGAAGTGATCTTACCTGTATAGCTACTCTTAATGTACATTTTAAAGAAGGGATTGGTCACCTATGGGTGGTCGGATCAATAAACCTCTCAGACTGGACAAGAGAAATGTTTTTTCTTTTCAAGAATTGTTTCAATATGTATGGAAATTACTGGAATTCAGTTTGTATACACTGTATTCATTTTGTTTTGGTTATCAAAATATCAATTTATTTGCTAAATGTGTTGACATTGGTTCAAGTTAAATAAATTCTTTTCACAAATGTGTTAGTTAAGAAGTGTCATGTTTGCTTGCCTCTTTAGTTTAGTGACTTTAATGAGATTTGTTGGCAAGATGTAATGATTTAGGTGTACATTTTATTTTGTAACATTAGTACCAAAGCACAATATTTGAAGCGATACTATAGTTAATTTTCTTGAATGAAAAATAATCCTACCATATAGGCTCAGTCCTGAAAGTAGTGACCCGGGTTCGACTCCGTCCCATGGTCATAAGGCTGCATACCTTCTCGCTCAATCTAAACATACAAATGGAAAAATAATTCCAAAAAAAATAATTTAAAATAATCTGAGCGGATCGTTGGATTTACTCTTTTTTTAAAATTGTTACAATAAGTAAAAAGGGATGGCATGATAGTTTGTCTAGACCAGCATTACTCATTGCGCGGCTCGCAAGCCACATGCGGCTCGCCAAGCCTCTATTTGCGGCTCGCATGGCGGTAAAAATATATAGTGATATGATCATGCAGTGAATACAGATATTTAAAAAAAAAATACAAACAATTATTTAAAAAATAAATCAACAGCGGCATTAAAAGGTGGAAATATAGCCTTGTCTAGAAAATATTTTTAAACTTGCTCGGCTCTACGCTGACAGCGGGGTTGCCAGATTGGAGGTTTTCCTGCATAACGAGAGAATGTGCTCTTTGGATGGACTTATTCTTATTAACTTATTCTTCAATAGCTTCCATGTTATGTGACCCAGTGTCTCCACATTATTCCAGAAAATATCACACAGTCACACAAGTCTTAATTTTCCTCTCAAAGTGCACCAGATTGATGCATTCCAGGTTAAAAGGTACCAAATTTTCTTCCGGGGGAGCATGCCCCCGGACCCCGCTAAGGACCGGGTTCCCTCCACAGTTTCACAAAGTTCTGTGGGAAACACTGCTTCAGGGAGGACATATTATTAAGCAGGCATACTTATTTATGACTGGATTTATAGCTTTTGATACATTGCGGTAAAAATGGCTCTCCTGTTGACGTCGTCCTGTCAGTGCGGCTCTCCTGAAAAAAATAGTGAATACCACTGGTCTAGACGGCATAAAATGGTGTGGACGTGGGGGTTCACTTCAGCTGCGGCGGAGCACATTTCAAGCGAACCCTTTTTTATGTCTTGGTGTCGTCAGCAAACGAAGCCTTCTAATTGGCTGGGGGAGAAGGTGGCGCAGTTAACAAGGAAGTAGAGGAAATATCCAGTTGAAGCTGAGTCGGTTGCCTTTCATAATCAAACAAGTACATTAAAATGTGTGATTATTAAATGCAGTCTTGCGCAAATGGCTTGTTTCTTTAGAAGAAGCATTGCTGCAAAGGTATTTACTTGGGGACGTTGCTGTGAACTAGTGTGGTGCATGTGCACGTTTGCAATAGCTTGTCCGAAACTCAATAAAGCCCTATGATTAGTTTGTATGAGGCTTATGTTGTCACGAAGAACTATTGCACTTTGTCTAATTGTATCTATTCAACAAAGGTCCTTAATAGTCTGGTAGTAGTTATAGTTTATAATAATCTTTATCTATCAATAGCTGGCAAGGACATTACATCAACCAGAAGATGTCTTCATTCCAGACCTTCATGCTGCTCCCGTTTCAAAGAAACGGTAATGTTTTTGTATGTGTTATCTCGCCGAATCAGCTCAGCTTATTATAGCCATGTTCCCTAAAGTTTTTTTTTTTTTTTTCAGTCAATCTCCTGATTTCAGAGTTCCGGTCAGCACGCTCCGGATGAAAGGCATCCTACCGTCACACGGAGATGCGCAGTTGCAGGCAGAAGCGCTGGCCAATGAGGTTCGAGCATGTAGCCTACGGGTAGCAGGGTGACTACATTATCACACGGATGAACATACATACCCCAACATACTTTTTTGTAGTATATTTCTCAAATGTACCCTCTAATATATAGGCCTAAGCCATATAATCTTAGTGGGCTAGACATTCTCATTTTCAATAACTTATCTAACTTAACTATTTATACTTTCCTGCACAGTTGAATCAGGACAATGTAGTGGAAGAAATATCGACAGGACCTGGTGGGATGATCACCTTCAAAGTCCACCGTACAATTCTGGTGGAGGTATACTGCATTTGTTTACCTTTCATAGTCAATAAAACTGATACAAATATACTCTCACTTCTGTTTCACACTGAAAACTTTTCATGCCCTTAATATTGGTGTTAGAAAATGTTGGAGCCCTTTGGAGAAGAGGATGCGATGTTCGGCTTTAATAGTGAACTTTTCAATACTGTGAAGAAAGGAAAAACGCTGGTCGAATTTAGGTATACCTTACACACACCCACACACACACACGCGCACACACACACCCTTAGATGTTTAACCCATATTTGTATTTCATGCTACAGTTCTCCAAATATTGCAAAGAAATTTCATGCTGGACACTTGCGGTCAACTATCATAGGTGAGCAATTTTCTTTTATTTGTACAATAAATTAGTTGTAGGTAACATTATTAAAATCTTCAGAACTGACTACAGACATATCCAGGTTTTGTAAGTATTACACATTGTGGATTTAAAGTGGATAGTAAATTCATATTAATCTGCTATACTGTATGTCCAGGTAACTTCATCGCCAACCTCAAGGAGTCTCTTGGGAACCATGTTATTCGAATGAACTATCTGGGAGACTGGGGCATGCAGTTTGGTGAGGGAATAACACAAATGCCTTCTTTGATATATTTCTATGTCCTCAAAGCTGGAACCATAATCATAACTGTCTCCTTTGACGTGCTTCAGGTCTGCTGGGGGCTGGCTTTGAACAATTTGGAAGTCAAGAAAAATTGAATGTGAATCCCTTACAACATCTATTTGATGTGAGTTGAACATGGCTTTTTACTGAGCATTTGACACCCTCAGTATTGCATGTTAGTGTTTTATGGGTTTGTTATTAATGTGTTATCGTATATACTGTAAAAATCCTACTTGAATGGATATTTCCCAGTAAGGACAATGTGGCAGTTAGGTGTCTTGTGTGCGAGTGACGTGTCCTTTACCTTCAAGGTCTATGTTCAAGCAAACAAAGAAGCCGAGCACAATAAGGAAGTCCAGCTGGCCGCCAGAGAATTCTTCCAGAAGTTGGAGCAGCATGACAGCCAGGCCATGTCACTATGGCAACAATTCAGGGAAATTACAGTGAAGGAGTACCAGCAGGTTTACAAGGTACACGTCCAACGCACAAGGTCACAACGCATGGGGTCAATTAGGGTTTATAACCGGTCTGGAAAGGCAGGGGGAGAGTGGTTCAACACTCCCTGAATAATGACTTCCTTACTTCCTTGATATGATGCCTTTCCAAGTGAAACCTGAAGCTATGAAAATAACCTGACCGCCTTTTCCCTTGAAGTAAAACTACCATGAAATATCCCCTCAATATTTGTGTTTAATCAGTTGTGACCCATGTGTTGTTTAGAAGTGAAGCAGAGAGAAGAGATAACATCATTGTAGCAAATGCAGTCAAATGTGTTCTTCTTTTCCCCCATTGAGTGAAGTTGTGGCCTCAACCCCTTTCAGCGGTTGGGCGTTCCCTTCGACGTCTACTCCGGGGAGTCCCTCCACCAGGAGCAGGCCCAGGAGGTGCTGCGGCGTCTCCAGACCCGCGGCCTGCTGAAGACCACAGAGTGGGTTCATGTAGGACCGCTCACAGACACATGGAGTCATTCCTAACTAAACACAAGAAGTAATGAGGCCCAGGGCGTAGAGGGTAGCACATTGCTGCTGGTTTATAAGTGACAGATATATAATGGGGTTTCTTTTAAAGACTGTTAAAGGGTACGGCCCCGATACACAAACAGACTGCCTTAGACACCGAACTACGTCACTGGGCTGTTGATATTACGAGAGGATATCGACAGGGTGCTGGTGTTGCATGACGTTTCTGGCCTGAAAATGGGATGACAGGCCAAAGGACGCAACAGGCTTTGATCAGACCCGGGTTCCTATTATCAGAATTGATCTTACAAAAGATAAAATCCCTCACATCCTTCCCGTAGACTCATAGACGGCCTATGTTGGGTTCATATTGTGTGTTTTGCAGGAGGGGAACTAGTGTGGTGGACGTCTCCGCAGAGGGCGACATGTCCAGCTGCTCTACCGTGTTACGTAGTGACGGCACCTCGCTATACATCACCAGGTCGGTGGCTGTCGTCCAGTGATGGGAGGGCATGCGTGCACACGCACGCACACTTTTGAACATGCTGTTTATATTCACTTTTTACATCACTCTAGTATAAAGCAGTCACAAAGTTTAATGTTCAAGAACCCGCTCACTTAATTTATGCAAAACAACCAAGGCCAATGAGAGATAAGTCTGTATTGAAAGTATCCTTGGACATAGACATGTGCTTATGAGGTAGTGCTCTTGATGAACTGGTTTAATTATATTGGAATTTGTTTGTTTTGTATTTGCAGAGATATTGCTGCAGCTATAGACCGCAAGGAAAAGTTTGATTTTGATGAGATGATTTATGTGGTAAGCACGCATGTGTGCTTGAATGTCCTGTAGGTGCGGTTGTGTGTGTGTGTGTTTGTGTGTTTTTCGAAGGCTTCAATGTACACAATGTGGTTTGAAACATAAACATAATTAGATCGTATTTTTATTGTTCTCTTTTTTCCTTTTGAAGACAGACAAAAGTCAACAGAATCACTTTCAGCATTTGTTCCACATCCTACGCCTCATGGGACATCCTTGGGCTGAGAGGTAGAGAGAAAACACACTGTCATGTCCCCACACACTCGGCTACAAAACAAGCTTCTACCAAGCTATTGCTGACCAGCAGACCATCAGGGTTAGTGTGACCTGTGTGTGTGTGTGTGTGTGTGTGCGCGCAGCTGTCGGCACGTGTTCTTCGGCCTGGTCCAGGGCATGAGCACCAGGAGAGGAGAGGTGGTGTTTCTGGAGGACGTCCTGGACGAGGCCCGCGCCCGGATGCTCCACAACATGCAGCAGGCAAAGAGTAAAAATAATTTCCTTGGATAGAAAACAAAACAAAAAAAACAGTTTATAGCAGTTTAGTCATAGACCAGTCCCAGCAGGTGTTCAGTACCAGCATGTCAGAACTCTCCCTCGGTGTGTGTGTGTGTGGTGGTGGCGAGCTGCCCCTCACCGGCCATCCACCACACACACTCCACACGGAGTAAACAAGATTTCGCACAAGTCTGTCCCTCACCGTCTCCAAATGTATCCACCAGCCACCAAGGAAATGGCCGACCCCGGGGACACGGCGGAGAAGGTCGGGATGAGCGCTCTCGTAGTCCAAGTAGGTTCACTCACCGTCAAATAAGTGGGATGAATGTTGTGGATGCTTTTACATTTTTGGTCGTCCTTTACATATGCGCTGAACTAGACTGCTTACGATCACTTCTCAAACTCCCTCATATAGTGCCACCTGACTCGCATCCCGCGTCGTCATTGGCCAACAGGGTTGTTGTTGATATCGCTCGTAAGATGTTTGGGCATTAGGTCAGAGATCTGTGGTATGCGTCTTGTGTTGGGCTCTGGTTGATGAGGTGTCTTTCCATTCAGGACTTTAGAGGCCCGCTGGAGGCAGACTACAGGTTCGACTGGGACCGAATGCTCCAGGCCCAGGGCGACACCGGAGTCTTCCTGCAGTACACACACGCACGCCTACGAAGGTAGAAGCCACTTCTGAAACACCTAAACAGCTTGTGCACAAAAGTTTGTCACAACCCAACTGGTTGTTTATAAGGATGCATGTGTTCATAAACCAGTTACTGTTGGATCAGTTATGTGTGATTTGTGACACTGTGTCTTTCAGTTTGATACGGACTAATAGCACCATGGCAGCCAAGGAAATTGATCCTTCGCTCCTATTGGAGCACAGAAGCATTGCTATCCTGCAGCATCTTCTCCGGTAAGTGTGTGTGTGCTCATAGGCCAAGAACATTCAAGCCCCTCAATAAGAGTTTGATGATCTGCAAATCATTAAATGATCTATAGACGCATCTCTATTTATTAGTGTATTTTGGTGTCTCTTTCCTTCAGTTTTGATGAGGTACTATACCAGTGTAATCGAGACCTGCAACCCAGACACCTTGTCACTTTCCTAACCAAGCTCAGGTGAGCGTACATGCTGTTGAACCCGTTCTCCGGGTTTCCATTGTGCTTCATCTTATGATGGAAACATGTGATTGCAAAATGTACCCGTCTACATTCCCTGAATGGATCTGTGCTCCGTCTGTCCAGCCACCTGGTGGCATCTGGTCTCAGGGAGCTGCCAGTCAAAGGAAGCCCTGACGACGTGGCCCAGGTGACCTTGTCTATTGCATACCTTATTGTACACATATGAGCGTGGTTAAACAGGTTCACTGACATTCATGAGTCATTTTTTCTCACGATCAATTTAGTCCGTTGAGAAAATTGCACTATATACAAAAGTTAACTTTTGAAGTTTGTTTCCATTTATTTGTACACATATTCGAATTTGCTAACAATTCTTGATATTGTCCCAGCCCAAATGTAGCTACCAACCAAAAAATATTTATTAAATATTATATATTTATTAAACATTAATATATAAATAAATATTCTCTATTCTTAAAAGGGGCACCATAGGCCGGCACTATTACAAAGACTCCAGATGCAACACCTAAATAGGAATATACCGTTCAGTAACAGATGGCAGAGACGCTTACTGGCCGCATCGTCCCACTGGGACAAAACCACGAGAGTGACACCGAGCCACAGTGACTCAACGTTGGCGTTTGTTTGTATTTCAACAGGCCCGGTTAAGACTGTTCAGCGGTGCCTGCTCAGTCCTAGCCAGCGGAATGAGGATCCTGGGCATTAAGCCTGTGGAGAAAATGTGAATCTATTCAGACTGAACCTTCAAAGAACATTGTAAATAAAAATGTTAGATTCAAAACATATTCCTCTGTTCATTCATTTATTTTTTTCAAGTGTAACAAAAGGACTCCTTTCTTTCTGGTGGTTATATACTTTAATTAAAGCTTTGATTTGCTTTACGTTTAAAAAAGAAAGGAAATGGGACTTAACAAAACATTAAGAAATCACAGCATCAAAGTAGACAAAAGGTACAATAGAAATAGGAGCCGACATGCAGTCCGTTGTGATTGGGCACTCTTTAACAGTCTGGTAGAATGAAAGCCTTGATTCAACAGGCTTTATCGTGAAGAGGCCAAGTCCCATCTAACCTTTCAACACATGGACCCTCTAAATCGACAGCAGTGGCCTGGCATTAAGCCAGTGTATTTACAAGTCACCACAAATCAATGTTATTTTAACATTACCCTCCATCTGTTGTACTTGACCTTCGGACTGAACGTTGACGCAAATAGAATACAAAACAAGAAAATACCAGTCCATTGGAGGCCTTCCAAGGTCCCACCCCTTCAGACAGTGATCAACTTCTGTTTGATCTCTGTGTCGTCTGCGCTGTACTGGGGCAGCTTGGCTGCTTCTTGCTTGGGCAGGCCATACAGGTAGATGGACACGCACACCATCATGGCTCCAGAAGCAAAGGTCACCGCTGGGAGAGAGCGAGGGAGCACGGTAAGAGATGCTACTTTAATCCACACACGATCAAACAACTTTTGATAAATCAAAAGTATGCCATGATAATCCAGGCATCTTATTTCTTAAATACACAATCCCAACATTATATTAAAGTGCCACATACTAAAGGACCCCCTTACAATTGCACTTGATATTTTACTTAATAGAAGAAGACATTAAGTCTTATTATTTGCATTTGTTCCAAGGCCGTTCAAACAGTGATGAACAGCTCCATTGGATGGCATTGGCACGTGGTGCACTGCTGAGCTTAGGAGGACTCACTGATCTGCAGACCGAACAGGAGGACCGACGCCACAGTGGAGATAACGATGGCGGCGGCGGCAGAGAAGCCCTTCATGATGTTGTCCGTGTACTTCACCACAACCGAGGTGTACAGACCCCCCACACTGGCCAGGACTGGGGGCAGGTGGGGGGTTATAGTTAAAAAATATATGCATATATATATATATATATACACAGAAAAAAGGAGAAGACAATGATAGGAACATCCTCAAACACATCCCTGTGTGTGTAGTGGGCCACTTACACACAACAAAGCATACCCAGGGGGTGTAGCCGAAGAAGAAGCCCTTTTCCATGACATTGGCGCCGTCTGTCACACACACTCCGAACAGCGTGACCGCGATGCCAGAGATGTACATCTGGATGTTCCTCACCCACAGGGACGTGTCGGAGCTCTTCAGGACCTTCTCAAAGTAAACACCTGGACCACACAAGCACAGGACCCCGACACTCAAACGTGTTCATGCAATATATATCCAGATCAGAAAGCAGGTTCCGTCGGTGTGGTGTTTTACCTGCAAACCCAGAACAAATGACGGCGATCGCGATGGCTACAAAACCCAGAAAGGGGTTTTGTTCGATCTGAAAGGTTGGAACACAAGTCAAAAACCCGGGCAGGAATTATATAATTGAAACTTTAGCAATAACAATGAAATTACGGCGTTTCTTTTACCCATTCTGGCACCCATGTCATCCTACCTGGACTTTAGTGGCTTCTGCAGGCTTCCATTGAACCAGGGTGACCCCAGCGCATAGCATTAGGACTGAGAACCACTGCATCCTGCTGAGGGAGCGGTTCAGCATGAGCACCATGCACAGGGCCGTGCACGGGATCTTCAGCTGGTAGGTCACCTGTCCACACACAAACATACCAAGGAGATGTCTTGGTGAGAGAAGTATACACGTAAGAAACATCGATTCTGCAGTGGCCTTCGCCGACTACGTCTCCCAATTAAAATGAATGTTATTCATGCTGGAAAAGATACACACTGTGAATGCAGATTGAGATCGTTTTCTATGAACTATTCGAATACACCTTTTGTAAAACGCTTGGATTAATGCCATATCTTGAAATGATTTATTCTGGCCAGCTGTTGTAGCCCTAGAGTTCCCACGGCCACAACAAAATGGTAACCAAATAAGTAATGGTTCTTACCTGATACACTGCTGCATCCAGGTTGCTTAAGGCCAAGAAGGCCATGTTATTCTGCACAGCATACACCACTGAAGGAACGCTGAGTTTGAGCAGTTCTTTGGGGCTTTGAAATACATGTTCCACTACAGATTTCTTCAACCGACTGGGGCTTCCTGTTTCTCTGTCAGAAAAACAAGAAAACAATGTTAACAAAATCAGCGGAAACATTCTTCTATAGCTGACAAATTTCATTTAATTTCAGCAAGTTCACTGCTGATGGGTAAGTGTCAGACTAGCCCCATTTGTGCATTAAAGATCCAGCTTATTATCATTATGTTAATACTAACCTTTGGTTCACACGGATCACATAGCAACCCTTTCAGTAGAAAATAACCATGTTTCTTTACTTCACAGGTTCATAAAAGGCTTTTGAACATATGGTATAGATTATTGTATGTCATTTTGTGGGGCATAGTGTGTTCATACCAGTTGAAACATATTTAAATCCATAACATATCCCCTTAATGTCTGCAGTTGTCCATTATTTGTTCAACGCTTGATTTCAAACAGGTTTGGGGGATATTGTGACATAGGTAGGTCAAGTAGAATGATACTGAATGTTTGCTTTGGTATTACAAAAGCCCATTGAAACACCCTTATAGCCGTTTGTACAGCTTCTGTGAGGAAACATTTCAAGGTTTATCAAGACTCTCAAACATTAATTATTATAATTTTAAAATAACCATCATGTAAAGGGTTTGCCTCACACTTGCCAACACCAGCAGTACATATTACGACACACTGGAACTACTGGGGTGAAAGAGGGTTATTCTAACCTCGCCAACATCCCAAGACTCAGTATTAATTTGATGACTTCAGTGGTGCACACAGCAGTGGTGGAGAAGTACAGGTCCCCTGATGATATCGTCCTGGTGTATCGCAGGGCCACAGTGTATGTCGCTGCCACCAATGTCATCACAGACAGACAGTACAGCTTGAACGCCGCACTCACCGGCTCTGGCAGCGAAACATAGCAACATTGGAAATGAACAGGAAGTAATGCAATGCAAAGGAGCAGAAAACATGATATACCAATATATCAATTTAACTTAAACGATTCGGTTACAAATAAAAAACATGCAACATAACGCGAACGTTGATTGCGTTGAAAAAAATCTTCAACATTGACGTTTCATCTGCGCGTTTTTTTTTTCTGTTAAGGCAAACAATTCACTTGAATAGGTTTGCAACTCACCGTTGGCCATTGTTATTGTTGTGTGTGTACTCGAAAATGAAATAAGTTCCACAAGGATAAATCATGGAACGATATGTTCCAACATTGCTCAGTAAACACTATCCTCTCTCCGGCATACTTCCGGTTAAGCCCAAAATGCAACGGGCCTCCTCCTTCCCCAGGGGTGCGCTTGTTTCCAACACCTTTCAATGCCGACTTCAGTAAGCACACAGGTGGAATCTAATGATAACAGACCGTTTATAAAGAATTTGAAAAATACTAGACATAAACACGATTTAATATTTCTCATCATGTCATTCACAAGACATTGCACAATTACAGCTTTCTAAGCTGTACTTTTATCATTTCTGTGGATGCATATTCAGATTTAAACAGAAAATAATAAGATTTGCCTTGAAGGATTTTTATTTTGTTGTAGTTTCACAATTTAAAAACATTCGGTTGTACAGAGTTAAAGTTAATCATCAGCAAATGTAAACCAAATAGAAAGAAACAAACACCAATTGTTCTTTGACTTTTAACAAGATTATCTTACATCAAGCCTACACTTGGGATGCCCTGGAAAGCATTCCTTATTAGATTTCCCAGCGGAACATTGAATACGTACCACCGAAACTAATGTGCTACTCTGCACGTGGTATTTGTTAAATGAGAGGGCCGGCAGGCAAATTCAACAATATGTCTGTAGCATGTCAAGTGTTATTTGATCTTTGCAAAGATTAACCAAACCAAACCTAAAACCAAACCACGGTAACAGCATGTGCAAAGTGAGAGAGGTTGGACCATTGCAGTAGCCCATGTTGAAACACCTATTCTGCCGTCAGCTCTGAGTGTGTGGCACTCTTTAACATGTAAACAAACAACAACCTAGCTGGGAAGCTGCGGGGAAAAAAAGGACAAGAAATAAAAAAAGACATCTGGCAGATTCAAGAGTTGGAGTCCGAAGGAGTCCGCTCGAAGCCCTCGCTCTCCCTCACCAGCGCCCTCTCCAGGATGACGCGGCCCTCCTTGTAGCGCTGGCTGTCCTCCGTGGCGAACTCGTAGAGCCAGCCCACCTTGCTGTTGCAGTTCTTGCAGCTCACGTCCCGCACCATGTGCCTTCCGGTCAGCATGACGCGCTCCTGCACGTCGCTGTGCTGGAGGTTCACCACCTGGGGGACAGGGCACACGGAAAAGGGTCATTCCCTCAGAGCTATACTATGGGGAACGTTTCAGAAAAAAAAAAAAAAAAATTAACGATAGTAATGCTTGAGAATGTATAAAGATTCTGTTTATTTCTGATGGTTACGATGCTCATCCCTGTATCCTTTAGGTTAAGGTTGGTTGGTCTTCTCTCGCTGAGAGACGCATAACCCTGAGCATTTGTTTAATTATGAAGCCTGTATTATGTTACATCCATGTTGATTGGACCTTTGGCTGACATTGAACTGGCTCCAAGGGCTGATGCTTCAGGAACATCATGCCAGGACCGATCATGGACAGAGGGCGTTTAGTGTTGGACTCATGGAATATTTTGCAATGTCACCTAAAAATCAATAGACTTATACCTTTTGGACACTTTTTTAATTTCATTATGAAAACGAGGGTCCCTCTTTCAATGATTCTTCTGAGCATTATAAATAAAGGTTGAATAAATGAATTTATAGGAGTGGTTAGAAATTATTTGTGGCTACTGACCACACAGAAACCAATCTGCCCGCTACTGCAAATAGTCTTCTCGTTTTCATAGTTATCTTGAGCATGTGTATGGATGTACCTAGCTTCCAGCATCATCCCCTGACATATTTGACCAAAATAGCTTTGAGTTATGGGGGCTACAATAACCACATTTGAAGGATAGCGGTCTAGTATTAATATTACTCTGCCTATAAACAGATTTTCAAGCAGATAAACACCAGCTTTGTTTTTGTATTCAAAAAATACATTTTAGTCAGACAAGCCACATGGGGATATCGACATTGGTAATAGTGACCTGAAGAAGGGACCTAATAAGGACTCAAAGCCTATGGTTGATAACGTTGGACATAGTGTTAGGCCTATTATTGCTGTATGCTATGGTCCTCTATCTTTGATGGCCTTTTTGTATTATAAATTGCAGCCAATCCAATGGCCTAAGAATAGCCTATGCTTTGGGTTAGTCTGGAGGTCAATGAGGTGGTGCTACCTTGTTAAAGAGGAAGGCTCGGCCCGTGGCCCCCGTGAAGCGCGTGGAGATGAGCTCCGCGCGGTTGGTCAGCGTCGTGTCACAGTTGGCGCAGCAGAACAGCCGAGTGCCGCCGATGTGGTCCAGAAAGATCCGTCCCATGCTCTCAACCACTTAGTTAATGTATGGCAAACCTTTAAGGGGAGACACAACCATTTATAATTGAGCCATGGTCTCGTAGAGTATCAGCAAATACGAGTTGCACATGACGTAGCATACGATGTGACAAATGCTATATAGCGTTACACACTAATGATGTGGACGGCGGTGTGGCAGCAAATCGCCCGACCAAATGTCTTCAGTCCCTCGTAGTTCAGAATATTCTCATCGGTCAACTTTTTTTTCCTTTTCAGAACTGTGTTTTTCCGTTGTACACTAGGTTAAACTGTCGTCGTAGTCCACATTGTGTTTTGGTTTTTCGGCACAGCTGATGTGAAATGATCAACATCCGGTGTCGGTGACGAAGGCACGTCCTTAACGTTTCCTATCAAACCACTAGGGGGAGCAGGGTACTGAACGAGCTGGAGGAAAAGGGGATGGAGAAACTATTTTTGCTCTGGCAAGAGATGAGGTCATATGCGTTCTCACTGCAGTCTGACCGAAAACTAGTTATGTCAGAAATAACGGTCATAGATTTAACAATTGATTGCGTGAAATGGTAACGCGTTGAACATTATTTTGGGGTGCTCCCTGCTGTAGGATATAAAGCAGGACATAGAGATGTCATACAGCATACCATGATGTCATTTGACAACAAACTCCTGTACACTCCTAGAAAAGCATACATTAGATAAATTAGATGATCAAAGATGTACATTTTTATATATATATATATATATATATATATATATATATATATATATATATATATATATATATATATATATGTCATACGTGTTATAATTATATTATGTGTACGATTTATTAAATATACTTTATAAAATGTATTTATGAAAGTAGCTTTGTGTGTGTCTGTGTTTGTGTGTGTGTGTGTGTGTGTGTGTGTGTGTGTGGGGGGGGGGGGGGGGTCATGTGAGTGTAATGTGCGCTTAATCTGTAACAGTGAACTGGTTTATTCAGAACATTGTCTTGAATACTGGTATTCAAGGTGAAAGTATTTTATTGATCCTTTTTCATGAAACAAAGGCCTAGTCAAAGTCGTGTGCACAGAGCTATATTATGCAGGTAAATTTGCATTTTTTCCTTAATAATTCCAATAAAAAAGGAGTTAAATATTTTTGATAACAATGCCGATATGCAGTTCAGTTCATAAGCTTATGTTCATGTCTTGAGCGATCATTCACTCCTCTAAAAATGCTTCTTCATCTTCCACAAAACCTTTCCCCTGCACACTGTGTGTCATCTCCTGCAAACAAAAACACCACAAGGCCACCCGTCAGAATGTTCCAGATGTATGGCCCATTCACTGATAAACAGTTCAACGGTAGAGACACAACCTGTAACAGGTGTGATTCCTGACTCCTCACTATTGAGGCAGGGAGGTCAACTCAATGAGGTCAGGGACATCTCATCTACTGCTAACCAATCAGAGATGAGCAGATAGCTTATAGATTCATTTTATTTGATTTGTTTTCATACTGCCATGCAGAAATAGATAAGTTTATCGTATCGATACATCCTGTAATTATAGTTGTGCTTTTAGAATAACATTGTTACTGTTTGTCCAACCACCAGATAAGGACCATGCTCCTTCCTTATCCTTATCTTAACTAAGAAATTATGAAATTGTGAACCTGCTTTCTCTTGTAACTCGGTTGTCTTGATAAGGCCTGACATGCTTGTTGAATAGACACACAGGCCTAGGTCGTCTGATCATACTCAGAGCTATTTACAGGCCCATTGAAACAATCATGTTGGCATTGGAGTTGTCCAAGATACCCTAACTCACCGTAGAAGCGGATCCAATGTTGTGTCAGTCAGATACTGCGGTGACTGGTGTTCATCTTTGACCTTTGAGCCTCAACTCCCCTCCAGCACCCTGTTTTACAATGCCCTTATTTGCCCCTCTACTCTCACCCGTTAATACACATTAAGACCCTTTAATGCACTGTCACTGTTAACAGGATAACTGCTAAGGCCATTAACGTTTCAGGATTGGGCCAGTCCTCTCTTCCCTCCACCCCCTTTCCCAGCCTTGTAATTATGCATATGTGTAACCTTGGCAGGTATAATTGCCCGTCATAAAGAGCAGTCCCACAAAAGTGGTGAGAGCAGCTGGGAGAAGACTGAACCCACAGTAGATAGGAGCTGAAAGTTCCAGAATGATTTCATCGCTGCTTACAGTAACGCTGCTGGGGCTCGCATGGACACCAGGTTCATTTCGTTCATTTTACCTTATTTGAATGTTTTCTTGCCTTATTCTGCTTGGACTCATATGACTTTATATTTTTGATTTAGTGTTAAGTTGAGAACGTGGCCGTACAGAACACCAGTCAGTTGTTTAAGTTGTTGATTTCAAATGTTTGGAATTGGAGAAAGAGGATAAGGTTGTGATTAACCTTAAATGTTTGCAGCAAGAGTCAAGAGAAATCAAGAAATAATATTTAGCAATACAAAACACTGAAATGAATTTAACCTTTTTAAATTAAAGTCTGATAGGAGTCGTGTTATACTGTTTAAATATATATATAGGAATGATAAAATGTAACAGTTGCATGTGTTGAAGAAATATTCTGAATACTGCATTCCGTGAGCAGTAATTATATTCCACTGAATAACACTGCAGTCTCGGCAGCACAGTGATGTATTCATTACTGCTACAGGATCTACCAAGGTTATACTGAGGTATTCATGTCTCTTCCCCTCTATCATCACTCCAGCAACAGCTCTACCATGCCCAGATACACTGCCCTCTCAACCACCTCCATCAACTGGTGAGTATCTGTCTGTACGTCCATGCGTCCGTCCATGCATCTCTCTACTGTATCCATAAAGGGCGTAGGAACCGGGGGGGACGGAGGGGACGTGTCCCCTCCAATATTGGAGACAGGCGCATTTGTCCCACCTAAAAATTATACCGGGGGGAGAAAAATATTTTATTTTATTTTGAAAGCGCAACACAGCGTCTTGTCACCGCTTCTTATTCTAAAAAACTGGATGATTGAGCAATTAAAGAATTGATTTGATATTTATCAGTTCATTACTGCCATTCAAAATGTGTTTTCCTTTACATTTACAAATTTATCTTTTTAGTAGAATAAAATATATTTGTGAATTTTTTCAGTGTAGTTAATTTATGACATATTTCTGTTCAAACCATTAACGGATCTGTCAGGTTTCCAATATGTGTCCCCCCCAATGTTAAACTCATTCCTACGCCCCTGGTATCCATAATAGTATCCTCTGTAGCTGTGTGTCCGTCCGTGCATCTGTCCGACCATCTGTTTGTTTTGCAAAACAATAATCAATGGATTTATTTCTCTCAAGCCCATAGTGTGAAGCCTTCAGATCTGGCCGTCCTTTCTCCCATTGGCCTGCATACCAGGTAACCAGAAAGACCACTTATTGAAGGATTCTGATTCTGATTCTGATGTTGAACAGATAGTTTGAATGTAAATGTCCAAGACTGGTGAGCAATCCACAGCCCTCCTGCCCACCCTCTTCTTGTCTCTCTGCCTCCCTACAGCACGGAGCTGCCCAAAGTGATGGACCGACTCCAAGGTGATTATAATGTTTGTTGCTGGCCACAAGCCTGGACTTATCCCTTCTAGAATTGTCCTTTGAATACTAATGACTGTGGATTGATGTTTATTGATGCCTGTTTTATAAAATGTATTCATAGATTCTTATATAAAAGGTTTTATTTTCTGTTGCTTATATATTGAATAGCTTCTTAATTTTGTGTTTTAATTTAAAAGTGTTATGCTACAGTTGTATTTGCTTCATTTTAAAAAAAATATGTATCAGCCTACATTTGGTCTGATAGTGATCAAAAGTATTTTTTAATGAATTCACACAGAGGTGCTTGTATACTCAGATCCTCCATAATTTGACTTTGACCTATAGAATATATAGACTTGGATCATTTGGAGCAGTGTTGAACATAATCTATATTGTTGGATACTACTGTGTGGTATCTTTACAGCTCTCATAGCTTGAAGACCATTGATAAGAGTAATTATTGTTAAAGCTTATTACATCATACATGTCCTCTGCCAATTTTCTTTTGTATTAGTGGGTCATTAAGTATGATAATTGTTGGGTACATTATACACACGTGTGACCTTTTGATAAAACTGTTAAGATAATTAGGTAACTAATTAGCTTAATACAGCTCCAATCTATCACTTCCAAGCTGCATTTGGATTATCTGTATATATGAAAAGCAGACTCTTTGATCGCAGTTTGGTACATTTTGTCTAAATGGAAATTTGTTTTAGCTTTTGCATTGCCATCGTGAGTTGAAACTTATTTTGATCTGGTCTTCCTCAGAGATGATGGCCCTGCTCAGCCCTAGACTTTTCACTCCCTTGGTTTCTGCAGAGATTAACCTCTACGACAGGGACTTTGTGCAACACAGGTACAGACGGCACAAGTACATGTGATCTAGTCATACAATTTTGGATGCAGAGAAACACACTTATTATTTTCTGTATATGTTTTGTGTGTTTATAGGGATCTGGTAGAGCAGGCAAAAGAACTATCTCTCGACCTGCAGAGCCGTAAGGTAAACACACATGCACCGATGCAGGCACCCCAACATACACACACACATTGGGAGCGTGTAAAATACTGTTTTAGTAGCATCAGTCAAATAGAAATCTATTTAAAGCAAAACCCATCAGCTAGTGGCACCTTAGGGCGAGGACGCAGAACAACAACCAACCAATAAATAACACTTACCTCATATCTAAACACATATCCAATATGTTTGTGATCAACGCACTGTGCCTTATCTTCCACCTTGGTTTACTGTTGGACCTGTATGTGTCTGTATGTGTCTCTGTCCTGACAGAACATTGATGCGGAGAGGGATTGGAAGCTAGTGCTGCTGTTTGTTCAGGCGGATCAGATGTGTTCCTGCGAGGTGGAGCAGGTAGGCTGTGACTTCCCGGTGGGACGCTCATGCAGATATGCCATGTGATGAGAAAGATCAGTAAGTAGTGTATGATGCAATGATAGCTGTCCCCACCTCCAGATTTTGAGTGTTTCCAGACTTTCAAACCCAGAGTCGAGCATGATCAATAAGTACAAACAATATTGTTAATGTTCAGGTGATACATGAATAAGCCTCTTTGCCTTGTATACAAACCTTTTGCTTCTTCTATTCAAACCCACCAAAGAATTGTGAAGGTCATCTGTAGATTTAGGGTGAAGGTTTGTTACTGTCTGTCATTTACAAAGATAAGGAAATAAAGATAAGGTATCACCTGCCCAGGCTTTCAGGAAACCCACCATTCTCCCTCAGTTGCTGACAGAATTTGTGCTTGTGTGTGCAGGCAAAGTCTGACATAAACACCACCGTCCAGGAGGTTGATCGTGCTTTGCAGTTGCTGCACTCTCAGGTTGACTATATGACGATCTACATGTATATAAAGGACTTTGCAACAATGTATTGTCATGATAATGATAATATGAATAATACTAATAATTATTATGAGCATGATAACAATTGTATTATTACAAAATAATGGTCTAACATAAAAATGATAATTGTTATTATTTTTATACAATTAGTATCAATATTTTATAATAATACATATGTTATCATATTCATAATAATCGCAATGATCATAATAATCAAAATGTGGTCTGAGGACTGATTAGACTGGTTTGCACTGTTTTTGCAGCTGAAGAGAACCATTGTCAGTGTGGCCGTGTGGGACGGAGAGTACGACAGCTTCAATAACAGGTTAATCCAAACAGCAATACTGTATGATCTTGATGAACCAATACTCATTTGGTTGTTCATTAGTTGGTCAGAAGGATGGATGTTTTGGGGGAAGGAGCTTGTCAATTGCTTTCACATGCTAAAATTGGCCTCAATTCGTCTACTTCTCCAATTTAATCTGTCCTAAAATGTATAAAACTTTACTCCATCCGTTCAACAAATACAGTATTCCCAGGAACAAATTCCAACTTGTTCTTGTTTTCCTCTCTGTACTGTATTGACAGGAAGTGTCCATGCTCCCAAACAGAACCAGAAGTGAGGTTACACCGGGCCGTGCTCACACAGTTCCTACAGGTGTGGCCTCCGTCTTACTAAAGGTGACATATTATACCACCAGGTGTGAGTGTGATTAGCCCTTACAAGGTGTTCTGAAAATCAAGTGGGCATGTCCACCTAGATGTATGACGGATAGATGAGCAACGTTTGCTACAGTCCACTGGGTAGGCCAGTAGACTGATCTTTCAAGCATACATCTAGGTGGACACGCCCACTTGTAATGTCAGAAGAGGCTGAAGAGATTTTCGAAACGGCTTGAAACAGCTAATTACACTCACACCTGGTGTAATATGTCACCTTTCAGTTAATACAATAATATACATACAGTGAGTATGAAGTTGTTGCTAGGCTTCAAGCTATTGTGTGTTTTGGACAGGAGTCCTTGGATAACCTCCTAGTGGAGAAGGGTTGGTATGGTGACCGAGAAGACTTCAGTGTGGTTCTCCAGGAAACCCCTCTGGTGACCCACCTTGCAACAACAACTGTGAGTTTATAGGCTATAAGTAATGTGCTTACTGCAAACCCTTTATTAAGGAAGGCTAAACTATAGGCCCAGGGGGAAATGTTTGGAATTATGTTGTGTCTGTCCAAAAAAATTAGGATTTTGTTTCTGTTGGCACAGTTGCAAAAACATGTTTAACGTTTTTTACCTCTGCATTTTCTTCCTTCAGGACGGCAGGGTTGTGTCTGAGGGACAAGCAAGGCGGCTAACTGACCGGCTGATGGTACAGATGCTGACCAGCCTGGTAAGACGGCTATGGGAGCAGCTGTTGCAGCCTATTTATAATTTATTTACAATATTCTTCATTAGAACTCATAAATATAATCAATAAAGAACAGCATCCCCTAAAACAATATTAATTTCTTTCCAGCTCCAGCCCCAAGCTGGCCAGCCCAGCATGGAGGACCATGAATTGATCATCACAGTTCCCTGTCCCAGTGAGGTATAGTTACCTCACTTAAATATATTTACGCATAATTCTTTGTCCTTTTGGCCTGATAGTCATTCATCAGCTTTCATTACATATCTGACTCTCTGCACCGTATTTCCTCTCTTCCAATCACCTTCCCATCTCTTCTATCTTCCCTTCCCTCCCCAGGACCGCCCCTTCCTCCGGACAGAGGGGAATTCCCCCTCCACTCGCCACACTGAGGCCTCTCCTCGCCTGCAACCGGTAGAGTATTAACCAAACCTCCATCTACACTACAATCACCCCTCTCTCTCTCTCTCTCTCTCTCTCTCAGTCTCTCTCTCTCTCAGTCTCTCTCTCTCTCTGTCTCTCTCTCTCTCTCTCTCTCTCTCTGACTCTCTCACTCTTACTCTCTCTCTCTCGCTCTCTCTCTATCACTCTCTCTTTCATACTCTCTCGAGTGAAAACGACCTTAACTTCTTCTTCCTGTGTCCAGTTCACCGGCACAGAGATGCCCTGCACCGATCTTGGTCGCTCCCCCTCCCCACCCACCTCAGGTAAGACCCCAGATCATTACCTCAGCAAAAGGTTTGATCACCAATCATCATCTTATCCTGTTATCCTGATAACAAATCTAAATTAAACAAATGCTAAGCGTTAGCTGTACAAAGTACAAATCTGTCTCGCTGGTAATAAGGACCTTTCCATTAGGGTGGGGCACAGATAGACCATCTTGTTGTATCAACAGTTGAATCTTTGGCACTTTAGGGTGCCCTGTTCAATTACACAGTTTTTTTTTAACAACAGGCCTTAAAGATAATTGAATGTTGTTTTAACCATCATGTTAGGTATGGCTCTTGTATGATCATGTCGTGTCTTCCCAGTCCATGCCCTGCGTCCGGCAGATATCAGAGTCGTGGCGGCAGTGGGAGACTCTTTAACAGTAAGTTTAAATTATAATTTCTTCATCATTACAAAATACTGGAAGATAGTCACGCTTGTTGGGAATAAAAGCCATGGAGTAAAGCCCTTTTTCTCCACTGAGGACCAGTGTTGATTTATTTTTCATAAATGGATTGTAGCTGGCATCACTCTTTACATACTCTTTACATATATGCCTTGTAAATATGGACTGATCAGTTGTTGTATTCAATGTAAGATGATGTTTTGCAAATGTCTTTCATGATGAGCAGAACATGTGCTCACATGTTGCAATGTACCCAGCATAGGTTGTGTGGTCAATTAAGCTACTTGAGCTGGATTGTACTCAAACCTGAGTGTGTTAACGTGAGTAGGGTCGCATCAGACAAACACTCAGCTATTTTAACACAAGATATTCTCTGTGCAGGCAGGCAATGGCATCGGATCAGCTCCGAGCGACGTACTGGACGTTCTGCGTCAATACAGAGGCATGTCTTGGAGGTTTGTCATGGATCACAACATTTGACGGACATATCTCACATGTTAATGCAGTAGAGTTCATCATAGAGTAGACTAGCGTTAATCTTCAATGTCCCCAAGGATCAATTTGTTCTACAATAGTAGTCATAGTAATGCAATACCATACAAAACAAAACAATAAATAGATATCAACGACATCGTAACCATAAGAGATAGAGCACATACAATCAAGGAGATCAGGCCAGATCAGAGCACTCTCTGGGAGACAACTCCTGATAAAGAGATCGTTTAAGAAGCCAATGGCTGAAGTGATAAAGGAAGACCTGTGTCTGCTAGCGCCACACTTTGGGCAGCAGATCCTGCGTCCTGATGGCAGGAGCTGAACTCACATAGCAGTCTGATTCATTGGAATTGATTGTGTTAGTAAAAATTATTAAGTAAAAAACATCAATGGAGTATATAATGGTAGACCACATACTTGGATGATCCCTTGGACTAAAAAATACTCAACAACGACTACTCTGTGTCGTTTGTTTTTTCACAGCATTGGCGGAGACGAAAATCTGACCACTGTCACCACTTTGCCCAGTGAGTATTGTGACCACCTGGCTCTGGTTTGTAAGAAAACCAAAGGGAGATTCACACAAGAACCAACACTTTAAGTATTAACTTATGTGTGCACTAAACCATATCAAGATCAGGAACATAATGCAAAAGAAGGACAACCATGTTGCCCAGCATGGCTTACAGCTGAGAGCACTGAGAGATGTTATTGAAATATCTGTCGATATAGGGAATGTGATGGTGCATCACACCGGGAGACATAACCAACAGAAGAACATAGGCAGCGACCTCTAAACATGGCGCGTTAACCATAGCGTTCGACACGGTGTGATGTCAACTTCAAATTCCCTATAGTAATATTGGATTTTTTAAATGTAATCATTCTGTTGATAAATTATTTCTCTTACTCTTTATTTCTTTTACATGTACAGACATCTTGAGGAATTTCAACACTGAATTAATTGGATACTCTGTTGGAATGGGCAAGCAGGACACACCAAACGCTTTCCTCAATCAGGCTGTGGCCGGGGCGAAAAGCAAGCAAGTGTATTTGTGAAACCAGGGGCAGAGATTTTATAGCAGCTTTTATTTTGAAGTGCAAGTATAACACTCTGTCTGTCTGTCTGTCTGTCTGTCTGTCTGTCTGTCTGTCTGTCTGTCTGTCTGTCTGTCTGT
Organism: Pollachius pollachius; assembly: GCF_949987615.1. NCBI lineage: Eukaryota > Metazoa > Chordata > Actinopteri > Gadiformes > Gadidae > Pollachius > Pollachius pollachius. The sequence goes on along the minus strand of NC_136949.1, from coordinate 14,351,749 downwards.
CTGTCTGTCTGTCTGTATGTTAAAGGGACCTTCCAAAACAGGTGCAAGCCCTGGTGAACAGAATGAAGAGTGATCCTGTAAGTATTACATACAAATGCATTTTCACATGCATGCATAATACATACGATTATTCACTTCATTAACATAGGGCAAATAATCTTTTGCATTATGCATGCAAAATTATAAGTAAATCAAGCAACGATAGCATTCTGATTGCATGCCATACCCACATCCTTGTACTGGCTTAATAAGTAATGTCAGTTTTATTTACCTATAGAGCCTTTTATCAAAGTGTTTCCCAGACACACGTTATATGAGACTCATCTAGCCTCTCAAGGCATGATTTTATTGCATGATTAAACTTTTTTATTGCTCCATCCTAGACGTATATATAATTGATTTACCAGATCCAGAAATCCAGGTGTTTCGACAAATCACATCACAGTGTCAATGAAAATATATAATAGACTATAATATAATATATACTAAATAACAATGAGTGAAAATTAGAGAATCGGTGGTTTGAATAAATTAAAAAAAAATTGAGGTATAATTTCCCCATATTGCATCAAAAAACAATTATTCAACCTGACCTCTTCAGAGCATCAACTTTGAATCCGACTGGAAGGTGATTACAATGTTTATTGGGGGAAATGATGCCTGCGACAGCTGCAAAAATTCGGTGAGTGCTCATGTGTTTCATGTTTTCTTTACTTAGATATCATATAAATGATAATTCTGAAACACATCCATTCCGTTTTGAGCCTTGCGATTGTCTCCTTGTGCCAAAACATTTAGTCAACATGAAAAACACTTAAATACTTTAAAGCCTACCATCTTTTGTCGTTCTCCCAGCTCTTTTTTTCGGTGGATAATTATCAGCGGCATGTTCGCGAGAGCCTGGACTACCTTCATAAAGAGGTAAGAACCAACAGAGACACCCTTCCATCTGTCTAAACGATGAGCCAGCGCATCCCCAGTCAAAGACTAAAGGCCTGGTATGTTCGGGTCAGGTTCCACGGGCTCTGGTCAACCTGGTGGAGGTCCTCACCCTCCTTCCGCTGAGAACCATGCACTCAGACCCCAACTCCAGATGCCCCACATGGCTGGTCAAGTAAGCAATACATTTATATTGGGGTTATCAACAACCTGTTCAGTCTCTTGACCCTACGTTGATCTCTTTCCACATTGAACTGTCTGATAAGACAATCTGATGTCGTAAAGGAATGCACGCTTGTGACCTCTCCTCTTGGCAGGATATTGTGTCCGTGTGTCATCTCGCCAAAGACGGGCTCTCAAAGCCGCAAAGTGTTGGAGGAATTAATCAGAGGCTATCAGGTAGCGCAAACCACAACCACTGCTTCAGGTTAGTAAAGACACTTCAGTTGCCATTAGGGGTAACTCACCCCACTCCCACCATTTCATTTTTCAGAGTTCGCTCACTGATCTTGTGGAGTCCGGCCGCTATGACACCCATTCCAACTTCACCGTGATCATCCAGCCTTTCATTCGGGACATTGATCTCCCATTACAGTCGGTGAGATCCATGTCTCCTTCCTATGTACCTGGGCAGGCCTTATAGTGCGAGGGGAAGCGAGTCCCTGCTAAAAAAAAACCACATTGTTTCATTCATCACGTCTATCTCTTCCAAAGGACGGGAGTCCTGACCGGTCTTACTTCAGTGCAGACTGTTTCCACCTCAGCCAGAAGGCGCAGACCTCGATGGCTCGCTCCCTGTGGAATAACATGGTAAAACTCTGCTACTATGGATTAGTTTAGTGTGTATATGCTATTTAAGGCATTTTTTTAAACACTGCCTACATTTTAGTAAGTGGGCCAAGTTCAAATTATTATTCCAGAAGCCTCTGAGGTATTAGATTATTGCTATTATGCAAGTGCAGAATGGAACAGTTGTTTGTGAGCAGGTTTTAGCAGTTTAGCAGTTAGCAGGATCTTTGATGATATTTTGATACTAAACTCACTTATTTTGTTCAAAAGCTGGAGCCTCTGGGATCAAAGACTACAGTTCAAGATTTTTCACCTTATCTTAAGCTGAGATGTCCATCAATGGTTTGAACCCTGCCATTCAACATTATTTTGAACCAATAACTGGAACAGTGTTTTACTTATACCTGTGCATATTACTCTATAATGAAAGTAACATTTGTGTTTGTCAGTAACCTAATTCATGGAATGATATAGTCCATTTAGACTATACGATTTATTCATTATAAATAATAATACATTTCATCCATATTGCGCTTTTCAAGGCACTCAAAGCGCTTTACATAGTGAGTGTGTAGGTAATCACATCTCATTGGATGATCTTTGTCCTCAGGGTTCACCATATTTTAGAACTTACCAGAACAGCAACTACACTTACAAGGGGCCGGCTCCAACACCAGCACCAATCATGGTAACACATCTGGAAAGGTCCATGATGAATAGACTCTTTCTCTTTATTGACCCAATAAAGTCCTAGACATGTTTAATAAGCATGTCTAGGATTGGATCACTAATACATGGATTGATGAATGAGAACCTAATATGATTACATTAATATCTTAGTCTTATATGCTGGGCTAGTCTTCTTTTCTCAATGCCTGATGCTGTTTCTCTATGATCAGAACTGGGGAAGTAACTTCTCCTGTGTGGACGTTGGCCCATCTGCCTCTGTACCCACCTCAGGTAAGTCTGAGAAAACAAATCCCTTTATCAGCACTCACAACAGAGGTAATCGTATGACTGATGTCAATGTGTTTTTTCTTTTCGCCTCCACGATAGTTCACAAGCTGCGGCCGGGGGACATCAAGGTGGTGGCGGCCCTTGGGGACTCCGCCACGGTAAGGGCCCCTACTACGCACGTTACACGCAAAGGAAAAAGGCACAGTTTACCATCTAGAAGCAGCTACTTGGTCTTTGACTGCTGATGAATTCGTTGAACTCTGAGCTCTATCATCAGCCCTGTAATCTTTTGTTTATCCTGCCAATGATAACTCTGTCATGTTCAATCTTTTTCTCCTCATGACGCTTTGATCTTACAGTTGCTCATTATCTGCTTTGGCTCTCTGCAATGTGTACTTTACTGCTGTTTGTGTAATTGATATTAAGGGATGGCTGTGTGTTCCTTTCTCAGTCAGGCACGGGAGCTAAGGCAAATAGCGTGTTGCAGCTAACGACAGAGTTCAGGGGAGTCTCCTGGAGGTAACGTCAGCACACAGTGGTAGCAAAGTCATTTTAGCACCCGTCACAAACGGAACTATGATTTTAAGAACTCCATTGATATCCATTGTATTGCTTGCAGTATTGGAGGTGATGCCACGCTAGAGACTGTCACAACACTACCAAGTGAGTTGAGGGACCCACTGTGCAGAACAATTACCACACAGAATTAATATCCCACCTTACACGGATGGAAGTGATGACGTCTCAACATTGGTGGATTTAAACTCCTCGTGTCCGGGCCAAATCTTTTAATTGTTGTCACCTAGGTGTGGGTGTTGGTTTATTTTTTGGATTACCTAATGCCATAGTAATCAGTCACCACTTAATATCTCTCCAGACATCCTTAAGAAGTTCAACCCAGCTCTACAGGGTTTCTCCAAAGGTCGGTTTGTGAAACAGAGGGGCTTCAACATGGCTGTGGCCGGTGCCAAGACAAGGTGTGCAATGTTCACAGCAATGTTTTTATGTAATTCTGCATTTTAGCCATATATTGTTTATGTTTCACATGCTTAATGTAATGGACAACAGGATATCAGATGTAAAATAACCATACTGAGGGATGTATCAACTATACACCTATATTGTCCAGAACATGTTAAAAAATATATAAATATACAAACTAGGAGAGAGTCCGGATTGTAGGGACGTGGTCTGAAGTTTGTACTTCCAGACCACCATAGCTTCAATCAGTTGCTACTGTTGTTATTAACCTTCTTGGCTGATTAGCCAGGAGGGGAAGAGACTCCACCCATTAAATCCGTTAACGGAATAGAAGGAAATCAATATACTTAAATTACGTGGGATTGTGTAGGATGTGATGGAACACCTTGAGATCCCTTAATGACATAATAACAAGTAATTTAGGGATTTGTGTTGTCAATCACTTTTATTTCTAAACATGAATTGCTGCTGCACTGTAATACCCCAATTGTTGCTTTGTGGTATTTTCAGTGACATCCCATCTCAGATCCAGGCTCTATTTAAGGCTATGAAGGAAGATCAGGTGAGAGAACCTGATGCTCAGACTAGTAATCCCTTGGGTTCCTGGGGATGACTGTAGTATAAGGGTGGATTTTTTAAGGGTCTATGAGGGACTAAGTAGTTGACGGCTTCAAGTCAAGTAATGTTGTGGAACAGAGCCAACAGAGAGATATCATTTGGATTTGAGTACCCTGAATGGGGTCATCCCTATGTTCCCCAGGTCCTATGTTCCCCAGGTGCGAAGGGTTAGGGTCAGGTTTATGGTTAGGGTTAGGGTTAGGGTTAGGGTGAGGGTTAACCCTCACCCTAACCCTAATCATAACCAATCGGAGGAGAGCCATTCTAACTAATCACCGGCGAATCAGAGGCGAAAAAGGCGGTACTTGCCCCTACCATCCTATGAAAAAATGATTCGCTAGCCGGATCCTATGTTCCCTGGTCACATACAAAGAGGGGAACATAGGACCCGGGGAACATAGGACCCAGGGAACATAGGTACGCTCCCCCTGAATGTCTTCATTGACTTACATTGGATTTCTGAAAAAAAAATTAACATCATGATGTGTGATGCTAACATCTGGAATTTTTGGAAACAGAATATATACACGTATTTCCCATTGATTAATTTCCAAATGCAGTTACTTTATCAGATCAGGCCTTGCCGATGGTCTATTTTGCAGTAATAAGCCCTCAAGCTTCTGGCTCGACCTTTTACTTCCTCACGCAGAAGGTGGATTTTGACAACGACTGGAAGCTTGTGACAATATTCGTTGGGACGAACGATCTTTGCAACTACTGCATGGACCAAGTAGGTGTTTCCCTCATAATGTATGTGTGAAGATCTGTGAATCAGTGTGATATGGACTCTGAATTGATTGTTGTTATCATGTGCCTGCCTTTCACAGTATAACCTATCAGCAAAGAACTACAGTCACAACCTCAAGATCAGCCTGGACATGCTTTACAATCAGGTAATGTTAAATGGTAGACTGTGGATGTACACATGTGTGGACATGCACGCTACCACTTTTGCATATAGTGTGCTCAAGATTTATACACTTTCTCAGTTTCTCTTCCCTTTGTTTGTAGATGCCAAGGGTAATGGTGAATGTGGTTGAGATTGTGCAGATTGATCCACTGAGAACAGTGAAGAAGAATGACCTTGCCTGTTCACTATTGCAAAGGTCTGCAGTCTGGCCTTTGATTGGATTGTGCTTAAAATGATACCTTAGTTAGTATTGTATATGCGTGCCAACATCATTTGTAGTGTAACTATTCACTCATTTTGGGGATTGGAGTGGGACAAAATTATGCCACACCCTTTCTGTTAATGTAAGGGATCTCTGTTCTCATGCAGCTCCAACTGTCCCTGCCTAATGATCATCGAGGACAACTCTCCAGAGCTGCAAACGATCAAACGAGTCAACAAGGAGTATCAGGTACAAACGGTTTGAGGATTGAGCCCCAAACCTCCCTGTTTAACGGTTCTCTTGACCCTTGTCCTGAATCTTCCCAGGCTGAATCTCGCAAACTTATCTCGGGAGATCTATACGACAGACGGGAAGACTTCACCGTTGTCCTTCAACCCTATTTGCGCAACTCATTTATCCCTTTTGTTGGGGTAAGGCATAAAACCAATGCAATTAATTACAATGATTCAGACATATGTGTTTAGGTACTGTATGTGTATGTACAGACACAACAGTCGAAAGACTTGCCGAATGAGATTCAAATGCTTTTTTTGTTCCCAGGTAGGCCAGGCCGACCTGAGTTTCTTTTCAGTGGACTGCTTTCACATCAGTGAGAGAGCGCACGCAGAGATGGCCATCGCCCTGTGGAATAACATGGTGAGGGATGGTTGTGGCAGACATGTTTGAGACGCCATAGAAAACAAGGCACCTCAATGCGTTTTCATGTTTTCTTAAAGCCTGATGATTTGTGTGGTGATCATGTGAACTGCTCTGTGTTAACAGTTGGAGCCTGTTGGCCAAAAGCAGGAATACAACAACTTCACATATGACCCCACCAAAGTGCACTGTCCTTCGAAGGTAAGCATGCGGACTCCCCCTAGGATGGATAGCTAATCCAAGTTTTCATTTCCATGCCCATAAAAAGTGTTGATTGTTCTTTTTTTGTGTTTTTTTCTGTACTTCAGGATCATCCCTTTCTGTTTACTAAGTTGAACAGCCTTCCGAGTTCACCGTTGCCCCCTTCAACCGGTGTTCCAGTCAATACCCCCACAACCATCACTCCTGATCCTGCGGACCCTCTGACCAAGTGTGCCCCCTCTCTCCCAGTGTGGGTGCCAGTGGTTGTGGCATTTGCAAGCTTGCTGATTGGTGTCATTATCAGCCGACTATTTTTCTCCTTCCAACAGAGGTTGAAAAAGGATAACAATAATGTAGAAATGGAAAGAACTGGTCTTTAATGACATGCTACAGAAGGACAGATAGATTCACGCAGATTTGGATACACAATAAGTATTGCAGTGCGTATGGAGTATTGTGTCGCACGGCGCAAAGTATATAAATTATATGGTAATTATACTGTAAATACTGCAGAGAAGAAACAATTTTGTTGCCATAATTATTCATATTTTTAATAAAAAACTGTTACTGCTACATTTGTGTGAATTGTGTATTGTATGAACCTATATTTGAGGAAGAAGAAAATATGTAAAATATATATATATATATATATTAGATGTATAACATCCCCTTTAAGTTCCAATGAAGACACAATTCTTTGATCATACATCTAAAGAGATGGTTGGTACTTTGTGAAAAGTTTAAATGAAATTTATACAGCAGCAGTAGTCCTATTCAAGAGCATGCAAAGACCAGCACTATTCTGGATGACGACAGCATCCAGCATCCATTTTTCTTCGACAGCCTTAGAAAAAATAGATACAATTAAAAGTGTGTAGACTCATTAAGTGTTGTTTTGCATGGCAAGTATGTAAATGATTGATGAATTGGGAATGTTTTTTTCCCCAAGATATGTTAATTTGACATTATAATTAATTATGAAACGTAGGTCATTCATTGCAATATAGGTTTTATGAAGGATATTGAGTTTTATGTGATTTATTATTTGTATTATGTATTCATTGATTAGGATAGGCCTAGACCTATTGAGAGCACTCCCAATTTAAAGCAATGTTTTAAGGGTGACTAAAAGTTGCATATTGCTGTATGATTAACTTTTCTTTGTATTTTTGTAAATAATATAAAGGTTGAAGGATGATTGATTTTAAAAGGTTATGTTTCGCGATGTGACTATTGGTAGGTGTAGAACAGTGTTTCCTAGAAGGTCGTGGCCACCGGCTGAGCACACAGTGGGCAGCAGGTAGCAGAAACATGGCGGAGACTGAGCTGAACGTTGACAGCATCATCTCTCGATTGCTGGAAGGTAGTGTAGCCTTACAGACCCGTTGATTTAGCTTACATTTAAAGAGCGAGTTGATATTTTTGTTAATGTTTTCATGGGCAGGAAAATTGTATTTTAAAACCCCTTAACAATGTTTTATTCCGTTGACACCCGTTAGCATGCTGCTAACAGCTGCATCTGCTAACGTGAAGCTAGTTTCCCCCACACAAATCTCGTTGAAAATACCGAACTGGGGAAAAGATCAAGTCCGGATAGCTCTAAATGTAATTATCAATGTATAATACAACGCTGAAGGTTGTTTTCAGATGGTAGCCAGGCAAGTGAGCTTTGTGTATGGGTGGCTTTATTTACGTTGTCAGGCCTTGTTGTTAGCAGGACTGCTAGCAACTGCCCACGGGACACGCCCCCTTTCAGAAGGACAACATCGAGGGCTGCTCTGGACAGACACCTTAGAGCTATTTTGCTGGGATAGAGTACTTCTATTAATAAATCAACTTCATAAACATGATCATGAACCACGAGCATGACTTGTCTTTACTTCTTTCAAGCTGGTTTAATTTTACTAGCGGAAAATTGATGCCTTCTCACTAGGTCAATACAATGCAAGGCTTAGTGGAGGTTGGAAGGGTAAACCGTTATCGTTCTGTTTTGGTTTTCTTAAAACCGCAGGCAATATGGTGCAGACAGACCTTGAATTATTAGGCATGCACAGTGATACTGTGGATACCTATTATTGTTATTGTTATTATTATTATAACAGTAGTGATCATCCATAATTACTCCCTGGCATTGCTGTGTGCTTGAACATTGACTGCATAGCCCTTTGGTCTTGTAGTGCGAGGATGTCGTCCTGGGAAGATAGTGCAGATGACGGAGGCAGAGGTGCGTGGGCTCTGCATCAAGTCGAGGGAGATCTTCCTCAGCCAGCCTATACTGTTAGAGCTGGAGGCGCCACTCAAAATCTGTGGTAGGTAGTCTACTATAACCACCTGTAAACACTCATCATACACTCAACACCATTGTAAAAGTTCCATTATTTGTGTTTGTGTGTGTGTGTGTGTGTGCGTGTGCGTGTGTGTACATTCCCAAGCTAAATGTGAATGAATGCCTGTGAAAACCATTTGCATTTTTGGATGCTTAAACAGATCCACAAAAAGGCTAAACCAATGAATTTCTTTCCTTAAAGCCGCAACGCATATCTTTAACTATTTCAAACTCCTTCCCTTGCCAGCTGAAAGTAGTCCAAAAAGTCTATCATGTCGGTAAATGATTTGCGACCCTTATTAATTAATGGAAATTGTTTCTGTGCAGAAGTCAGAGATGATCTTTCATTTTCCTCTCCTCTCTCATTTCATCTGCTCCTAAATCACGATTAAAATCAAAAAAAATGTGAGTGGAATATTAAAGCAGAGGTGTTCTGCCGCTTTTGGTACCAGGCGACATCCATGGCCAGTACACAGACCTGCTGCGGCTGTTTGAGTACGGGGGCTTCCCGCCCGAGGCTAACTACCTGTTCCTGGGGGACTACGTGGACCGGGGGAAGCAGTCCTTGGAGACCATCTGCCTGCTGCTGGCCTACAAGGTCAAGTACCCCGAGAACTTCTTCCTGCTGCGCGGCAACCACGAATGCGCCTCCATCAACCGCATCTACGGCTTCTACGACGAGTGTGAGATTCGGGCTGGGGGGCTTTGTCTAACAGTTGTTCAAGTCCACATTAGGAGTAGACTTGGTTCTGAAAAATCGTCAACATTTTTTCCATCTGTAGAGGCCGGTATTATTTCCAAATTCGAAGTCTTGCAAGCATATTTTGTCAGTTGCATCATCTCTTCTACAGGCACAGCATCTATTCAAATTCTGCCCATGTTTTTCATTTACAGGCAAGCGCCGGTTCAACATTAAGCTCTGGAAGACCTTTACAGACTGTTTCAACTGCTTGCCCATTGCAGCCATTATAGATGAAAAGATCTTCTGTTGTCATGGAGGTAAGGGAATACTGTTGTATACTTTGAATTCATTCACTCAAATACATGCCAAGTTTTGCAGTGTTTGTCATGGTAGTTATATTTGTGTGAACTGGAAGTGAAGTAAACATAAGGTTTTGCTAAAAAAAAAAAGTATATGTGTATTATGTATAGGGTGAAATGCATTGTTGCTGTTTGTAGCAATTAGGGATGGGTCAGAATATTCGATCATTCAGTTATTTGTTCCCGAGGGTCATAGTCGATTTTTAACATTTGGACCGTTACCATTTTTTCCCATTCAAATAAACAAGAATTAACGGAGGGAACTAATGTTGGACATGTGTCCAGGGGCATTATCCCGCTTACACCAGGGTCACTTGCCATAGAAAATAAATGAAGACCATTAATTTATAGGGGGATTATTTGTTTATCAACACGGCGGATGCGCGCAGAATGATCGCAAAAAGAAATTTGTTTGACCAGTTGCCATGGTTATCTCCGTGTGGTTAATTTGCAGTTGCGGTGTTAATTAGCGATTTTTTCAGTTTACTGTTACATTAAACTGTAATCAGAAAACGCGGTTATATGCTATAGACACTAGAGTATCTGTGGTATAAAGGCTGGGATGAATTTTCGAATTATAAATATGTACACTTTATGTTGAAAGTATAGACCGCCGCGATTCAGCCTTTATACCACAGATACTATAGGGTATAGCATATAACCACGTTTTTGGATTACAGTTTAATGCATTTTTCACAATTTACCAGCTCTCGTTTTGATGGCTGAACAGACAATTTGACTGGAACTACTTAGCAGGTAGTTGTTTTTTTGCGTTTAAGATACTGTGATTTCTTGCCGACGATCCATGGCTGCCTTTGTGAATGTCGGCACACATCGAATAATCGATTATTCGTTCATACCACCCACCGATTATTCGACCATGAAAAATTTGAATCAGCATGTACGATATATCAGGCTCATTTAACTTTGAAAAATGAATAACTATATAAATGAATCCTACACATTGTCACTTCAGTTTTGCACCTCTGCCGTGGGTAATGATTGACATGGCTGACACTGTTCTCCCAAACCACCAGGGCTTTCGCCTGATCTGCAGTCCATGGAGCAAATTAGACGCATCATGAGACCCACGGATGTCCCTGATACAGGTCTGCTGTTATTCAAAACTCTGAGGGACTCTGGGGTATATTCTGACCTCAGGAAAATCTGTCCTGAGGTCCTTCTTCTTTTGTAGAAGGGCAGCCAATAACAATTCAGTTAAGTCATAATGACTTTGTGAAGAAAGACTAATACAATTCCAGAAATTAAGTGTTATCATATCTAGGATTGGAACTGCATGTGTTGTTGTTGTTGGTTTGAGACTTGGTTAAAAGTCCCCTTATCCTCCCCTGAAGGCCTGCTGTGTGACCTGCTGTGGTCGGACCCGGACAAGGACGTGCAGGGCTGGGGGGAGAACGACCGCGGCGTCTCCTTCACCTTCGGCGCCGACGTGGTCAGCAAGTTCCTCAACCGCCACGACCTGGACCTCATCTGTCGAGCCCACCAGGTGAAATTGAGGGGCTGTGAATATGAATGAATGAGAATATGATTAAGAGCAGGGGGGGCTGTGTACAAAGGATACATTGTGCTATGGAATTTAACAGTTTAGTCTCAGTGACTTGAATAGAAAACTCCCTGAATCAATGTGATCCATGGTTACCATACTGATATAAAGTATATTAACTGTGACGACCATATATAGTATCAGTAGATTATAATATCAGTATAGTAATATTGGACAGACCACAATGATTTGACAACATGAAACGTAAATGAATAAGACAATATATTCAAATTGTCACTTTGAAGTGTGTGTGTGTGTGTGTGTGTTTGTGTCCCAAGTTACAAATTCATCCAACCCTGCATTGCAGCTCTTCAAATCTACCCCTAGGGCCCTGTGGTTCTTATGGTTGACCCCCTGTGTTTCGGGCCCTTAGGTCGTAGAAGATGGCTACGAGTTCTTTGCCAAGCGGCAGCTGGTGACGCTCTTCTCTGCTCCCAACTACTGCGGGGAGTTCGACAACGCCGGGGGCATGATGAGCGTGGACGAGTCTCTCATGTGCTCGTTCCAGGTAAGACTCCGGCTCCAAAGGAAGGCCTCAACAGGCCACACCGTCTGACCTTAACCCTGCACTATGGTCTCCCATCAGCAGAACTCCCTGGGTGGATGGGCTCCTGGAGGGGAACAATTTGTTCTTGAGAAACTTTCTAGTTTAGTCATTTTTTTAATGGAGTGAGTGTTGAAAAGTTATACTGTGCAGTTTTAAGCCCTCGGAGAAAAGCAAAATGGGAGCAAACTCAGCGTTTAGGGACGCATAGCGATACCATCTCCGGGCTGGCTAGGTGCCAAGGAGGTGGATGTAAAATAGAACTGTCAAATATGTTGTAAATATTGACTCTAAATGAGTGTCCGTAGGAATCGATATTGATCTTAATTCACTTGAAAATACGTGTTATGTGTTTCAGATCCTGAAGCCCTCGGAGAAGAAAGCCAAGTACCAGTATGGCGGGGTGACCTCGGGGCGTCCCGTCACCCCCCCTCGAACCGCTCAAGCCCCCAAGAAAAGGTGAGCAGCTGGCCCCGACCCGTCCCCCACGCCACGTCCAGGCCCCCCCACCCCCGACCCTGTTTCAGAGACCACCGCCTCTGCTCTCAGCCAGCAGTGTTCAGGTGGAAACTGATCATACCGTGTGGAAATGATTTGCTTGTTTGTTGGGTGTTTTCCGTTAATTTACTCGTGTAAAGTATTTTTTACGCAATAAAACGTGTTGCTTAGCCCTTAAACCATTAGTCCTTTGAGCAATATGAGATTCACCCCGTGTGGAACGGCCAAACATGTGGAACAGATGGCCTTGGGGCCTCATGTGTTCGTGGCATTGTGACTTTGAGGATAGTTGTGTGGTTGCTGAGTGTGCGCTTGTGACTGAGAAGGTGTGGCGGTTGTGCGCCAGCGAATTCAAACTTGTATTCCTCCAGACCAATGGGTCTCTCCCGAATTTGAACTCTTATTCTGATCCATGTACTTTAATGTGGTTGCCAACATTGTCCATACATATGGTGTAGAGTAAATTACACCTGTTGATTGATAATAAATGTAACCATTCATGACGTTGGTTAGGCCATCTGCTTAATGTAATAGATGAGCATTAAACAACTGGTTTTAAGTATTAACTCCAATTTCTTTCTTCCTCAAGTTAGAATACATTCCTGATTACAAAAATAGTAGAAACAAAGAAATTTGAAGCATTGATGCAAAGGGAGGAAACCAATTTGATCAAATCCATATTGGAAAATGTATGTCACTTATAGACCAGTAATGGGGCACTATCAGTTCATTACGATTAATCTATACAGCATGGTACTTGTGCAGTACTTGGAAGTCCTTACGTTCTTGATACACCAGCTCAATTTTTGTACTTGCACATATATTTATTTCTACCATTTTTGAAAGGTGATCTCAGCTCACCATTATTACATTTGAAGAACCGCATACAGTTATGTACAGTATTAGGCGTTGGAGAGTCTTCTTCCCTTGGCCTTCAATGCCACTGGTCACGCAGGACAATATACGCAAGCAAGCACGCAGAAAGTAAAGTGAACGCAATTTGTTGTTTGCATCACAGTACTTTACTCCCATCTAGTGGTTATTTAGTAGATAATTTTCATCAAACATAGGTAACCTTCACCTTTTTAGGGTCTTTTATTTATTTGAATCTTGAATTTGCCTTGTGAATCTATTTGGTCTTCAAGTTGGGATCAGTTGTGTGAACAATTTTAAGATTTGTACAGGTTTGTTTCAAACTTGGTGAATTGGATTGTGTGGGTAATATTTTCGATTTAATTGAACAATTGACTGGAATGGTAATTCAGCTTGGAATCAAATGAATGAAAATTCCAAGATATTAAATTCTGAAAGTTCGGTTAAAATTAACATTCAAGAAGCATAAGGTGACCAAAGTTGCATCCAGTATGCGCTAGTGCTGATTTCATTGTACAAAACATCTGAAAATGCAGTACTCATTTATTACATTGCAAACCGTATGTACAGTTCATGACAACACCTATTGATTCTGGTGTCAAAAGCAGTGTGACTTGGCATTATAAAAGATACACTTTATATTTTCATGTCTGCATGAGGTTATACATGCCCTCGTATCAATATTGTCATTCACATATTAAAGACATCAACCAATCAGCTGTCAGACCCATTACTTCTTCATTGAACCAACCTTCTCGGTATCATCGAGACCACCAGAGGAATCAATTTAAATTGCCCCGATTTTTCTCCTGAGGCTCCAGATGTCAGTCCTGCTTCAGGGCTGAGCGCACTGACTGGGGCACTCTGTTGACATAGTACTGGTGGTTGTGGAGCGTGGCCAACACGCCCGCTGAGTTCATGTGCTTCACATTAGCGTCATAGCGGTAGCCATTGCCATGCATGTCTGTCAGCTTACCTACAGGGGCACAGAAAGGTGAATGAGAAAGGAAAGTCAACCATATACATATATATTCTGTTTTTACATAAAACTCTTTAACACGCTAAGGCGAGTACAGCTGGGGTACGACACTGCACAGATGAACAACATTTCTTCCATTAACTTCTGGATACCTGTGTCATGTGACACTTTATTTATGAGTATTTATAAGATTTATTTTGATCTAATAATATGTATATAAATAACAGCATTGACATTAGTAAAAACATCACAATAAGGAAAACATTTATACTTTTAATATTACAAAGTTAAGCTTGATTACCGAAGATACAGGTATCAGAGGCTAAACGTTTTGCTCTGTTTAGCAATTTAACAGAACAAATTCTGTTTTACCTCCCACAGCATGCAGGATGGCCTCAGTGGCACAAGTATCCCACTTCTTACATCCTGGACTCGCAAAGACATAGGCAGAGGCCTTCCCCTCAATTAGCTGGATTATCTGCAAAGCATTGATGAGGGCAATGTAATTCTCTTATTTAGATCCATACAATCTAATCACATGTTACAGAAACAGCCCGACAGTAGGTCTGACGGTAAGTCAATATGGGCGTTGACGTATTTGCATTGGCAATCACAGCCTTATAACAAATTGGTCAGGCTCACCTTGTTTCCAGCTCCGCCAACTCTGATCACCTCATGGGGCTCCATGGCATCCACGCAGTCGGTCACTACCTTGTTGCTATGGGAACGAGTGGTGGTGACGATGCGTCTGTTACCCGGGACTTCCTTCACCTCAATTCCAAATGTGCCCAGTCCCAGCACGCCCCACATGGTTCTGCCCAGGTCAGCGCCCCCTCCCAACTGAACGATGAAGAACGTGTTGTGACCACTGATCGTAGGAGGGTGACGTCTTTGACCAAACAGCAGGATGTTCTATTATCTTCCTGATTATGGGGGTACCTGGTAGTTGTAGAAAGGCTGGTTGATGACCCCGGCGATGGCCTTGCCTCCGTACGAGATACCGATCAGTACCGTCACGTTGTCCAGGAGCCCTGGAGGACCGTATTACCAGGAGGTCAGATTACTGGGGTCCCACAGTGCAGACTAGTTCTTAATCCAATAAGACCATGCAAACAGTGGATCCAGCTAAACGTGAGCTCTAGAGGACTGATCGATCCAACACCTCCCTCACACTGAAAAATCAAAAGGGTAAGTCTCAGCAGTCAGACTCGGAAGAGGGCCAAAGTGAAACACACAGCCCAGTGTGTGCAGTGTTACGATAGAGCAATCCAGTGACATACTGTATCAGCATGCCGCCATGCAAACCGATGGCATCCATAGTCCTCCAGTCAGGGGGAACATTGATGCAAAGCGAGTTTAAAACACAGGGTATCATGTAAAGATATAAACCAGAGGGAATGCATGAAGAACTTACCCTCTGTATACTCCTTGGTACCATCAAGTGGATCGACCCATACTACCAGCTGAAAGCAAGACAATGGTTTAGGAGCAGCATAAGCAAACGGTTTCAGTTAACTAGCCTCACGTATCGGACCAACGATGCTGCAGCCCCCTAACGACTACAAAGAGTATAGTATGTCTTTTAATTCCCACATTGGCCTTTGAAACGTTTAGCATTGCGTGTTGAGTTGTGGCTCATCAAGGCTTACATTACAAGGTGTACGGAGCGTGTCTGCTGCTCTTACCTCCTCCTCTTTCAGGTCTTTATACTCTGAGGGACAGCACTTCTGGAGGATAACGTCCGCCTGGCCCTCCTCCATGAGGTCGGCCCTTGGCTCCTCTTCAGGAAGGTCCTGCAGAGAGACAAGTTTATGGTTGACTCCTGTGGCCATAGAGAGCATTCATTTACTTTATGACAATGTTATGACATTATAGTGAGGGTGGAGTAACAAGTCTTAAGTAGGGCCTGAGAGGGACACAGTGGATAGCTCACCTCCTCTCCAATGATGGTAATTTTAGGGAAGTGTTTGGACAGAGAGGCACATATGCTCTGCTGAGCCAGTCTGTCTGCCAGAGTCTGAAGGTCATTGGCTCCGGTCTGTCAATCACAAGCAGAATAACTTAAGTAGCATTTTTATACTGTTGGAAAAACACTTATTATTCTACTGCATCACCTGTCCCCATATACTTAGTTGCTATACTTGCTATTCTTCAATGTGTAAACTGCAGCAAGACACTTTATTTTAGTTTCTATAGCTATGGATTTCAAGATAGAAATTCGATTAGGAAATGGTTCAACTTGAAATGCCATGTTAGAAGAGGTGACTTCAAGACGAATACATTCAGATGACTATGTTTTCAAAGCATAATATTCGAATTGTATGAATTCAATGGTGATTACATTTAGATAAAAAAACATTCAAAACATTAAGGTGCGTTGCTTCCATACAAATAACTGCCCATTGGTTGCAAACAAAAAATGATATTTTTTGCATCCCGTGTTCAGTAATTTGCCTAAACCATTTTTCAATGATTACAAAACAATGGTGACATTGTGATTCATATATGTTATCAATCACAGTCTACTCATGTTGAAGGTAAACACACAGGTCAATCAAATCGACACTGACCTTTTCCACAATGCCCAGCTCCCCGCTCTGGAGCACGTTCCTCACGATGGACCCGGCTCTCTCGGCCACGGCGTAGGCTGAGGCCACCAGGCGCATCACAACAGCAGGGTTTCTATTCATCGCTAAATTAATGGAGAATTGTTAGATGTCATATTTCCCCATGGTTCTGCCCAGGTCGGCACCTCCTCCCACCTTACGGAATAAGATCGTGTTGTGACTACAGATCGTAGGAGGGGGTCGTCTTGGATATTCGAATACAATCTCATATCGGAGAACAGAAATCATATTTTCCAAAGATAACTGTTCATGCCTAAGGAATATTTAACAGCGTATAGTAGCAGAATGCAGTTGAGTATAAACAAGGAACTATAATAGAGACAAATAGATGCATATGAGAGCGAATTACTGGACTTACTGCCGGGGCAAAAGTCAAAAAGGTGTTGCTCTATATCTGCCGTCCCTGTGTACGGTGGGCAGAAGCAGCTACCTGTTTTGCCAGAGCTCAATAGTGGCGAAGTCACGCCCTTTCCGGTAGAGCCCATGATATCGAAAAATGTGAATGGGTTTCAATGGAGAGTAAGTAATTATCTTCTGTTCCCTGGCTTTATATGCCCCGGATTACACATATGTTGTTTGTAGATTTAAATGATATTTTTTCATGCCAAGAGTTTGACCGTTTATTGTGCAATTGTTCAGTTAAAGGCTGTAGAGAAAACAATGAGAAAGACTAGACGTCTCGTATGTGACGTCACGCTCCCTGCGACTGGCGTGGACAAGACCGACAATCTCCCCATCGGCATAACTGAAACTCTCCACATGCCCCGACTTATAATGGTTTTCACCTCTTTCGATGCTTTTATCCCCCCCTTGGAAAAAAGCGGTGAAGTGGAGCAGCCATGTCTGTACCGGAGTTCCAAGTGCGGGTGGTGACGTATATCATTCGCGTCGAGAGCAGCGAAGAGCTGTAGTTCACTAAGCGGCCTCACACAAAACCTAACATTATCAAACTTCTTCACGATTTTTTTTTGTTTTATTTGCATGAAAAATTATCATTTAAATCCACAAACATATGTGTAATCCAGGGCATATAACGACTGGCCCCAAAAGATAATTACTTTCTCTCCATTGAAACCCATTCATATTTTTCGATCTCATAGGTCCCATGGGCTCTACCGGAAGGGGCGTGACTTCGCCGCTCTATTGTTGACGACTGGAAGTAGCTTAATGACGTCGACTCTATTGGGTCCAAAGCACGCCCACCACGTTGCATGAAAGTCCCACTCATTTTTTCATGAAACAGGAAATCACTCAATTAACATCAGGCAAAAACCAGGTGCCTTCCCATTATCTAAATACTTTAATGTCTTGGAAAGTATGATATTGAAAAACAACAAAGACATGCTACTCTGTATAGATGTGGCTTATTGATCTTTATATAATATATTACTTTATGACGTATTGTGACAACCCAACAAAACTGGGTGACTACATGTCCAAGAACTTCAAAACAAAAAACACTCTGAGGGCACTCTTTCTCAACAGGACAATTTTCATTTCTTAATCTGTTAGCCAGATAAAGAATGGTAACCCATTTCTCCCTCTAATTGCTCTACAGTTATAGCGCCCAGGATGGGCTGACAGTCAGGGTTGAACACAGAATAAGCACTCAGTTCTCCGGGTTGTCGTGCAGCCGGGCTGCGAAGTCCTTGGTACATCCAGTAGAAGAGGGAGAGGACGAAAAAGGGAAGGCCGAATTCCAGTTCAGCAAAGAGTCCGAGAAGAACAAGCCACAGCAACACTTTAAATAAAGTGCGATTATCAAAGCAAAGCCTGCTGGAACCAATCCATCTTCCAATAGCACTGTCCAGCATCCAGTCTGACCTATCCTACAAAAGGTAGACACATGTGTTTAATTAATCTCAAAACACATCACGAGTAGGAAAGCATGGCACATTGTTTTTTTTTTATATTATTACAGAATGGAATAGCTTTGAGTTAACCAATAACAATGTAATGTTAAATAAAAGGGGTAAGGGTTAACCCTATCAAATACATGTTACGAAATTGATAAATTATATTGATTGTTCCTAATTCTCTTTAGCCTATCATAAAACAAAAAGGGCCCTACATATCTCAATATAGTTAGAATGCAGTGTGTGTGTGTGTGTGTGTGTGTGTGTGTGTGTGTGTGTGTGTGTGTGTGTGTGTGTGTGTGTGTGTGTGTGTTAAACCTCAACCACCACTACCGAGTAAGCCACAAAGGACATATAGTTAACAGTGCTAATTCCACATGTATTATGTTTGGGAAACTTACCACGACCTGGATCGTTTCTCTCTCTATGTAAGGGCTGGTGATGTTGGCCTGCGTGGGAGCCTTTAGTGCCGCTTCGTTTGTAGGTTCGATCGGGTCTACTGCTGTCGATGTTCTGGGCGGTTGGTTGGCTGTACTTTCGATTGTTTTGGTTGCGTTTTCAGCCTTTCTCCGAGCCCTGAATTCAGCAAGTTTTTGTTCCATAACAGCCCCGACTGGTACCTGTCCGCTTTGCGGAAATGGGTGAACATCGACCATGGTTATCAGAAGTAACTATGACATGTCTATGTAGTCAATTGCTTCACATGTATATGAAAACATAACATTTGAAGATGCTACATAATAATATAAACAAATATAGTCGAATACGATCAAGGATTTCAACACACTGCAGTGAATAATTGTGAGGGTTTATTTCAGGTTTGTTTACCTCTCAATCGTCAACGTGTATTTATCGGAATCCGGAACCAGTTGTCGTAAATACTGTCGTAAAGGTCCTAACGTCAAACAGAACCAGGAACTTCACCGCCCGGTTTGTTTTCATCCTTTGGTGAGTACTATTTAACAACATTATCATGCAAAGTATAGTTGCATCCTCTTCGTCAACAATTTATAATAATACATACGCCAATTGAATTGCCAATACATTATGTGCTTGTTTTTCAATAGTCTTTCCTCAAACAAGAGGCAGAGCATCTCCTTATCGATGACTGTTTGCTGTATTCTTGAATTTAAAACCACACTCCCAGGTTGCTTACTGTGGAAGTGAACTGGAAAAAGAAGCTGCATAAATAAACCTCAAATGTTTACCGTACCCGTCTAGAATTCCACTAGAAATTATTTCAGTGGATGTCATGAAAGATGGAAAATTCCATCCACGACATTGTGGACTACAATCACGCCCACGCGAAAATTTGAATTCTGAAGAGTCATTGAATAAATGTATTGCTAATTATCAGTTTATGACCTAATACAACGGTTATTTCCCCCGCCCCCGACCCCCCCAGAAATGGCCTCAGCTCCAGCACCACAACTGACCCTTACTGTTGAGCAGGCCAGAGGTAAGAGCAATATTGCTAAATTATTTTATTAGTACCTTAGCACGTGTTTGTTACTCTTTATAATATATGTGATGCAGCTTTATTAATTCTCAACATTGCTTACTTCCTCATTCAGTTTTCAGATTTAGGTAATATCTGAAATCTTTGCGATACTGTTGTGAGAAAACCTTTTCCCCCCCGTTTGTGTACATACAGTGGTGCTTAGTGAGGTCATCCAGGCCTTCTCTGTACCAGAAAACGTTGCACGGATGGAGGAGGCCAGGGAAAGTGCCTGCAATGACATGGGGAAGATGCTGCAGCTTGTCCTTCCTGTAGCCACACAGATTCAACAAGAGGTTATCAAAGCCTATGGCTTCAACAACGAGGGAGAGGGTAAAGTCATATTTTGATTGTTTTATGTATTGCACATTAACTATTAACCATTCTGAATGATATTCTTGTCACCAGAAACCGCCTGAATGTTCGTGCTGAGCTGATCCTGCCATTCTTTACAGGTGTCCTGAAATTTGCCAGATTAGTGAAGATGTACGAAACTCAGGACCCAGAGATTGCTGCCATGTCGGCAAAACTGAAGTCTCTCCTGTTGCCGCCCCTGTCAACACCACCGATTGGAGGAGCCATACCAGCCTCATGAGGAATGGAATCTCAAAGTGGAAGCTTGTAACATTCATAAACTGCCAACTGGCAATTTGATTGCCCTTATCCATTGTTTCAGTCGTTACAGAAGCCTGCCTGCACTGCATCCCAATTTCATTGTTTAAATCCATGTTGTAAGTAGTGTTTTACCTTTTTACATTGAATGCATAATTGTAGTGAGGCTGCTGGAATGGTGTTATGGTCATAGTATTTATTTATCAGGATCCAGGGCTCCAGACTAACTTTTTTCCCTATCTTTTCACTAATCAAATAGTAGTGAAAACTTTCTCGTTCTCACTGAGACGTTTACGCGCTCGATATTTAATCCCTAGGACCCTCCCCCTCCATAAATTTGCCATTAACAGTGGCCATCCCTATCCTTCTCACACTCATTGGCCTGCTACAGATTCTGGATTCATTGACACGCCCCTTCCCCGTTTAACGTGTACTAATACAAAATTTAAAAAGGGCCAATTTACTGAATTTTGCACACTCTCAAATTTTGGTCGCAAAATGCAACCATTTGGTCGCAGTCTGGAGCCCTGGGATCAATTGTTATGTCATTCACAATAACCCACTTAAATGCCATCATTTTATAATGTGTCAGATATTGACAAATGCCTTTATGTATTAAAATTGTATAAGATAACTTTCCGTCTGTTCTGATCATGTATCACAAACAAAACTTGCACCATTGTAAATGTATACATATAACTTTATTGTGACTAGACGTTTGGAAACTGTTTATAGGCTGTAAATTGTTAAAAATTAAATAGAACTTTGTCTCTCACCTTTCACCCACTCACACAGTGAATACAATCATAAGTTTTATCAGGCCAGCATATAAACTTCACGTCCAGCCCCTCCCTCTGTTGTGCATCGAGTTTGAGAACAGATGTGACATGCGTGACTGGAAGTGTTCATATAAATAAAAGATTAATAGATATACATTTACGCACAAAGTATCATAGAGTGCATCATCAAATTGCTTTGCGTGGCCCAGGCCATTTTAAAGAGATGTGGTTCTCGTGCTGCTCCCTGTGGAGGAGTGATCCTCAGTCCTTTCTGCTGGGGGATGGGTCATTTGAAGGAAGCTTGGGGTGGTTGAAGGTGGTGGATCACATCTCAAAGTGGCGAAAGATACCTTCAATGTATCCCAGTACCCTCTGCCAGTTGGGTCCGTCTGCTTTGAGCATCTCCTCCACCGTCTGCCACATTGCGGTCATTAAAAGCATATCACAGATAAACCCCCAATGTTCTAACGTTAAGGCCTATAAATAAAGTGCCATTATTAATATATGCCCTGTTTTGTAATCAAATATTGATCCAAGATTGAAATCTGTTGATTTGGAATTACAGTTAAACATTTTTATTTTTTATTGAAAATCATAATAACTGAATTGATATATCAAGAGTCTTGAGCTCTACCTAAATGTGATTGAGGTTGGAAAACTTTCTTCCTTCCTCACTTCTTACCAGTGTGGCTGTGATTCCAATACTGTTCCCAGTTTGGAAAGCAAGGTCTAGGTTTCCTTTCTGTAAGATTAGAAGAAGGAACCGAATCAGTCGTAGAAAGACTTTCCCTTGTCATAGTAGCACTTTGGGCCAATAGGATCCTCCAGATTTGTATCGGTTTGGGAATCCTGCTCATTTATGTGTGTGTTGTCTATTTTATTTGTATTGTATGTCTTTTAAATGGACCTTGAGTCTAATAATAAAAGTTGATGATGATGATGATGATGTCAATGATGTCAATTGCTGCTTAATAATATCAATTGGCAAATGTTCCAACTTAGAGTATTTTCTGTTCTTAAAATGACAAATTTGTCTCAGTATTGATCAAAGAACCAGTGGCTGGAATCTGTTCTTTATCTGTAGTTTCAGTTACTTGGATCAGTCTATACTATAAAAAATAAAAGGAAATACATATGGATATGCATAGAAAAATCCAGAAATATATAAATATTGGCATTTGAATGATATAGCATTTGAATGATATGATATCCCTTCTAGGACTGGAACTTTAGAACTTCTGAGTATTTTCTCTCACCTTGTCCTCAGGTGTGAGGCTGCCGTATGGGACGTGCGACGGCATGTAGGTGTGGTACACAGCGCAGAAGGCCAGGCCATCCTCCCAGCTGCTGCTGAAGTTTGTGATCTCAATATTCTGTCCAAACACATTTTCAGTTCAGAGATCCATCCCCGCTCAAAGGTCAAATTCAGCAAAAACTGTGTGCACTGTTGGATAGGAGTAACTTTTTAATCTCCAACCTTATATCCCTTGGTACGGGTTTGGCACCAGCGGAGCAAGGCATTTCTCCTGGAGCCACCGTGACGTCGTAGCAGAACGCTAAAGGCATCCTGAGGTCTGTGGAAGCAGCAGAACAGGGGAGAGTTTTGAGAAAATAGCGATTAACTCCTCTCAGGGGTCATGTTATGCCTTTCTTTGTAGGATCAACTCCTGTATTAAATGCGTGTTTATGTCATCAAATTCTCTTTTTACAATCCCATTACTCCCAGTTGGCATCAGAGTGATGCAACATCCATTTTACAGTTCACTTAATCTTTGTTTAAAATTTCGATTGGATGTATTGCTAGTCACAAGTCCTAACCCAAAAGGTGGCACCAACTGTCATGTCTGCCATCATGAAACTAATCAAATTTCTAAACAATATAACTTGTTTATTTACCTAGCGGAATCAGGGTTTGGGTCCTCATCCGGCTTTTCTTCAAGCAAAACAAACACAGCAAACATTTAAAATAATCAAAACCAAAGAAAATGTAATTAAACGGAATATCGATGCAGTTAATACAACGTTGACTTACTTGTAGAAAAGTTGGACCAACTGTCTTGCCGTTGCAGAAGCCTGGTCGTCTTTTTCTCTTTGGCAGGCTCTTCCTTCTAGAAAAGGTTAGGAACAAACTTATCGCCATTGAACAGCAAAACCTTTTTTTATAAAACATTGGGTGCAATGTCTGTTAAACATTGTGCATGGATTTAATCCACTCCACCTTGCATAGCGGCAACGTTGAACTGTTGTTTTGGCAGGGGCTGCTTTTATTGGTGTTTTCAGGGAGAGGGAGTCGAGAAAGGCTCCTGAGAAAAGACAAAAAGAAAATCCCTTGATGCATGATTGTCTGTCATGCAATAAAACAAAGAGAGCCCGTTGAGGAAAGTCCCGGCCACTTACCAGGATCTTTCAGAAAGCATCAACACTCTCCTGTGGTCTGGAGTACCGTTGCCTGCCTCCGCCTCCTTCTTCTTCTTAATGGCAGCCAAACTGAGAATGTACGCCTCAGCGACACCCTTTCCAGCAAGCTGCGTCTTCTCCGACTCCGGGTCACCCTCCCCCCCGAGGCTCCCCACGCAACCACGCGTCCCTCCGTCCTCCACACCTTTTGGATGTGCCACGCAATGTCCTTCCACGTCCTGAGCTTCCACATCCGTGTGCACCCCTTCAAGCAGCTTCTCCTCCAAGTCCTTCTTTCCCACCGCGACCAGTGCGCAGTTCTGCCGCCTACCCTCCTCTTTCCCGTCGTTACCCTGCTCCTCCTCCGAGGAGTCTCCCACCACATTCAACTCTGGCTCTGCCCCGTCCTTCGCCAAACCGCGTGCACTGATTCGAGCGTCCGACCCCGTGTGCCCCCGCCGCCGCCTCTCTGCGTTCAGCGTGGACAGCTGATGACGGGCGTCTTGGTGCTGGGCTTCCAGGTCCCGCAGCTCCCGGTCCTGCTCCTGCTGTCTCCTCAGGGCCTGGGCCAGCCGGGCCTCTGTGGCGCCGTGGTGCTCCTGGAGCGCACCCAGCGCCTGCTCGGCCTCCGCACGGAGCCTGTCCGCCACGGACACCGCCACCTGCAGGTCACGCTGGAACTGCAGCCACTCTGCCCTCTCAGTCTGCAGAGTCACAGGGGGAGCGGAGTTAAAGAACAATTCAGGTTGAACAGTTATGCATCTTAATAATCATTAAGTTAACATTAAAAATTAATATTCAAGTGAGATGATTTTTCTCCATAGTCATGTCCCTTCACAGTATGTTCCTGTTCATTTGCGAGAAAACCAATACAATTCTTGAACTGCATAGGTTGGATAGCCACAGCATACATAGTTGCCTCTCTCAGTAACCAGTACTTTGGTGATGGAGCAAGATAGGAGATCTGAGTTACCCGTAGAGTCTCCTTTAATCCGTTTACCTCCTCGAGCAGCTCACCCCTCTCTGACACCAAGCGCCTGAGGAGCTCTGGCAAAGGTACAAACAAACAAGGCCCCTACTAAAAAATACGAGACATCACAGGATGGATTCTATGCCATTTTAGTCATTTGAGGAAGAGTTGTCGGGTAGTTAGTGCAGTTTTAATAAGCATGCCCACTAGGGGGCAGTTTACAACTACACAAAAAATAAAGAGTTTATTGTTCTTTCACAATCAAATATTTATTGAAATAGCAAAATGAGAAGTATAAAACCCAAATGATATACCTAAATATCATTCCCGTCAAGGGATGGGGCTAGGCCTTGATGTTTTGTTATTCTCGAGGGGGAAACTATACCGTCAGTTAAAATGTAATCCAAATCAGAAACAGACAGGATGACGATATTCCTTCAAATTAAAACCAGATTAAAAAACAGCATCAGCTGGGTAAGCAAATTCCCCGAAGCTTAAACACTGCCCTGTGCCCAACTTTCACAGTTCGGTTCAACAAGCAGACATGGTGGCCCTACCTACTGCTCCGACTGAGTCCTCAGGACCGGGGCTGAGGCCCAGCGAGGCCCTGTAGTACTCCATCAGACTCCGCATCACAAGACTCGTCTCCTGGCCCACCTGCTCTGCCCCCAGCGGGGACTCCAGCCCACTGTCTCTCTCCTGCCAGACTTGCTCCGTCGGCGAGCTCCAGGGCAGCGGCATCGGCGCCGGGCTGAGTGAGCCCACGGTCCCACAATGCTTTGCTCCCGCCTCTTCCTCTTCCTTTTTTTCGTGACTCAGAGACATCTGTGGAGAACTTTGACTCTCCATGCTGATCAGTGCCCACTCCCCCTGAAGGAGCTGCTGCCGCGGGCAGTTGCTTGGGACCGGGGTAGGGGGGCAGGGACTGCAGGGGCTACAGGGGGTCTGCATCTTGTTGGTGAAGACTGAGGAGGAGGAGGAGGCCAAAGCAGCGAGCTGGGCTTCTTCTGAGGGGCTCGTAGGAGGCGTGTGGAAGAAATCCAGAGGAGAACCTGGAAGTAAATACACATTACCCTGGAAGTTACTATGAACATACATTTTTTTTGTAAAAGAGCACACAAAAGAGAATATATGATTGAAGTAACAATATTAACAGTAAAAACTTTGTATATCCAGAAATCAATACTGAAACGTTCCAGTTCAGTATTGTGAACTTTCAGATACTCCTAAATGCTCTGATCTTGGTATCACTGGGACGGTGCATAAATGGTTAGAAATGAATGCTACCTCACTAGTAGGTTCTGTAGGGTGACGTGTGCAAGTATGATCAGTTGATGTGTGGTGTTCCACAGGGGTCAGTTCTTGGACCTCGAACATTCTTGTTGTACACATAATCTCAGGGATCAATCATTGAGGCCACCGGTTTCTCCGACCACGGTCAGGTATTCCGACAAAAACCTGCCCTAAAGAGAGCTTCATACAGGCAGGACCATCCATCCCACATCCAACCAATGCTCTGGTCATCTCATGGCTGGTATACTGTAATGCTTTACTGGTCGGGCGAAAATCAATGCACAGGATTCAGAATGCTGAAGCACTTGACAACCACTTATAATAATTAAAAAACTTTATATTGTCCAGTCTGTGTTTCTCAGCCTTGATTCAAGGTAGACAGTTGCCAGACCATGAATCAATGACTGCATGATTGATTGATGCGGTCGATTAGTTGAGCTTCTCTTGCCACTCTTTGACACACACACACACACACACACACACACACGCACACACACCAACAGGGCAAAGACATCCTGCCTGAGGGACGCACAGTTCAGAATTTTTTGTCTTCACCCAAATATTGAGCTTGAGATCCCACAGATGGCAAATGGATGCTGCCATTTTTAATTGCTTGCCGTGATTATTGAAGTGTTGCCTTTGCACACACAGGGTTCTAATGTGCACCCTGGAGAATTAAATGATTCTGGTGCTTTATTTCTACTCTGCTGTCGGGCCGGTCTGTGCTAATGCTAACTCACCAATCTGTCTGGATACGACTGTGTACTCAGGAAGCTAATCTCCTCCCAGTCCACTCCTTGCAAACTGGGAGGAGGAAGAGCATCACTTATCTATTATTAGAATCCAAAACGAGAAAGAATGAGTGAATTAAAAATATTATATATATATATATATATATATATATACGTATGGCAGAGGAAGGCGATCAAGTGTAAGAGGCGTCAGTCAGAATTAGAGTTAGTTTAAGGTATCACAGCATATTTTAGCTGAACAAAATAAATGGTTTTGATTAATGTATAGAGATTCCCACATTCTACCTTAATTCACATGCACAATGGGACTCTGTAAAAGGCACACAATCTGCGAGTGTGGGAACCAGGAAGAAAATAGCTAGAAACTATTTTAACAGCTCAATAGACAGAACGCAAGGAGACAATTGAACATTCATGCAATAATCTAAGATAAAATGTGTTTGTGCCTTCATTTAGAGGCAGAGAAGGAGGATGTGCCATAACAAAATATGCCAAAGCATTTATTCTATAAAATAACCGGTTAAAAGATAATAATTAGTAATTAGGTCGAATAAAAATGAAATATCAATTAATTCAGCAAGAAGATATTGATAAAACGATTCGTTTTGTTAGTAGGAACAAAAAGTCCTATAGGCCAGAACCCTTAATATTTCCAAAATAAAACCTCCCCAAAAGTAATATGCAGGAATACTAGTGTACTGGAATAGTTCACTTGAGCTTTGTATTTGTAGGGCAGACCATACCTGTATGGCCAATACTGTCCTTGCCAGCGTGGTTCCCCATGGTGGTCAGGATAGGGTCTAGATGGTCAGTGGACGCTGGCTCTTCCGTTTGGCTGGTGGAGAGTGAGGAAAAATAATGGTCCATATGTATTTCAACAATACAGGCTATTGCGGACATATGTTGTCCTCATATCCACCTAAGGATAGGCCATTTCATTTTGATCACCATGATAACATGTTAATCAATTCGGCCTACCCATGTTGAGAGTGTGGAAAGGGAAATAGCCTACGACGTGTCTACACATAGATTCCGAGGGGTAGGCTACGATGGAAACAAATAGACAGGCGGTATATCGTAACCAGTGAGAAGCAGTAACACGAACGGTATGCTGTGAGGAAGGTAGCCTCCCCATTTCACAGAATTTACACGGACAAATCAAGGGGTTAGTTATGTGTCGTCCCCTCTGGCATCCGTGCACTTGGTTAAATGATAACCCTTCGGTTTAGTGTAAAACATGCTAGTTGCTCCAAAAGTTGTTTAGGTTAGGAGGAAGGCGGAGGACATCGCTGCGCCCGACGCCTGCAGGCTAAAGAACTCCTAGTTGTTAGTTCCCGCATCTTACCTGCCAACCTATCCGCAGTGACCGCCCGGCGTCTGACCCCAGACCTCAACGCTCTCAACCCCGCGAGGCTTCAATGGTCGCTGGCTTCACTTGCACACAGACACACACATCAACAAATGTATGTGTGATCATCACCGATCACGCCAGTCACATCAGTTGTCCACCCAGAGCTGAGGAAAAGGAAGCGCACACTTGACTAGCCTGCACGAGCGTCAACTTTTCAATCGCATCACTCCCATCCCAATGCGACAAAAAGGAGACATGACGGTGGAAACAAACCGGCTGCGACGCCGCACCCCTAGATGGAAATATGTGTTGTGTTGGGACGGAATCAGCAGCACCAAATCTATTCCAGTTATACGCTGTGTGTGTGGGCGATAATGTTTCTCCTTTGTATGCGGCGGCGGCCGAGCGTGTAGTGATTCCTTGCGACACTAGGCTACGCAGTTGAGACTGAGACGTTCTGCTGCGCCCAGCATTCCTTGCATAACTTTCATATTTCGTAACCGGTTAATTCATAATTTAGAACCGGTAGATCCATCATTCTCTAATCAACACCATAGCCGATGATTATTTTTTCCATGACACACACACACACACACACACACACACACACACACACACACACACACACACACACACACACACATTGAACAGCTAATTAACAACGGTCCATTAGGAGAACCAATCCAACACTATTTGTTGATGTGTTTGCTATAGGCTACATGACTACCCGGTCACCTGCTGTGCGATGCTGCGACCCATGTCGTCCTCTATAACAAGTAAATTGAAGGGGCGTTGCCAGGGGAGCCGGCCCATCTGGTAAACCTGGTACACGTCATTGAGACGCTCCCATAATTGAGTCCCCTCCATAGTTAAATGGTCTCGTCTGATTTAGAGCCCTTGCAAAGTAGTTGCAAAGTCCTAAAATCTTTGCATATTCGTGTGCTTTTCTTTTACAAACAACCCATCGCAATTGTGCATGATAGGCTCCGGTTTCTTACAATAGTCACAACCGAAAATGTATGAATTGGTGTCGGAAGGAGACGGAAAATAACGAAGAAGAGGGTGGCCGTTGCCCGATCGTTGTACTTTGCAGAATTTAAATACAACCATACATAATATTCCTATAAAGCTTAAAAACATAAAAAACAACCTGCAGCCTGCAATGGGCCGTATAAACGGCAGTGCTAAGTGGCAAGGCATAGGCCTACTTGATTAAAATAACCCATTCGTTATAAATAGAGTTATTTGAAAGTGAATCATGTAGAAGTTTATCTTCTAGTATAGTAAACATTGGCAGTAGTAGCTATGGTCAAGAGTCATCGTCTGCAGAAGTCATCCACTAGCGGCACTACTGGATGACTTGTTCATACTGCTGCTGTTGATGTAGCATCTGGTGGAAATTCCAGCAAATATAATTTAATATTATGTGCCTCAATTTGTGAGTGAGATTGGCAAATATTCGCATCCAATTTTTTTTTCCCTTAATTTATTTTGTAGCGAGTTTCGATGAATCCACTTCAATTGTATTGGAGTACAAGTATACTTTATATTTGAAGTGTGGTAAATGGGCAAGTTGACTGAAATATAAGAACAAAAGGTACTCCAGAAAAAAAACAGATGACTTCATTGATCCTATTGGAAATTATTTGTTAAAGTTGCTCAGTTCAAGCCAGAAACATCAAAGTAAAAATACTGGAAAAAATATAACTAGCGAAATAAACATAAAATACAGCTTAAATATGAATTTTATATTCAAAGATAACATATAGATCTAACCAACAGCAGAATGTCATAAAATATGCTTGTACAATTAACTATAACTGAAGCTAAGTTAAAGTATGTTAGCATCTTCGGTACTAAATTGCAGGAATATTGCACAGGTCATCTGGATAGGATAAATAGTAGAATGACTTAGTTTAAGTGACTGAATTAAATGGAAAATAGACTACAGAGTTCAAAGTGACTCCCTCAGTTACTGTAGTGAGAGGTGTTTAAGAGTGATGGCCACAAGCATGTTTTTGGGGAAGCATTACACCATCTTCAATGGAACAGGGCTGTCTACACAGACCTTGATGTAGTCTGTGACGCCGTCTGGGAGACCATCAAGACTACCCTCCTCCCAGTATGGCTCCCACAGTGCCTCCCGGTCACTCAGTGGCCTCGTAGCAGTCCTGGAGAGCATCGCTGACCTCGGATCAACTCAAGCACCGTAACAAAGCATTTACACGTTGTTACTTTACACCACTGACCAACAGTTTAGCTGGAACAACCATCCTATATCTGGGTGGACACTCCCACATTGGATGTCACTGTTCTTTGAATATAAATCTCAAAAACATTTTCCATACAATGGTGGTACGTGGCAAGGGCGTAGGAACCGGGGGGGACGGAGGGGACGTGTCCCCTCCAATATCGGAGACAGGCGCATTTGTCCCACCTAAAAATTATACCGGATCTGTCAGGTTTCCGATATGTGTCCCCCCCAATGTTAAACTCATTCCTACGCCCCTGGTACGTGGTATATAGGTAGTAGCGGTATGTTGTATGCTGTTTAGAGAGTGGATAATATCATGTGATTTGATCTTGATTTGATTTATTTATTGATGTGATCTATTTACTGCATTGATATGTTGAAATTCATCCTCTACATTGAACCCATTTTGCTATAAGCAGTGGTGACCACTGGGAAGCACCTGGGAACCAACTCGAGACGTAGTGCCCTAGCTATCTACAGCTGTATATCTACATTACATTAAGAGAATGTCAAGTGGACTTTCAATCAGCTCTTTAGAAAATAAAAATAAAATGATTGGTTTAATGTTTTTACTTTTGTATTGTATTTCAATAATTATCCAATTTAGATCAGGATAATCTAATTATAGAATATCTAACGTTATGGAAAGTTATTGCTGGTGTTAACACCATGCTGCCTAGCTTTGCGCAGCATGGTATAACAAAGTGCCACGTTCACACCAAAAGCGACGGGTCGGCGCGGCTCCATCCTTCACAAAGCACTCCCGCGATGGATTTGTGACTACTCGCGCGACCAAACTCAGGCGATCACGCGACCAGGCGACCAAATTCGCGTTTAGTGTGAACGGAGAGAGCGTTTCATTCGCCCTAATCTCGGACCCAGCAGTCCTATTTTATAGCAGAACTTGTGGGAGACTTATTGGTTTCATATTGGACAACTTTTTTTTTGTTTGTTTAACTTTATTATGATTTTTTTCTCAGGCACATGGTTAGGCTACATCTTAAACGTGTCCTTTATTAAATGAATAAAGCAAGATAAAAATTAGCATATCGATTATCTTACATGTGGCGTAGTTGTAGTGACCAACAATTAAGAAAAATGGCGCCTGATGTGAGCCAGCTGAGCAGGGATAGCGGTGCTGCCAATGACTGAAGCCCCGCGCCAAGCGAGATGCAGCGGCCACAACATCCACAACACCGCGGCACCCCAAGTCCCACAACTCAGCGGGGCTAAAAGCCATGTGATGGCAATCCGCGGATGGTCTGCGGCGGAGGTTTCCAAAGAGCAAGGCATTTGATGTCAGGGGACATGCTCACGTTTATTTGTTTTTGACCTTCTCATCATCACCAGCATAAGATGTCATCGCTTAGAAAGGTAAACAAACCAAAAAGGTGTGCTTGCTCTACTCTGTATGATCATACATTTTTAGCTAGATGATTATTGTTGAAATGGCAGATATAAGGCACATATGTGTCATGGGGTATTTGAAAACGTGCTTAACTGAGAATGGTAAAGGGTTCTATGTGTGGGCTGAGTCTAATTCACTTCGGAGTCTTTTATAACTTGTGCAAAGCCTGAATGAGTCATTGAGCAATATGCAGCAGCCACACGAGCCCGAGCGCCGTGAAGGTGTGTAAATAGAGGTGCACGCGCCTTCCACGGTTACAGAAATGCTGGCAGAGAAGCCAAAATCGGACACATCTTCTTCTGCACTAATCGGCGTCAATAACTCAATGTGAATGGAGCGGAATCAACATTTATTTACGTTTCTGATTTCTGTCCGAATAGCGTATATAATGTTGCTCTGAGGTCCTTCAAACAAACAATGTGCATGCCTGTGTAGTGACTCAGCCTTCCTCTGTTTCTTGTATATCGTCATCTATCTTTTCATCTGTCACAGGTGTTGCCATGGTTACTACAGACTCAATGCTGTATTTTTTTTGAGAAGGACTCAGGTAAGCGTGTGCGTGTGTGCGTGTTTGCGTGTGCGTGTGAGAGAGAGAGTGATTCATTGAATGCTTGAATGCTATCTTTGCTGTTTTAAGATTATATAGTAGTTAATGGCTTACTGCAACTATTTGCTGGAAGACATACCATTGTTTTGATTCTCACTGCCTGGCTGGTCCCATGGGACCAGCCAGGCTAAGAAAAATATGAATCCTCTCTAAAACAAACGAGAAATGCACTCCACAAATGGCATATATTATTTGTATTAATAATAATATTATTATAATTATTATAACTGTTAATAATATAATGAATATTGTTACCTTGTTGTCTCATTACATTTCTTTTTCACCCTACTATCAAACTGTGACCATAGTGCAGGCCTAATTAAAGTCCTTTTAGAAGTTGTTTCCCAAATCCCCATTAGGGAATACTAAAGTTCATCTTACCTAATCTTTTATTGATCACCCATTGGTCACTCATTAATGCACATGTACTGCTGCAGCGTTTCATTCCTAAGAGGTCTATTTTCCCAGGGTTTGCTGTGGTCCCTTGAGTGACTATGTTTTGGATTCCCAGCGTGTCCTCTATCTATCTCTTCAGTGTGGCTGCTGGCGTTCTGCTCCGTATGAGAGAAACACACATGCAGTACGCCTGCTTCTGGAGAGTAACGTAGCGCTGTTAATGAGCTGACAGACGGTGTTTTCTTTCTAGCCAGGCTGCGTACAGATCCAGAGATGATCTAGTGTGTTAATCATCGGCAGGGCGACACACAGCCACTAGAATGGGCTTTGTCAGCAGCAGTGTCGTGCTTCCCGGTGAATAGAAAGTTGATGCAGGTGACATCCGTGTGCGTTTGATGTTTGCGTGCAACCAGAAGTCTTTTGAAGAGTTTTCCTCTGCCCCCCCCCCCCCCCCCCCCCCCCCCCCCTATCCCCATTCAGAACTCTGTCTTGATCATGTCCGACTCATCAGTTTCTCAAGGTTGAAGCAGAGCGTTGGAAACTGGCAGTACAGCCCAGCAAGTTTTTGCATTCATCTACATTGAAAAACAGCTCCATGAGCAACATTGCCATATGTTTCTCCTGTGAAGTTAGATTTGGGCTTTCCTTGATGCATATCGAATCAGCTGTTATATAACTGCATTTCTATTTATTTGAGCCCACCCAATGTTTTCTTTTCCTATTCCACTACCGTTTTGCCAACACTAGATGGTGCTGTCTTCTTTGAGCATATGATGGGATGCTTGTGCCACAGCCAAATTTAATACACTTGTGCATTGGAAATCTTGGAAACTCTGACTTCCTTATGTCTGCTACTGAAGAGTTCTGGCAGAGAACATGTATACTAATCACTTGGGCATTAAGATCACACTGTATTTATTTATTGTGCCAGGAATCAAACAGCGTTATGGCGTAAGCAATTCTTTCAACTAGTTCTTTATCTTGAAATAACTAGAAGTATATTAGTAGTCAGGAGGAATACTGGACTATTTTGTCAATGAAAGAGTAACCAAACCAGATTAAACCTTGGGAGCAGCGTGGTGGTGAGGGTTAACCTTATATAATGGAAAATGATAACATTGTAGAGGTTGGAATGGTAGGAAGTCTGTCATAGTGATAATACAATGCAGCAGTCTTGGTTCGCCTCTAGTGTCTCTCACTCATAGAGGAATGTAATAATGATATAGTAATTAATTACAGCTTTGCAATGGATCCCTTTCAATAGCGCCTCCCAGTCGTTGATAAGCAGAAGCGACTCACGATGAACACCCTTCCACTGAGTGCAACACTTCCAAAAGACTGCATGGACCTGAACTATTATTCTGTCCTCGTCTGCATTTGCATTTGCCTGAGCTGATATGCCTTCTTCTAGCGTTCTATCCGCATCTTCAGAATACCAATGAGAGCTACATTAAGCCCAGATCGATATGACCTCTTCCAAATTTGTATTTACTTGATTGTCTCTCCGACAAAAAAAAAAGGGAAGAGGGGATTCTTGTTTTCTTTGGGCTGAGGGACTGTCTTTGTGTTTTTAGTTACATGGTTTGTGGGCTTTTGGGCCCATTGTTTTCCATTGATGAATGGACAGTGTTATATTTAGCTGATCAAAATGTTTGTTATGTGCATGGTAGTGTTGCACGGTATACCGATACTAGAAAGGTATCACGATACCCTCAAGCAAAAAACGATATGATACGCTAATTTTTTAGTATCGATACTTTATAAAAAAAGAATACTTTAATTAAAAAAAAGAGAAAATATGATAGAAGAAAAGACTTTAAACGAAAGGACTTGCACATACACAAGCAGCATCAACTCTCAGTCGTACTCCTTGCGCGCAGAGGCTAGTCAGTGGGCGTGCCTCTCAGCTCGCACTCAGCCACAGCAGCAGCAGGCAGTTCACTGAGCGAGTGAGAGTGAGGCCCCGTCCACACTAACCCGGGTAAATACGCACATTCGCAATGAAAACGATCTCTGTCCACACTATCGTTTTCATATCGTTTTCGGAATGTTTTGCATCCACGTTCCACAATGAAATGATTTCGATAAACAGTTGTTGTCATGGATACGCGACTCCCGCCACACCTCTCTGTTTAGATTACAGGCACGCAATCAGCCGATAGTTGCAAGTACGGTTTGAACTGGCGTCTTTGCGTTTTTTTCCCCATGGCTTAAGCACAGCAAGTACAGAACCCGCCTTCGGCGTTGGACTAACGAATATGTTTGAGACAATTTGTCGAGTTGTAACTGGAGATACAAAAGTACATTGTACAGAGAATTCATCATTTCCATTTAACCTGCCATTTTTTGATGAGCGTCTCGGTCTCAAGCACAAGCTTGTGGCAGCGTCATGGCAGTGCCATAGCAACCAAATGTCATCATTTCTGAAAGCCTCCGTCTTCTATTTCTGACCCGATTCGATTTCTAATCGGAATAGATCTATTCCGATTAGAAACCTAATCGGATCAGAAGTGTCAATAGCTGCGTTTACATGGACACTTCTGATCCGTTATGTACGATAACCCCATATTTCACTTCTCTCGTCTTTTTCCTCCACAAGCCGAGGACTGTAGGCAAGCGCTTCTGAACCTGTCGCCATCGCGTTGCCTTGCCCTGTCCACATTAACCCGGGTAAATCTACAAATGCATAAATATTTATCCGTTTAGCCCTTCCGTCCACACTAAAACGGCGAATTCCAACACTGAAAACGATGCTTTTCAAAAACGATCGCTGAGGTGGATAAATGTGAAAACGCTTACTTCGCGTTTTATTGTGGTCAGGGTAGACGGAGGCAGAAACAATGACGTTTGGTTGCCATGACACTGCCATGACGCTGCCACACCAAGGTCATTCGGATTTGCATGATAGGAATAGAATAGAATCCATCGATCTATATTCATATAATGCAAATCCGAATGTACTGTATATATGGCATTTACACAAGTGGTAAGCGTACGTCCGTATGTCTCTAACGCAAAACCGCTATGTTGGTCTGGACTTATATGATATATGTAAGGGATAATGCTGTACAGAACGCCGGTCATTATCGGAAAAATAAGCCCAGACAGGGCGAACCGGACCCCGACGCGAAGCGGAGGTGTCTTGCTTCGCCCTGAAGGGTACTATTTTTGATAATGACCGGCGACGTTCTATACATTATCCCGCTTATCACACGGCTCCTTGCCAAAACAAAACAATATCTTCAAAGGGTTGTGTCTTTTTACAATTATCATTCGTAGTGTTGATCAGCAGAGAAATAGTCCACCAAAGACGTTGACGTCGCTTAG
Organism: Pollachius pollachius; assembly: GCF_949987615.1. NCBI lineage: Eukaryota > Metazoa > Chordata > Actinopteri > Gadiformes > Gadidae > Pollachius > Pollachius pollachius. Next base: position 14,315,543 of record NC_136949.1, on the reverse strand, counting down.
CAACCGGACACACTGGAGTTAATAAGTTACCGGACTACTTGCGGAGTGTTAAGAAAGACGTGAATCAGGCAAAAGTCCACTTCCCTTGACAGCGGTCTAGTTCGGTGTGCATAAAAGTACCGACGGACCAATTGCGAACTACTGCAGCTGCTGATGCCATCGCAAGTTATAAAGTAGCCGCACCCACCCCAAACCAATCGGAATAAGTGTAAACATGTCGATTATAGCGGACTACACCACCTCTTCTATTCCGCATGGAATTCTATTCCGATTAGACAATTGTATTCCGATTGAGGTGTATTATATATATTAATACGCCTCGATTGGAAATAGAATTCTCTGATCTGTAGAATTAATTTATTAACGTAATTTTCTCAAAAAGCAGCAAAGGATCAAGCTGCTGAAAGTTAAACCATAGTGAGACCGAGCTGGACCATTATTAATCTTTTCCAGATATTTTAGGTTTTCACCGTGGTATCAGTTCAGTATCGAGTATCGAGGTATTTTCGGGCAGGTATCGTATCAAAGTCATAATTTTGGTATCGTGCAACACTAGTGCATGGGCAACCATCAAGATTCAATATACTATTACTACCAGCACATTACAATACTAATACTAGGGTTAGCTATTATTTGGAGAAGTCTTCAAACCAACAGTATTGCTGAGCTACAGTTTATTACTAGTATAGTGAAACCTCATAGACAGTGGTGAACTTCAATGAGACTTCAACAGTCTAATCGTTACATTCAATATTTTAGCTGCTCTTATATGGAATTGGAAGTAAGATATGTGATTTCTGAGTCAAGTGCAGAAGAAAGCACATTTTATATTGACTTTTAATTAAAGTTAAACGTTTTTTGTCTTTTAATCGCTTGGTGTTTTGACAGGTTTCTCCTTTCCCGTACTCGAGAGACTTCATTTGGTATACTCTTTATGTATGTCTTTAATTAAATTCTGTGAAATTGGAGTGAAAAATGCCACCAAAACTAAACACTAAACTGTGCTTCAGTCGATGATCTGAGAGATGTGTGTGAACGGTGCAGAGTGAATGAACTGTTATGCCCTCTGAAGCCCCCCCCCCCGCTCCCAGGTTAGCCCACGTCATGGCAGCGAGCACAGAGGTGGGCCACGTTGATGTGTCATCCTGTTTATCCCTGAGACACACACACACACACATTCACACACACACACACACACACACACACACACACACACACACACACAGGCCACAACCCAGTGGAGCACCGCAACCATCAGTGGGAGATAAATGACATCAAGCAGAGCAACTCCATCGATGACTGGGACTGGGTGATCTGAACCAGTCACAGATATAAAGAGAAAGTAGACTGGAAGACGAGCAAGGAAAAGAGAGAGAGAGAGAGAGAGAGAGAGGGGGGGGGGGGAGAGAGAGAGAGAGAGAGAGACGCGAACACACGGATTCCTGCAGAATCCTGAATCCAGCAGAAGGAAGGAGTGCGGCTCCGGGTTTTGCGCTGAGCCGCCGGGGAGCTTGTTGGAAGATGCAGCTCGCTGCGCCGCTGCCACACACTGCTGCAGTGGAGGAGTAGATGCGGAGCGCAGCACCGCTCCAGGTGATCCACCGCACCAGCCTAGCCTCTCCTCCTCCTCCTCCTCCACCTCCTCCTCCTCCTCGTTCTTCTGAGGGCTGGGAAGGAGAGAGAGGAAAAAAAAAGGCGAGAAGGAAGGAAGGAAGGAAACAGGAGGGGGGAAAAAAGCCCAGCAAGGACGGGACAGAGGAAAGAGCAAGAGGGGGAGAAAAAAACACACCGGAGGAGCCGACCTGGGTTTTATTTTTTTTGTTTGTATTTTTCCTCTTCCTCTTTTTTTTTTTCCTACGTTAAATTCCTCCTCCGTTCCTCTCAGATGTGAGAACACCTTTGGTTCCGCGCGAGTGTGTGTCTGTGTGTGTCTGTGTGTGTGCCTGTGTGTGTGTGTGTGAGGGAGAGAGATATGTGACCGTGAGCGTCTCTCTCGTCATCGTGTGAAGGAAGCACCATCGCTTATGTGCTCCAATGTCTCTGGAACATAGACCCGCCGGCAGGTAAGGATGTCTGCCATCGCGTCATGAAGATACCTTCAGTGAGATTCTGTTTCATTCATTTTTCTTTGGGCATTTCTCTTGTCATCGCCATTGCCTTTCCTGTGTGTGTGTGTGTGTGTGTGGATTGTAACAGGTAGATAGGGAAGTTGCTGCTGCTAGAGCAGCTTAGGTGATTGGTATTCCACCCAGCGAGTGAGAACCACAACAGGCGTTTTGGGAGACCGAGAGCAGTGATCTATGCACCTCTGTTAAGGAGGCATGAAGCACATCTGTGCTCCTCAGTCAAAGTGGACAGTGCAGGTGTGTGTGTGTGTGTGCACATGTGTTCATGCATGTAATCTATCGCATGGTGGGAGGGACTGCTCCTTAGCGCTGTCCTGGATGGGTAATGGGGAAGGGTGGGGGGGGTTCATTCTGCCGATGTGACTAACATTTCTGAATTCCGAGCATCTGTGCGAACAGCAGAGTGTCTGCAGAATCCGAGCCTTTTCCACACGCAATGTCCATAATGCCTCTCCGTGTGTCTGTCTGTCTACCTATCCATCCATCCATCATTCTATCTATCCATCTTTACGCCTTTTGATTTATTGGTCTGTGTCTATCTCTCTCTATCTATCTATCTATCTATCTATCTATCTATCTATCTATCTATCTATCTATCTATCTATCTATCTATCTATCTATCTATCTATCTATGGGTTTCCTCCTGTCTCTTGTATGTTAAATGATATTCCTCAGCAACCTGTAAGAGCAGATGGAATATGAGCCATCGTAAGACAAGCGGTGATATATGCTGAGGTGGTTCAGTCCAGAATGCTCCCCCCGTCTCTCTTTCGGTTTGTGAGACCTGTTGGCCCGGGAACAGTGCCTCACATGCAACCACTCTGCGTCTGCGGTTGACGTGTTGAGCTGGGTGCCATGCGTCTGCCATTTCTATAGGAACCGTGGCATGCTGCAGCTGTCAACGCCACCTGCATTAAAGCCCTGCTGGCCGTGTGTTTGTGTGTGTGTGTGTGTGTGTGTGTGTGGGGGGGGGGGGGGGGGTATGTCTCCTATGGGCCAGTGTGTGTAGGGGTGTCTACTTTGTGTGTCTGGTGGTGAAGGAGTTTTTGTGGGGGTGTGTGTGTTTTGTGTGTGTGTTTGTGGGTGTGTGCTTTTGTTACTGTAATGAATTCAGTTGTGTGAATGTCTGTGTGTGTGAATGAGTGTGCATGTGTGTGTGGGGTTATGTCTTTGTATTTAGTTTGGGCTTGTCATAACTGTGTACAGTCTTGCTGTATGCATCTGACTCTATGTGCATGCATGAATAAAGTTTACAAGTTACCAGTTGGCTGGTTCATATTGTCATATTGTTGATTCATATTGATTGATAGGATATTAATCTATGTTATTGAACATTGGCTACATGATTTCCATCATGGTGGCAAAACATACATGCACACAAATACAAGTTGGCTAGTGCTCTTGTCACATTCAGAATATCTAAATGTATATATATGCATGTATATAAGCATTGTACAACGTTTAATATAAGGCTAATATACTTGCATATATATACATCTATATATTCTTAATGTTCAAAGGGTGATCACCCAGACATACCCACACCGACACCGATGACACCGACACACACTGACCGCACCGACACACACACGCCATTTGTCATCCCTGATGGAAAATAAGAATGGAAAATGCAGAAGAGGGTTTTCAGAGAGAGAGAGAGAGACGCATATGAGGCAGGAGAGAGAGAGGCACGCTTGACAATCACTTGTGATTGAAGGCTACTAGCTAAAGTACTATTATTGTGTTATTATATATCTGTTCTGTTTTAATAGCAAGCCTAAACACAATCATATATTTATATCTATATGAAAAATATGTAGGTGCAGAACATTGCATAGTTCTGATCCTGAAAAATATTGGCATATCACAAAACACCTCAAAAATATGTACTGTAAATAGTCAACATATACTGTACATAGTTCACACACACCCACACATTCTCTCACTCACACACAAACACACACACACACACACAGAAACACGCACACACACACAAACACACATGCATGGAAACCAACGCTCTCAAAGGACAACACATTGGCGGATCTTAAAGCAGTTTCTCGTTAATTAGCCTCCTAATCTCTTTACATAATGAGGATAATTTTATAGCCAACACTTTGTTAACACAACGAGGGCAGGTTACCAATGAATATTAAACACCTAGCTGATTCCACTATGATTGATATTATTTCATCAGCAATGCATCTGATCCATTCCTACTATTTCAACCACACCTCATCGGCCATCATGTGGTCAGGGGAGGACGACAAGGTGAGTGTACAAGACGAGAATGAGCAGGCTAAAGAACACGGCTTCTGTCAGTCTCCCTCCATTGCACTGGTGCATGGTACAATGCAGCGTATGTCATAGTGAGCCAGGGGTGTGTGGGTGTTTTGAGTGAGCGAGAGAGAGGGTTGAATATGAGATGTTTGACTGGAGAGAGAAACTAGGCTGTTACATCCACGCACTGGGCTATGTTGGCATAGATGCTGCATAGTGCAGTTCAGCTAAGGTGCTCGGGGTACACGCGCACACGTACACACACACACACAGCACACATACACACAAACACTGTACACACAATGTGTGTCTTGGTCAGTTTTTTACTCAAAGTCTTGTGACATTGATGAGCGAGGAGAAAGTAAGGGTTGGTAACCACTACAGTGTCTGTGGACAGCTGTTATTTTTTAGCATAATTTTTGAAGCTGTGGGAACTCTTTCCTGAACATCCCCATTAGTTCCCTTCGCTGTCCTTAAATAATTCGCACTGAAGCCCCATTTTAGGAATGTGATCTGTAAGATCATTAGACATCTTTCTCTGTCTATTGAAATTGAGGGGTAACCCTTCCACATCTTCCTGAGTTCCCAGTGTCCCTGACGACGCATACTTTTTTGGGGACCCCCATGATGAGACATCGGCCGCTCCGGATGTCTTGAGTCTATTACCCAATACGAGAGGACCAAACGGGGGGAAATACAAGACGGAAATACAAGACGAAGGGGGGAAACACTGTAGAACGACAAAGACTACATGATCATCTCTGAGGTGGAGGGGGGATAATTGGAGTTCACCTGACTTGTAGGATCCTGAGGAAACCCCTGAGTCTCCCTCAGGTGAAGCGTGTGCGTGTCGGGTTGCACGTGCATGTGTCTGTGTGACTGTACGCGCGAGCCCGTGTGTGTGACTGTGTGTGAAATTGTACAAAGGCGTTCCTCTTTTTTTTTTACAAAGCCAAAGAGAGATTTAGCTGTAAATATGAATCCATGCTGCCGCACGGTGTGCGGTGATGTGCTCGGGCTTCCTTAATGAGGACTAGATTCATCCTCGACTGTGACAGTATGCCGAGCAGGATATGCTGCTCTGAAGCCTGTTTCCATGGAGATGTCGGGGAGCTGTAGCTATCCCCCCCCCACACCCCCCCCCCCCCCCTTCTGCTGTACATTCCACCAAGGCACCACTGGTGCTTCATAGGATGGATCTGGGCCAGCAGTTGTACACAAGTGTGTGTGTGTGTCTGTGTGCGTACGTATGTGCTGTGTGTTCTGCTCAGTCCGGTGGGCGGGCTTGTGGTTCCTCGCGGTGGTCACAGTGCTACCTTTGATTCTCTCGCCTTTCAATAGGAAGGAAACAGATCAGCGCGCGTCTTGAGTATGCTTTCGCGTGCGTCCGTGTAATTATGTTAAGAAAGTGCGCGTGCTCATTGCGTGTGGGCGTGCGAGCAGGAAGAGAAGAGCTCAAGAGAGAGAATGAGAGAGAGAGAGAGAGAGCGGGAGTGCGAGCGAGGATGAGGTGTCACGATCTGACGCTGTTTATGCAGTTAATAGCGCTCCGTCTCCTGTGTGTGCATAGCGCCTAATTGCCCAGACTTGAACCAATGCAGCGCTGAATCCTGGTTTGACCCAAAGGCTGACAAATGATACCTGAGTGAGAGAGATGGAAAGAGATGGTGTGAGAGAGAGGGAGAGGGAGAGAGCGGGGAGATACTGCCTCCAGCAGAGAGAGAGAGAAAAAAAGAGAGAGATACTGCCTCCAGCAGAGAGAGAGAGAGAGAGAGAGAGAGAGAGAGAGAGAGAGAGAGACCTCTCTTCTCTTGCCAGAATGATGCAGTGCAGACTTTAACAGACAGTGCCGGCTGTCCACACGGATGCCAAACCAGAACCCTGCAGCAGAGCCCTCAGGCCCTCACCTCCCTGTCAACCTCCATTTATTCGTTCCCTAACTCTTTTGGCGGTTGCGTTTGAAGGACACGCCGTTCACCCTGACACACGGGGAGGCAGAGGTGGAACCCCCTTTGTGTTTGTTGCCCTTCACGTTCGTATACACAGTTGATTGAGTCAGGATTCCCTCTTGAAATGTATACTTGTTCCCTGGAAAGACAGATTAGAGTACACTGAATCGACGTGGGCAGTTGCAGTCCGTTTCTCATTGAGCATGATATTGATTGAGTGTGTGTGTGTGTTGCTTTTGTATGTGTGTCTGTTTTAAGAGATGTAGTGCAAAGGTGCGTATGTGCACATGTGCGTGTGGGTGCTTACACGCATGCATATGTGTGTGTGTGTGTGTGCGTGTGTGTGTGTGTGTGTTTGTGTGTGCGTGTGTGTGTGTGTGTGTGTTTCCCATGGAAGCATCTCTGGTGGACATCTCCCTTCCAGATAATGGGATTGGCTGTCTGCAGGGTGTCTGCTAGCCACTGAGGAAGCAGGACAGGCATGTCACTCCATTGCACTCTGGGGAAGACTTAGTCGAAGAATCAGTGCAAAACCTCTGCTCCTTTTCTACTCTCGCTCTGCTCCTCGCGTGCTACTCCGGAAGTCCTGCTTGCCAGCATTGGGAAGAGCTGGCTCCCGAAGCCGGGCGTTATGTAACAATCTATTATCACGACAGTCGGAAGGAACTTCATGAGGACAGTATCAATACGCCGCAGCATTACATGGTAAATCATCCGCTATACAGCACGGAACTGATTGGAATCATTATGCCAACGCATAATGTACTTTTCCTTTCTCTGTCTGGGCAAACATCGCAAATGGAGGATGTCTGGCCTTATTTCCTGCGCGTTGTGTTCAGCTCTGATGCATTTCACTTTAACAGGACACCGTAGGGTGAGCTAGTTACTTAGTACGTGAGTAAGTAATCCTATTGATCCTAGGGGGAGCGTGGGTATTGCATACCAAACTCGTTCATTCTTAACTACAGCCTTTAGTTTTTGTTCACCAATCACATTCAAGCCCGACTCTCGCATTACCCCTGCACAATTGAAGACTAGGATCTAAACCACTCCACCTCAATGTGACATTGTTTGGAGTATTTTCCTTTAGTATTTTCCTTTGATTTGTTTATCTCTGTAGCCTGACGTCATTGCAAAATTACCTTCTATGGTCTCCAAGGTTAAATAAAGGTTTGAGTGAATGAATGTTGATTAGGTGTGTGACTGTATATGTGTGTGATGGTGGGGGGGGGGGGGGGGGGAGATGGCAGTGTTGAGTTGCCTATTGCTGGATCTGCTGACACCCACACACACACATGCACACACACAAACACACCTGCGTGCATGCAAGTGCACGGCGCATGTGTATGATCTGTGTATCAAGGTAGGTTGAAGTGCACAGGTACTAACAGCCTTGCTTTGGGTAGTGTTACATTGTGTGTGTGTGTGTGTGCGTGGGGCTAACGGGTTGTGCGTGCGGTGCTGTTCTCATCATATGCTCCAGATAGTATTCCCACACAGGGCTTGATCTCTTGCCAGGGCTCAGAGGGCGCCTGCTGTGTGTTAATGGCCAAAGAGTGCAGCCTCACGCGGACTCCCAGAGCCCTGCCAGGTGGTACATGTCCACACGGGACCGTCAGCGCGCTAATGCGCAACGCTAATGCGCCAGCCTGCTGTCCAGACAGGCTAAGGGAAAGGGAGAGGAAGCGGGGGGAGAGGGAGAGGGGAGGGCCCGCGGCCCCCATGGGGCCAACACAACACACCGACATGGCATGGGATCATGGATGGCTGCTTAGAGCAAAGACTTTCTCTCTCTTGCTCGCGCTCATGCTAATTAAGAGTAGCTGTTGACACACACACACACACACACACACACACACACACAAACATGCAGTTATTCATTGTTTGTTGTCAAGAATGTCCTAATCACAACATCATGTGTTACAGAAATGGAGGATGCCCTAAACCTTTGCCCTTTCCTACCTAACCTTAACCAGATTGAGGCAGCAGCTCTCTAATAAGGTACAATCACCTGTGTATCTAACCAGATTTATGCTTTAGTTTGTCTCCAGTTCCACCAGTCACTTGTGGGGGAACCGCCTTCTTCACGTAACAGTCTTTTGTGCTCCATGTTGCCATGTAGGAGATGTGTGTGTGGGGATGGCTGGTTTTAACAGCCATTGATCAATGTGCAACAGGTTTGCAGCCTCACCGAGCCCCAGAATCCAATCACAATGACTCTGTAACTCGATGGCTGCGCAAACCAGCCATCGTCCACTCCTAAGGAGTTCTATCTAATCAAAATCAAATATCCTCAAACTTTAGGCCAATTCCTATCTCTTCATCAAGGGATGAAGAGACGGAATAGGTATACAAAAGCCCTCCTCAAACTTATCTGCTAGAATAATAGAGGCTAAAACACTTTTACATTGTTATTAAACATCTAACATCAACTTCCAATCATTCAAGGGTTCATGAATAGATATGTGTCTATTTATAAATTAAATCATTTATCAATTCTGTAATGACAACATGTATAACAGGCTTTATTCTCAGTCGTTAAAGCTAGCTAGACATGTATAAGGCCAAAGGTAATCTTTAATACTCTGTCCTATCGCGGCCATCTCGGAGTCCCTGTGTGTCTAATGTTTTCTCTTCATTCAACCATTCATTCCTTCATTGCTTCATTTATGCATTCACCCATTCACTCATTCGGTGGGCCAGTGATTCATCGAAGGCATCCAGGTTGTTGTTTGAGCTCGGTGGGCCCTGGCTGCATGTGTTTTGTGTGCTGCTCTTTGTTTAATTGCACAGCTGTTGGCAATTGACATATTAGTGCAGGAAGCCCATAAGCCCGATGGCGCCCGCTGTGCTGTGATGTCTGATGGCACTTTGAGACCGCCGGGCTGACACTCAGTCATAGCACAGTGCTTTTCTTACCGTCGCCTGCGCAGACGTCATGGTGGTGCGTGTGTTTTCTTTATCAAGGTGTCAGGGGGCAACACACCGCGGCCCCCGAGGCACTTACTACCGTGTGTTCCCCCCCTCGCCTGGCCCGGTTCTTTTACCACGGTGTGCAACAACTTGTATATAATTGAGATGATTATTTTAAGGCCTTAATTCGTTAATGTGTTATCTGTTTTAAAGGTGCTGGAGGCAAGATTTTATATCCATAGGGCTAATTTGAGCCTAATTAGTGAGAAATGCCAAAGCCATTCATCAGCTTTTAGTGAGTGAAGCGCTCTGTGAGAATATCTGTTGTGATAGACTGTGCCTGCCTGTGTGTGGAGGCCTGTACATGCTCGGGTGACTGCAGCACGCAGGCAGCACAACCAGGCGTCTGCAACATACACTGGCAGAGCACACATGTTGATCAGATCAAAGGCGTAGAACTGTGGGAAGTTATCCACCTAGATGGATGCAACCTCAGGGTCGCAGGCGACAGCTAACTATAGCTTAGCTTTGATTCTACTAAATATTGAAATCGTGTAATTACGTCTACTTTAAATAAAGTTTCTTCCACTTTATAAGCATTAACAAAATACGAGTTCTTCTTTGAAAAAAGGGGGGTGACATTTTATTTTGCAATCTGATTGCAACAGTTGATGTAATGAGGTTTCGGGCAAACCACGCAGAAGTCAGATGAGGTCTTGAGAAAATGGCGATTTGAGGCCACTCCTCGTTTATTTCTGACCAATCCGGGCATAGCTTCCCTAATTGGTTCTGGGAATCCATCTTGCCTTTCAATCACATTCATGCACACGGCGCTATCAGCCCTTGCACCGGTGCATGAAGGCAACACTAGGGAGAGTCTGGTTCTCTTCTGCTCTTTCCCGCTCTCTGTCTTTACAACACTCCAATCGTACCCACAGCAGCCTAAAGTGCTCATGTGTAACCGTTTTTCTTTCGGTCACTTGACGTTGAAATCCCCGAGCTCAGTGAACGGCACAATCTGCATATGGGTTCGATCTGCTGTTGTTCGCTCCTCGTGTACATTAGACACCGTCTGTGACACTTTTCAGAGAAACCTGAGTGGAATAATGATTTAGTCTTGGAAATCCTTTTTATTTATTTGGAGCGGGCTTTGAGATTGACCCGTTTAGAACGTGGGCACGTGTGTGCCGGGGCTCCAGCTGGGCGCTAAGAAGCGGCTGATTGCTGTAATAGCAGTAACAGCATCTCACTCAGCGAGCCCATTAACACTCAGAAGCACACTGTCACTGTTGGCCCATGGGTTTCTGCCTTACTGCTCCAGTCACACACACACACACACACACACACACACACACATGCTACAACCGCCACACACAGACCCCGGTTGAATGGGACAGCCATGTACCGAGCTATTAGACCTGTCGAGATGCTGCAGTCACTTAACAGACAGGTCTCTCAGATCTCCGGGAGAGTCTAATGTAATCGTTGTCACCCTCAACGTAACATTACATCTCTTGGGAGATAGGGAGCCTCTAAAGCAACATTATGCTTTCACTTTTTCCACTCATAACAAATAAATCTAGGATATTATTAATCGTAGAGACTGTGTCTTTCTCCTCGAGCAGTGACATTATAAGACTAATAGGAGTGCTAACCTGATTCCCTGTTACCTGAGAATCACATTAGAGCTCCCGTTCTTCCTAAAATGTCACTTCCTAATGCCATAGCAGAGAACGTCCTGATGTGGATTATCTAACCGCAGTTTAAGTTATCTAAGTAGTAATCGAATGCTCGATAAATGAGAAAAAAACGTATTAATATATATTTAATCAACAATGAAAAATAATCGTTCCTTGTGGCACATACCCGACACAACAGAGAAAGACATCAGTTCATGTTCGTAGCCAGAACCCAAAAGGAAACAGAATCATATGGTTGTACCGGAGCAGACTACTCAGACCACCAATGTAGCCGGGCTGCATTGTTTCGGCTCCTATAGGAATGAAGTTTATTGTGTGCTTTGGCCTCAACACCTGTTTAATTGGGACATAACAACAGGACACTACACCGGACAAGGCATGAACCCAGAACGGCCATCTGGGGTCCACATCTACCACGGTGCTCGACCTCATCACCAAGGTTGTGACCCCCACACCGTCATGGATGCTTTCCTTTGCCCTCACTCCAAGGTCCCTACAGCGCTTTTGCTACACTGCAGGTTGGCATAAGAAAACTGCACATGTATGAGCTGTATGATTTCTCTCTCTCTCTCTCTCCCCCTCTCTCTCTCTCCCTCTCTTTCTCACTTTGTCACAAACACATAAACAGACACACAGAAACAGACACACACACACAAACAGTTCCTCCCACTGCAGTATTAATTGGATTGGGCTACATCTGGTTAGATTGCATGGGGGCAAAGGGTTGGTGAAGCGAATCATCCGCAATGGAAGAGTTCAACTTTTCTGATTCAGGCTTTAATGTTTCTCATTTTTAATGCTATGAAAACACAGGTGGTTTGGTGCTATGTATGAAACTGTATACATGGGCTACTTCACATTAAAGTGCCAGTGAACCCAAAATCTTGTTATTGTTTTACATTTTCTTTAATATTCAAAACAGTAACTTAAGAATATTTAGTTTTTTCTATTACTATTGTGTAGCGTTGGGTATTGGCAACCATCTGGCGATACGCTACGCTTATCGACAGATAACGGTCACATTTCAATGTATTGGGATTCTTTCGTATGTGCGTAGTCCAATCTTTTTTAAGTTAAATAGATTTTTTTCAAAACGTCTCAACTTCTTGCGTCGCTTCGTCTGATTTATCGTGATTGTTCAGATCACAGAACTCAAAACATGGCCGCCCTCCCATGGACACCACCATGTAGTAGCATGGCCTCGTTCACGAGGACACATGCGTCAGTACTCAGGTCATTTCAAACATTGTATACCCAATGGGAAAGTAGTTAAAGACCATTGTATGCCGTCCCCAGCAGTCCGCTCTGGGATCAGAATGGGACCCTGTAGCTTGACGTGGGTTCATCAATGGTTCATACGGAGTGATGGGGAACTCATTGGGCTGGGGTTACTGCAGATAAAGGGAGTTGGCCGTGGTACCGGCCCTCGTTCTCAACGACGTTGTACAGGCTCAGATCTTTTCAAATTAAAAGCAATATTGAATTGGTAGCTTTTGCCTGGCTTGAACTCCAAATTTGGTCTATATGTCTGATTTAAATGCTGCAGGGGCTGGTTTAATTTCCTGTTCAGCCGTGATAATCGACTGACGATGACCAGCGTTTCTTCTCCTTTCTTCTCTCTTTCATCTATTATTCTAGCTGCTGATTGGCTTACTCAGGATCCCAATACAGCACTGACGGGAATCTATAACATGAGAGCTACGTCCCAATTAATCCAGGCACGTCATACTGACACAAACCATCCATGTGTAGATTCGCCATGAAATATTTGCATTATAAGCTCTTACTTAAAGTGTACTCATATAAGCTTAAAAAAGAATAACAGTAGGTTGCTTTAACAATGATAGCCGCCCCACCCCCCCGCCAGAACTATTTTTAAATTGTCATACTGTTTGAATTAGAGGTGAAAGAGGAGGTTCACATAGATCATTTTAAAATAGGTATGTTTGTACAAATTCTATCTAACTGTGATTGTTTATTTTGCACATCTTATTAATACCCTAGCACCTTGCTTAAGATGGCATTCCCTGACACGTTGGCACGGTAATGCCCTGGTAATGCTCTGGTGTTTTCTCTCACACTATCACAATTCTTTGTGCAGTGCGGGGACTTTGGGCCCCCTACTGAAGCTGTAAATTAGGAGCTCAAAAAAATGTTTTACCTTCCAATTTCTGCTCCTCCTTAATAGGGATGCCATCCAAATCCGGACACCATCCAAAATGACATGTTCTGTTTTTAATGGATTGTTGTGAGATGCTTTTCCATGCATGCTAATTTCAGCGTTGATATGTAAAGTAAATACGACCTAAGTTCCCTCATCAACTGGCTATAATATTAGTTGCAGGCATGTCTTTCTGAAGGACATACGTCAAATATGATTCTTTAAGTGTTTTCTGACAAATGGTAATTTATATAACAGCAGATCAGTGTTTCAGACAAGGTAATCCTGTAATGGAGACATTTGTAGTCAGGAAGGAATGAAATATAGCGACCAAAGTCAAAGCCATACATGTGACGTCACGCTCTGTGTGCATTTGTGTGGTGTGACTGGGTCAGAGGAATGACAGGAGGAATGACAGGACAAGGTCTGTAGATCCTAAAGTGGATTCCTGATTGTGTGAGGAAGCAGTGTGTTTTCCCCATTCACTCTGCACATGTGTGGCATACTGCTATGGGCAGTAAAATATACTGCAAGGAAAGCCATTGACACACACATGCACAAACGCACACACACACACACCTACTTTTAAACATAAACAAAGTTAACTGATATTTAAACACACAATTTACATACAGACATGCACACACAATTACACACACACACCTCATTTATATGAGCACAAGCACATTCCCATGCACACATTATTTATTGATATTCCTGCACGCAGACACACAATTAAATCACACAATATGCACACACAATCTGCAGTAAATCCCCCTCTTCTCAAAATTCACTAACGCACATACTTCCCATGCATGCACACATGCATGCACACACATGCACACACACACACACACACACACACACTAACACACACACCCACAATCACAAACACACCAACACCCCATCCTTAATTACTTTACATTTTTATTTGCAATCCCCCCGTTTTCACCGCTCCCTGTGCCCAGCTAAGTGATGCCTGAAGATTAATACACAAAGGCCTTCTCTGCGAGATGATATAATAAGCCTGATGGTTTGCTGTTGCCTAGCTACGGGAGGACAGATGCCCCTCGCGGAAAGGAAAAAACACTCAACCAAAGGATGAGCGTTTCCTGTCAACGAGACCCTCAGCACACAGTTTTCCGTTGATCTCAGACTTGGATGATGATGGTCCACCGCATACAACCAAGGAATGACGTGCCCTGCTTCCTCCCTTATTGCTAGGTCTTTAAAACGCTGCATATAAAGATGGTTCACTTTCCAGCCCCCGCTCTCCTTGCTGGGAGAACAGTCAGTGGGTGATGTGGGTGTCTTTTGTGGATTCAATCTTTTTTTATTACATCTTTTCCTTTCCACTACAGGTTGCATTCGGTGGGCGCTGTGTGCTATTTTCTCGCTATTATAAACCGTGGTGAACTGTGCTGGCTTTTCATCACCAACAGTATGGCAAACCCAGTGCTGTGGAACCGTACAGAGATGCTCATGCGTCTGTGAGTCGTCCACCCCTCGCTGGGTAACTATGGTGAGCGTTTAAGCACCATCTGCTGCTCTGGGATCGTCCCCTTTCTCTGACCAATTCGCACCAACAGCGGCACGTCAGAGTAGCATAAGCATGGAGTTAGTGTTGCGTCGTATGCGTTATATACGGTCGTGTTAATCAACGTTTCCCCCCGGGCTCCGTGAGAAAGTTCCAAGACTCCCCAGACCTCCCTGGTGCTTTGACGCTCCGTCTCTTATTTTTTCTGGCTACGTCAAGTGCAGCGTATTCCCCGTAGCGTTGGATTCAAAGAGACGTGTTTAGTTCTCCTTGAAGCTCGGTGTGCTTCAAACACGTTTACAACAGGCTGATACGACGGCCCTAATGTGGAACCCAGATTTAAAGGGGCCTCGTTAAGTTCAACCATGGAAATGAAAGAGGCCCTTTAATTGGTCAATGCTTTTGCCACCTGATGATCACTGATGGGCAACCTGTGGCTACGTAGGAAGGGCGCTACATAGACTGAATAGATTCAATCTGCTTGAAGGCGTAGAGGGAAATAGATAGAGTGAAATTCCGTGAGCAATGGATTACATTAAGCATCCTTTTTTTAATGCTTAATGCACACCTTGATAACCCTTAATCACATAATTAGAAGTCAATGACGGTTATCTGTTGTCCATCCCTTTAATAATGACGCTAATGACCGTAGGACAATATCAGTTCCAAGGCGATACTTCTGCTTTGGTGCTGACGAAGGTGTACCTGAACTGCACGATGGGGCTGTGGGGGTACAGAACTTTATTTCATTAAAAACCCTGCTGTATATAGCCCATAATACCCCACAAAGGCATGCATGCATGCATGCATGGGTAAAGCAGGCATCCCTCAGAAAGCATGATGTGGAAGGGAGCACTACAGAGTGGAGCGAGCTGCAACCCGGGTTTGACTGTGATTGTAAGCCAGATAATTTTAGATAACTGCCCCCCCTCGCCCCAACACACCCCTCCCCCGCCTTCCCAACTGGCAGCTGATGTCCTGCTGAGATGCCATGAGCCCAAGTAGTCTACCTACACACCACATTCTGTCAGGTGCTACAAAGCACCCAAACAGCCCTGGAAGACGCCATCTGTCCACCGTCTCAGATTTGGAATATGAACAGAAAGAGCATTATGCAACTGTGTGTGTGTGCGTGTGTGTGTGTGTGTGTGTGTGTGTGTGTGTGTGTGTGTGTGTGTGTGTGTTTGTCTGAGGTGGCTATGTAGTGGAGGATTGAGTGCCTACATGTCCTTATAAGCTGTGTGTTTCAGATGAAGATCGTGTCGAGTTTGCCGATAGCTTGTTCTCTTACCGTAGCAAGAGGGACACCCTTGTCTTTGTTCCTGAAGTCAACGACTTGAGCCTCTTGCCCAAGACAGATCGGAGTGTGGGGACGAATCCCCAGAAAAGTCACCGCATGGTCATTGTAGATCTCCAGACGACGGGTAAATCCAACCGTACGTTATTCAGCAGTCGCTTTCAGCCAAAGCTACCACAAAGTGATGCTGAGAACAACACAGTATACAATCAATGTTGGAGCAATTATAAAATTAAAAGCACTTTTTCTAAATAGTATATCAAAGATATACTAGCACTAGTGACAACAATCGCAATACAGCCAACATATTAGGTGCAGTTTTAAGTGTTATGGTATACCTAGGGAAGTGTTTCAGTGTTCCCAGTCAAATGTTATGCTATTACCATTCACATAATACGTTTGGCCCTGTTAAAGGAATACTACAAAATTCTACGGAAATGACGTCCTATTCCACTTGTTAATTTTCAGAGATCTGACGATGTCCATATCTCCATAGTCAACCATCTCCCCCCCCCCCCCCATTCAGCCCACTGCTCTCTGAAATCCTCAATTAGCATTCGACCGAGTTAGCCAAACTCAATGGGAGCAGAAGCTACAGGTTAGGCAGTGGAGTGACGGTAAAATACAGCATTCCAGTTTCTCACAAAGTAAGGATAATTACGGGTTTTCTCTTTATGAACAGTGAACCCTCCAACCCAAAGTCAACATGGCACTCAAACTAACGCAGCAGTACAAACTGCTCAGACTTGTCAGTTGTTTTTTTTTTTACAGTCACTGAGGTCCAGATGAGATAAGCTAACTCTGCGATACTGTCTCGGCGTTACGAGGGAATAATCTCAGTCCCTGTCGTGTCATCGCTGGCCAGGGGAGGGGAAGGCTAGCCCAGCTTCTGTCCCTCTGACAGGAGAGGGGGGGGGGGGGGGGGGGGGGCTCCCGGGCGCCACAGTCGTCTTTATCGGCAATCTGTGATGGGCTCCTACCTTTTACTTGCCATTCACACGCGGGCGCACACACGCACACGCACTGCAGAAACCATGGCGTCGACATTTTGCACACAACCATTTTGCAGTAAAGAACAAGCACAACACAGAACATCATCACAATCAATTCAGTCCAAATGCCGTGTCGCTGGCTTGCTTGCTCTTCAAGTTTGACATCTGTTGCAGTAGGTTGGCATGTTCTGTGTGGCAGATTGACTGCGTCATCCGTTACGGTGACGTTAACATGCACTTAATGCTCATTATCGGAGCTGCCTGCATATTTAATAAGCCGGCCGGCTAGTTAATTAATGTGGGGTCAGCCAATGTGTTACACTGGTTGATTGATATGGACACGTGGTGTTCGTCCCACTTACACATACCTCTGGCATGCTCTTGTGTTAACGTCAGACACAAGTTGCACCTTGTTGAGTATGGATTTCGTCGGCCTATTAATATTTCCTGAACGCCCTTCTCTGTACGAGGCAGCTTGTAAAGTATTTAAAGAATCAGTGCAGAGATCTTTGTGATTCATTAGCTTAAACAACTCCTCCTCCACTGACAGCCCACCCCCTGTTGCTTAGCAACTACATTTTCCATCCATTTTAACCAAAAATGGCTAACATGAGTTTTAACTTTTACGAGTAAGGCACAGGGCGACTGAAGGTCCTTCCATTGCTGCTTGGTGAATACGTTACTAGCTTGGGGTGGGAGGATCCAGTCTGATCTCTGGTCTCTGGGAATTTTCTCATCATTTGTAGGGTTTTCGATATTCAATGCAAGGGTTCCAACATCTCAGAAGGAGGACAAGAGTATTGGAAGGAGATGTATGTGGGCAACATTGGGTAAAAAATCCTGTTCACCTCTACATAGTGGCGAAAAAACAACATTTTCATTCCAACTCGTTTTTTGGTTTGTTCGCTCATCTTTCCTTTGTTTATTCGGTTTATTTTGTTTATTTCATTCTTCGTTTTGTTTACTGCACTTTTTATTTTGTAGCCATCAATTTCTTCATTCTTTCTTTTTTCCTTCTTTCTTTCTAAGCAGCCTCTCTGCAGATAGTTGTGACTGTTTAGACACTAG
Source organism: Pollachius pollachius (assembly GCF_949987615.1). Classification (NCBI taxonomy): domain Eukaryota; kingdom Metazoa; phylum Chordata; class Actinopteri; order Gadiformes; family Gadidae; genus Pollachius; species Pollachius pollachius. Next base: position 14,297,520 of record NC_136949.1, on the reverse strand, counting down.
TCTAATAAAGCTCTGGACTTAGCTCAAGTGTCTCTGATAACACTGTCCAAGTTAATCCTTGGGGCAACAGCATTATAACATTAAAACGTCTAACTGTCTTTTAGCTTGTTTTTCTCCCCAGTGGGAGACGTAATAAACATAATAAGAAAATATATTTCTCAGTTTTGGAATCCCAAGTGGTGTATTGTGTTCCTAGTGTGTGTTGGCATAAAATCCATTATCAAGCATAGAACTATAAACCCCTATATTCGCCATAAGCAGCGCTGAAGGCATATGTATGTAGGTGTGTGTGTGTGTGTGTGTGTGTGTGTGTGTGTGTGTGTGTGTGTGTGTGTGTGTGTGTGTGTGTGTGCGGTTGTGTCTGTGTGTGCGCAGGTAGGATATTTGAAGGAGACGTTAACATGTGGCAGGTCTCCACTGGTTCCCTTTCCCTGTTGCACAGACCCGGTCTATTAAACCGCTGGTCCGCACTGCCTCATTATTCATGCATGAGACGTCCCAGACTTAATTCTGATAAATCATTTTCCCTGCAGTAAAAAATCAATAACCATGTCGCCTTAAGCTTGCGGCCCGCAAACTCCGATAAGGCTGGAGCTGGGACTGTGTAACCCCTTGGCTGAAAACACACATCAATATCACAAAAGAGGTCACCGTTTTCTGCTTGTTACGTTGGTTTCAAATGTCTTGCACTGTGTTCTGCCTGAAACCGAACCCGAGGCATCTTGTGTGTTTGTTTCGGTGAGCATCTGAGCTAGGAGGTGCAATCGTGTCCTTTGAGTAAAATGTCTTTAATATTTTTTAAATAACTATATTGGCAAAGTTTAAAGCTTAGGCCGTTGCGCATTGTTGTTCAGTAACTGAAATAGGTTTCTTGTTTGGTCCAGGTAGACGTATTTCCCCGTTGTTCGTCCTCAACACTGAAACGTAAATGTATAGCAGCATAGAGGGGCGATCGGGCTGAGGTCAAACATGGAGGGTCAAAAGGGGCTGAGCTGTTAGACTCAATCTCAAACCCACACACCAGCATTCCAGTTGGGGCTACATGGACACAACCTGGTCAGACACAAACTCCTTAATTTGCTAATACTTGCTACAGTTACTGCTATTGAATTAGACTAGTTAGTAACCATCGCTTGGGATACAGAGATTGTAAACACAAACAAACACACACACACACACACACACACACACACACACACACACACGTGGGACTGGTGTGCATCATAAGGCCACACGTGGGACTGGTGTGCATCATAGGGCCACACGTGGGACTGGTGTGCATCATAGGGCCACACGTGGGACTGGTGTGCATCATAGGGCCACACGTGGGACTGGTGTGCATCATAGGGCCACACGTGGGACTGGTGTGCATCATAGGGCCACACGTGGGACTGGTGTGCATCATAGGGCCACACGTGGGACTGGTGTGCATCATAGGGCCACACGTGGGACTGGTGTGCATCATAGGGCCACACGTGGGACTGGTGTGCATCATAGGGCCACACGTGGGACTGGTGTGCATCATAGGACAACACGTGGGACTGGTGTGCACCATAGGGCCACACGTGGGACTGGTGGGCATCATAGGACCACTTCCCTTCATGCTGAGTACACTGTGTACTCCAAAGGGACCCCCTGTTCCTACACATCTTGTTGATGGTGCTTAGCCACCGTATCAGACTTTCGTTTTACCCCTCACAGTCTAGTGTGTGCAATTACTGCCCACCGACCATCAACACCAGACACCAAACACAAAAGGAGGTAGGTGTATACTTCACCTCCTGTGTCTATTCGTTTTTACCAGAGTTTTAATGAGTTGAAAAGGAAGCAGCAGGAAACCCAAGCCATCGCCAACACACACACGCATCGTTTTTGTAAATATATCTAAACATTCTCTCCCCTGAACCTTATATATTCCTCATTAGAGGGAAAGCATTCTGCATGCCAGTACAGGATATAAATAAAGTACTGTTTACATCTTTTAGTGTATGGACGCAGAATGTATAAGATAATTTTTATTTTTTTTCTCTTCACACCCAGCAATTGTTTGGTTAATTATGTGCCACTCTTAAATGTTCCTCTGGAGGGTTAAATGCGGTGTAGCATTTGTTGTTTAATTTAGATAGCTAATGTTTCCTGGTTGGCAGTTAATTGGAAAATGCATTAAAAGGACCTATATAAATACTTTGAACACCAACAACACAAACACCTGTGTGGTAGGCAGTCCCCACCTGAAGAATAAACATATAGTTCATCATTCATAATTAGGAGAACCCTAGCACAGTTCCCTGATTTCTGCAGGTCTTCATAATGCAGCCCTTTGTTGTGGTGAAACTACAAAGAGGAATTGCCACAGTAACAAAAATGTTCATCCCAGCTCATCTCACGAGCATTGGACTAATATTATGAGACGTCCTGTCTTGGCCGTCTGAGGACCATCCTGGGTGTTAGTATTAGTTTGATCAAAATGTCTCATTTGTCTTTGTATTTATATAGAAAAACGAAATGCCGCAACATCAGAAAGAAAATGAAATCTTGGAAAGTCATCTTCAAATGAAGTCGGCCACTGGCACTGATTATTATAAAGAAAACGCTTTATCATAGAACAGGCTCTTCCACTGAGGCCTCATCTTCGTAAAGGATGTCTGTCCATAGTCTCCAATCTGCAGCCCCAGATATATGATTTATTTGACCTTAGTATAACCGTGAATGCTTGTAACACATCTATCTATACATCAGTTGACTCTTCACTTTTCTTGTGGAAATTGTTTGTGTTAGAAAACCGGACTGGGCAGGCCGTGTTTACTGCTGAGATCAGCTGTCAGGAATGTGCTTCTCACTGGACAGGATTTGTACACAAAGTGTGCTTCTCCAACCTCAATGGACAGTGATAAAGCTCACATTTACTCGTGGTGGGCACTGTGAACAAAGAGGGTGTTTGGATCTTGGTAGGCTGCGGTTTCGGAGTACATGTTCTACTTTAGTCCCGTTGTTTCTAACTCTTTCGAAACGCAACCCTGTTTATTGGGCGGCAAAATTGTTGTGACCTCCGCTTGCATCTGCTTCCACACGCGTCGTCTTAACCCATATGAACATCACAACACCCTAAGTGGTTAGCAGTGGTGGCTTGTGGGTACAAATCAGGGGGCTGTGTGTGTTTGTATATACGAGGCTTCTATGAGCCCTTTCAAACCTTGACATTTTCTGTAATCGAACAACGTATACAAATATCTATAGCTGACGAGTCAGCAATCTCCAACGACTCTAGTCGACCAGAAGGTCGGAAAACACTGCCTTTAGCCCGCATGAGCCGAGGACGGAACCAGCAACCACTCGGTTGCCTGGCAACAAACTCCTCTCCTCTCCTGGATGTGTCATCTGCATCTGCAGTCGTTGTCAGGTCTTATGTCCGGAGAGTCCGGACGTCCATATTTTTTAAATTCCCCGTCGTCTGCATATGGTTTCCCATGACACGACATCACTCTGGTTTCTTTGATCGTTTTCAAGCACATGCTGTCCACAGGTGTTGGGGGAAGGTGCTCCTCTGCCTCTCTCTCTCTCTGTAAATAAATATCTCTCGCTCTCTCTCCCTCATTTCTCCCTCTGTGCTGCAGTCAGCACAAGGCAGATGGAACCATGCATCACAAAACAGCCCTAATTAAGAGACTGGTGAATAACCAGGCTCCCCTCTCGCACATGTTATCCCCCCCCCCCCCCCCCCCCCCCCCTCCCCCCTGAGAAACATGACATAACATGTCTACAGAAATACACTCCTATTTCATGTTCAGTTTGTATCATCCCCCATTGGTCTTGATGCGCCCTGCTTCCCCTGTTGCCTTGAAGCACTGCTGAAGAGCACTGAGCAGGGGTTTTCCTCGCGCGAGGAGCCTTCCCCAGACATGTTGTGATAGCAGAGTATGGGAGGCACTGGAGGCAGCATGGCGCAATGTGCTGAGGGCTGGCAATTTCGCACACACAGATGACGAAGCAAGTTTTAGTTTTGTGGCGGGCAGAGATGTCTGGATTAAACGTTGAGCATTCAGACATTGCATTGTGAATACATTGTGTAATATGACGGTTCTGGTTCATGAGGTTTTGCTGCTCAAACTGCTCACTCTGAGAGCGAACCTTGAGGGTGTGTGTTTTCTGAGATGTTGTGATTCGATAAATGTGCTTTCTGATTTTGGAAGAACTTACGCTTATTATTGTTTCCATTTTCTCTTATCTGAAAATGTTAGGCAGGCAAAATTAAAAACTTTCATCATTATTAAAATCACCATCATTACAAAAAAACAAAAATAACTTGCTAACACTATTGCAATGGAAACACTAACCGGATTGGTAGTGCTAATTGCCAAGCTAATTCTAGAAATATATTTCATGACAAATATTTCACCCTAAATATATTTTCTTTAAAAAATCTGGACTCCATTCACTGCCTAATGTTTACTAGTTAACAGTATTGGTTGGCTGTGCTTGTTAAGATGGCAGGAACTTTTAACAGGTCAACTGCAGTAAGTAAAAACGTAAAGAAAACATTGAATGCCCATTAGATATTTACTAGTCACTAGTGCACATTGAGCCAACAACGTGCTTCTTTTAATGCTAAACCACTCGGACAAAGAGCTCTGGCTAAGGTGAAAAAGGTTTCACAGTGCAGGGATAAATTACTTACTCACACAGTGGAGAAACAAACCTTTAGGCATGCATAACGATAAGTACATGCATCCACACCCCGAGCACCTTTACACACATTACCCTCCCACTCCTCAGTGCACAGACTCACTTATACACACGAACGCACACGCACAAGCACACACACATTCTCTCTCTCTCTCTCGCTCTCTCTATCTCCTATCTCTATCTCTAACTCTAACTCTCTCTAACACACATAAGTACGCACACACACACACCCACACACACACACACACATACACACACACACACACACACACACACACAGAAACACAAACACACACACACTCTCTCTTTCTCATCTTTTTCTCTCTCAGTCCCTCTCTCACACACACACGCACACGCGCACGCACACACACACACACACACACACACACACACACACACACACACACACACACAGTGTTGCGGGCGAATGTACGCAGCGTGGGTGGCCGGCACTACATATAAACGGTTGAGGAGCGCTAGCCTGCAGCGAGCCTCCTCGCCCCGGCTCCCCTCCCACTGGAGGGGAGTCAGAAGGAGATGGAGATGGAGGGACGAGCGGCCCACAGTGCAGCGCTGTCAGCCTGCTGAGCATCAGCCCGTGTGTCTGCCAGGCTGAGCAGCAGCAGCAGGAAGCAGTGTGCTGGTTGCGCGGTAGTGCTGCTGGAGCCGGCGTGGGTGGGGGGAAGTAGGCGGAATTCAAAAGAGTGGAAAACGAAGATTCATCCGCAACCGAAAAAAATGAATCTTCTCCAATCCATTGAGTTTTTTAGGTTTTTGTATTATGCTTCGCTGGTTTGGTTGTCAGGGCATTGGCTCTGTCGGGCTGGTTACCTAACATTTGCGAGTGAGTGTTAACCCTGATGAAAGGGTTGCTTCTTTCCTGTTCTCACCCCGATGAGATCCAATCACGCTCTTTACGAAGGTTTTGCATTTATTTCATGGACTTCACTTACCCTCCTATTAGTCCATTTCAAAAGATAGGTCTTGCTTCAAATAGATTTGATTATTCTTTCAAATTTAAATGGTAATTAGGACGTTAGCTGTTGTACCTTTCTAATATCAAGTCAGGTGTGACAGCACCAGAGTGCCTGCTGCGTTTCGATCGTTTGTCTGCAGCTCTCTGCCTAACTCTTAATGTTGAGCCTGCTAATCCTTAAAGCAGAGCCATATGCAGTAAGTAGTGCTTATTGTTTTTATCTGTACGGGATTTTTGAAGATTATTATTTTCAGCCATTTCTTTAAATATAAAGTTGCAGCACACTTCAGCCTTTAGCCAGGAGATGACACTTTGACAACGTTCTTGTCTCGCTTCCTCTCCTCCGTTGTCTAGCTTCCTTCCCTCCTTCATCTCACTTCCTTTTCTCCTCGGTCAAGTCGAGCGTATTCCTCTCGTTTTGGTTCTGTGCTGTTCTCCAAATGTCTTCTGCTCCTTAGGGCTACTCGTATCAGTCAAGAAGAAAAGAAGAATCCTTCCTGTTCGCTTGCTTCAAGTGTTAGTAACTATGAGCCCTTATCGATGTCTTTTAGAGGTTGACCGTGTTTGATGTGGCTCACAGGCAACATTACCTTTGGGCTAATTAATGCTTCACTTGGGTCAGCATTAAAGGCATCTGTGGTCAGCCTGCTGCTGTCCAGTCTTTCACAGCGTGCTTCTCTCTGATCCACCTTTAATCACAGAGGTCAGCCCCACAGGGAAACTAATCAAGCGAGAAATAACCTTTGATTAGAGGAGGAGGATGTCATTGTCTTGTAATCAATACAATACATTGGCTGCTCTATGTCTTTTCTAATCCTATTGTAATCCATTGTCCCCCTGTGTGTATGAGACGTCAAATGAGGGGAACAGTTCAGCAGGAAGCGTGTGGGGATACCCAGCATGTAAAAGCATATCGTTAGCAGCAAACTACTGGATCCGTGGCCTCTAGCCTGTGCTCTCCCTCTGGGTGAATCTTTATCCTTTCTCCAAACACTCGAGTCTCTCCCTTGCATGTCCGTCGGTGTGTGTGTGTGTGTGTGTGTGTGTGTTTGTGTGTGTGTGCCTGTGTGTGTGTGTGTGTGTGTGTGTGTGTGTGTGTGTGTGTGTGTTTGTGTGTGTGTGGGCCAGTGTGTGTGCGTATACGTGTGTCTATGTGTTCACGTGCCTGCGGTTTCTTTCTCAAGGATAACCGATTTACGGGCCGTATCGGTTGCTGACAGGATAATCTAGGATGGAGAGGAAATGTTCCTGTTGATCTTGGGCCATAATAGCTGTTGTGTAAGCTGTGAGACTTGGTAGCCCTCATCAATATTTCATGTTCCTCCATTGTGGGCACTTAAAGAGCCCACTGGGCACATTTGAGGATCCATAAACTATTTTCCGTCACTCAAATTTCATGTAAAGACCACTGACTGTGACTTGTGAAGCCTTTATTCAGTGGCCAAGTGTATTTATTGTGTATTTAAAGCAGTGTTTAAGGGAGGTTGGGGCCTAAGTCCCATGTCTTTGCTTCTTGTTTTTATTTACTCTACAGCCACTGTAGAGTAATCCACCTCGACCACTCTTTCTGTACTCTGATCTCTCTCTCTCGTAATAATATTAATGGTTTAGTTATAATAACACCTTTTACCATGCCAACCAGATTTGATATTTTACTACATGAGCTCATCCACTTCCAAATCAAAGTAAAACAAATGTTTGCCCTTTTGTCGGTCATTTACTGTATTCTTAATTTCAATCCCAGCAAATGATTCACGTGAAATCGGCTTCCTTTAAAACTAATTGGTTAAAAGCTGCAAAGACCGATCTTGCTTCGACAATCATGGAGCAATCAAACCCTCTCAAGAGAGTGAATGTAATTAGGATCCTGGGGTGTGTTGGGGAAAAAACATGCAGAACCAGCTAACAATGACACACAAATGAGTGTTTATGGCCGCCTTTCCATGGGACCCTAACAGATGTCTCATGTCTTTAAAAGAAGATCACGGATGATTTATTTTATGATGTTCATGGCCCGGTGATGGAACGCTGTAACTTTTCAGTAAAACATGACGCATTGAAGATGTCTTTTGTCTTTTGAGGATTGTAAAAAGGTGTGTCTTTGCTTACAGGTATCTACATTTTTGTTATAAAGAATATTTCACTAAATGTCTCTTCAATATTGGCTTTATTGGCTATAGAAACAAGCAGCAAATATCCTCCGCAAAAAAACATGAGCACACAGCAGCAAACATTGCTACACATACCGATTAAAATGAATTGACCACACCCTGTTAATAGTAACACTACAAAATATAGCCTGCCCTCAGACATAGACGGCGCTGTCTCGCATATTACTACTTTATCTTTTAGCAAGCAAAGCAGAGATAACATACTTACAGTCTATATAGATGGCGCAGTCTCACATGTATCTACTGTGTCTTTCAGCAAACAAAGCTGCGATAACTTATTTCATGATTCACAAAAGCCCATATAGAGAACGACCGGTTGTGTGTAGTGTTTCCAACATACAGCATAATCTCTGGAATCACTCTTTGGCTACTTTTCGAAAAACACAAAAATATTTTCTCAGTAGAGCACAGACAATGCAGACCTCTGCCAAGGCCTCCCTCCAAAAGCCATTTTTCAGGGAGATGCTGAAAGCCTTAGTGGGCGGGGCTTTGGGAGAATGACCTCTGATTGGTGTGAGCAACAGCATCACGACCATCACCCTGAGTGAATCTTTGCAAGCTTCATCCCAACAGGTGGTCTAGCAGGGAACATGTAGCTCTGTGTAGTCACATGTGAGCCCCCATTTCCCTCACGTCATCCCCATTATATTAATAGGGATGTTATGGGGATGTTATTCTATCAGCGCTCCTTTAAGGCCGAAATGCCAGCCGTATATTAAAATGGAGGGTCGATTTTCTACGAGATTTGCTAGCCTTGTTTGCACTTTCTGAGCAACAGTAATGTAGTTCCCCGAAGTTATAGGTCACAGATGAACTGAAGGCAGGGAGGTGCTGCAGGGAGATGGGATGGAAGGGAGCATTGAATATCGTGTCTATTGTAGTGAGGCAAAAGGCTCAGGCGGAACCATCAGTCAGAAATGTGTGGCACACAAGAGCTGTGTTCCAACACATGAACCACTCAACCACACAATTGAAATGGCCCAGGGCTTTGCCACCCAAGCCTCACTGTTTGCTGTTCTTCGCTGTTACTAAAAGTGGATCGATACAAACCCGGCTGTAAAATAACAGCATACCCCCCAGATTGGTCAAGCAAAAACAAGAAGCATAACAATATGATGGAGCATATCTCTCCATCGGCTCCACTTCAGCTGAGGCGGGTGGGCCGGCAACCCCCTGTGTGGGGGGTCTCTCAGCCGCCAGCATGACACAGTGGCAGCTGCGCGAGCCGGCTGGAACCAGAAATGAGCGGTTCATGCAGTGATTTGTAGCGTCTCTTTTCTGAGCTCTTTTCGGAGCTCCACAAGCAGCTGATCAATATAGTTGAATATAGGTGTAAATATTGGGCTTGTACATCAGAATGCATCACGGGATATTTTGTTGCCGATGATTCGCCATTTTGACATGCCTCGAGAGAGTTTTAGTAGGGTAAAGTCTTACATTCACGTTTATATGCGGTAACCCAGACTAATAAAAGCTAATTTCGTTATAAAGGCTATGTTTTTAAATGTCTCGCATGAGAAACGTTCTAAACAACGAACCAAACAGCATTACTCACCGTAATATTCCTATGCTCCTATACTTCCTAAATGAAGGTGGTCAGGTCGATGTGATGTCCGAAGCCCCATAGAATCTACATTTTACTGTAAATAAAAAATAAAATAAACACTTTGTTCCATAAGTTGGCATATAAAAAACACCACAACCTCCATGGTGCTTATAATTGTAATTCGAATATTGTAACATTTTCCATGTATTGGTTTCTTTTCTAGTCTATTATAAACAGATATTATTGGTTTAGAATTGTCAGCTGCTGTTGACATCACTGCTCAGGTTCTGCCAGCGTTGTCATCAACTCCCCAGGGACAACGTTCATGAAGCTGGCCCAATTCTGGTTCCCTGCCGTACCTCTTGCACTGACAGCATATCACACATTTCTATATACTCTTTTTGTCACACTTTACATTATAGTGCCTTACTCTAATTGCTTCCCATTTCCTTCTCAAAAAGAACTACCTGCACAGAGGAGGATATGCTGTTACAGGTTGATACAATGCTTATTACATGGTTATTGTAATGTAAAGTGGTAGCGCCTATTTGGTGTAAATTTCATTTACACCGGCCCCATGCTTCCCATGCAGGTGTCAACGGTTGTCCACGATAGTGAGAGGCTAAATGGTTAGAGGCTGAATGGTGAGCGGCTGAATGCTGATAGGTTGAATGCTGACAGGTTGAATGCTGATAGGCTGAATGGTGAATGGCTGAATGGTAGAGTAAATGAATAAATAATAAATGTAATGTAATGAGAGGCTGAATAGCGGCTGGCTGCTGAGATGAGTTCAACCGAACCTGATCTGGCAAGCCATCAAGCCCTGCCGGCAGTAGAATAAGCAGCGCACAGTGTGGCAGAGGGCTGGACCCAGGGCTTTCCTTGTTCATGTTAATGATGAACGTAAACATATCAATAGGCAGTCAGTTGTGGGTGTGGCCCATTGGAAAGGAAGGCTGACTTTAAATGACAAGTCCAATAGGTTTTTTTTTGGGCAAGGTCACAGCAGATAGGCACACAGATGGACAACTCTCTTGTCACCCAACCGTGCAAGGGCTAAATCGTGTGAGGGTGCGACGACCAGGGCTTAAAGGTAAAGGCACTCGGGTGCAATGCCTGCAGAAGTTCTGCAGTGTGAAGATTGGTCAATGAGAACAGAAGGCCGGCTGTGAGCAAGGGGTTAAAATAGAAAAGGCCTAAATTGCTGAGTTAGGCTACCTTATTCCAGTATGTTGTGCGATGTTAGGATATCATGATAATGCCAACAATGGCAATATAAGGATATCATTATACACCTTATATCATTATATAAAAGAATGTATAAAAGCAAATAAGGGAGTTGAGAACTCTCTCCTCTGCGTGTGTAGATATGTGTGTCAGACACAAGGACACACACAATTAGTTTGTTTTGTATGTTAAAAAACTTGAGAGACAGTTGGAGAGAGAGCACGTTGTAATTATAATTATAAAATAAGCATAACATTATAACATACAAATAATAAATCAAGCAGTTGCAAGCTTCTCTGCACATATGGCAATGTGTGGCCGACACAACCACACACTTATTTTATTTTGTTGTGAAATATGGCATATCGAGTTATGGAGTTGATTCGTTGATTGATTGATTTGGTCTGTTTCAGACCGACGGAAAACACTATTACATTAAATTGACACGCCAATGATGATGATTTTGTCAATGATCGCCGATTTCTTTCAGATTAGTCTTGTTTTAAAGACTAACACATTGGACAATGTTTCAGACGCTTACCCGATGTCACACACGATGTCCTTGACGTGGGTCAAAAGTGCCCCGTTCTGGAGTCGTGTCCACGGCTGGATCTGTTCCCGGTATGTCCCTGTTTTTCAAAAAGGATTAAAAAGGATATGAATACGTTTTTAAATAGCTACGGTTCTTGTTTGCTCATGTATGTTAATTTTGAGAGTTGGTTATTAGCCTTAAGTCTATCGGAGAGGCTGTGACATGACCTCGATATGCAGAGTTCTATCTGTCGACTTTATAAGCAGGCATGGACGATAAGCAATGGAAAGAAATATATAAATATATTCTGTATCAGAGAAACTACTTTGGATTATATTTGGCTGGTTTAAGGCATGTAGGCTACTGCCCAATCATTTACTACAGTACTTCATTTACCATGGTAAGAATAGGCAAAATGTCAATATGTCCCCTTTTTTATTTCAGAAACAACATCAGATATTTTGTTGAAATATGGACTGCCAAGCCACAAATGTCCACACATGTTCATTTCAGAAATCTGGTCACCTTAATTGAATATACCATTAGCAGTGATCCAATAGGCTAATGTTGAATATTGTCCAATGTTCAGTCTTTGGAACAACAACAACAATCTGAAAGAAATCAACCTTTTTCGGGAAACTACATAGAATTACTTTCGAAGGTCTTGTGAAAGTCCTTGGCAAAACGTAGTTTAGCCATCTAGATGGTATAGGCTACATCCATCAATGGACAAAATGATAAATGTAAAAATGCCAAACATAGGATGAATAGGATGGCTGTCTTGTACCCATAGAAACATGATTATAAAGGTAGAGTAACACATCACTCTACTCTAAACTGTTTATATAATATTCTCAGGATCATTGTTGCATTTAAAAAAAGTTACTTAGACAGGTACAATAACAAACAATAATGACAGCACAGTACCTAAATCATAAAATTAACCAAAGCTAACCTTCTGAAATTTCTTAGAAATACATTTATCATTCAGTCATTTGTTTATACAGTCAAAATTATTAGACTCTGAGTCAGTGTTTATTATGAACTTAGAGAACAAACATTAGCATGATACATTCATATGCAAAGGAAAGCCCAGGCAACACACTCACCTGAGGAAACAGTGCTTCATCATTCCATTATTAGGCTTTACAAGCAAAAGGAAATACAATACTGTTTATACATTGATTACAATGCTGTCGTCGCTAATGGGACTTCATTAGTTTATGGCCACATTACTGTTTATTGCCCCCTTACTGTGTGGGCAACCATGTTTGTAGACATGAAAACCCTATTCCAACCCCCTTATTTCACTGATTCAAATAGTAACCGTTCAAATAGTAACTACTGAAATGGCTGTTCAACTTACTGAAACTTAGCGAGTCCCAGTCTCCGTGGGCGGCCAAAGCGCTGCTGTTCACAGCTCCGCTGACAGCATGCAGACATTATGTGGTGGGCGAGTACACATAATGCAGATTCTCATTGATTTGTTAAAGGCTGCTCTGCTGCTGCACCTGTAAAACATGTCCTATATGTGTTAGTGTTGGCACAAGCATACTGCCCATGCTGAACCGAACAACCCCGTAAAGGTTTGGTCAGTGAGTAGTATGCACAATATACAGACATACGTTCTTGCATACATTTACATGACACCCCCTGCTTGCGTGCCCACACTAGATCTTTGAGCATGTAGAACTATTGTTAGCTTCTGTTTAGGCATGTTTAGTTACCCAGGCAACCAGTCCATGTCATCGCTTTCCCTGCTGCTGTGTTTGATAGATAGTTATGGCACTAGCCGATCACGGATTAGAGATGTCTAATGCAAGGGATCAGAGAGCAAAGATGTCTAATACAAAGGATCACAGATTGATACAAAGGATCACAGAGAGACACATAGGATCACTGATCAGAGATGTCTAATGTAGATGATCACAGATCAGACATTTCTAATGTAGATGATCACAGATCAGAGATTTCTAATGTAGATGATCACAGATGAGAGATTTCTAATGTAGATGATCACAGATCAGAAAATTTTCTATAGATTTTGAAGAGAGATGGACACACAGGACCATAATGTTAAACACCTAAAAAGGAGTATGACATAAAAAAAAAAAAAAAACTGACATAAAGCCTACAAGAAAAATAGAGTATGAACATTCTTTTTTACTTGTAGCTGTTATTCCATCACCATAGTATCACACAAATCAATCCCGGAATAACATTTAAGAACACCTTTATACCTTACTAGTCTGTATATGTGGCCAACGTTGAAGCAACGGAACGGTATCCAGCAGGAATAGACTGACCCGCCCACCCATGTTCCAGGAGGCTTGGAGGCCAAGAGGGGGCCAGGTTTTCTGGGGTCCTTCTCCAGTGTCTGATTCAAGAGCTCTGACTCATCCTTCCAATTGGCAAGAATGTTCTGTGCTCCCACTCTTACATTTGTTTTATGGATATTTACATTTAAAAACTGTTGCGCTGGATTTAACAAGATACCCTCTCTCAAAATAAATCGAGTTTCTCAAAGCTGAAGGTCACAGCCATCCTTGCCTGACATACTGTACCCCAACATGGGAGACTAAAAGCGAGCAATCTGAGAGATGGATCGGTGTTCCTCGTTTCACCAACAGAAATATGGATAGAAATAGATGTCTTTGTGGTTATAATTGATAACGATTGTTCATCTTTACAGTTCAAATACGGCAATCACAAAATATGTAAGTGTTGCAACGCACCGGACACACACGCTCCTCCGACCAAATCGAGAGTGTGTATATCACACCATACGTTTGTTTGCATTATTGATTTGTTCTTTTTTAAATGTCCGATCCACCGCGGGCAGCCTCGCAAATCCCATCATAAGTCCTGTACGGGTTTTCTTTTTTGGCAGCGGTTGCCATGACAACAGCGCATTTTATTTCAGGCCCTTTTGAAAAACGTTGCAGGAGCGCTGGAGATCAGAGAACCTGAGCGTTATGTAAGAGGAGGCCCTGCTCATGGCGGGGGTTTCCTGCCTCACTGTAGACCATGAACCAGTTCCTTACGGTGGAATGGCAGCAGACACCCAGGGGTGCTCCTCTATTGTCTCCCTGGGGACCAAAGTAAGATGCACAATTGGTGTGAGACTGCGGGGCTACGCCAGCTGCTATAAATCATCACTTTTGTGTGTTTGTGTGTGTGTGTGTATTTGTGTGTGTGTGTGTGTGTGTGTGTGTGTGTGTGTGTGTGTGTGTGTTTTGGGGTGGGATGGGGTGATGATATGCAAGCACTACCTGGGAGATGAATAGAGGATTGAGGAATAATGTAATATAATGCAATCTCTTGTGAAAAACAATAACAATTAATTTCATTGTAATGTTATTAAGCGAGAGAACATCTGATGAGGTTTTGAGGTCGCTGGTTCATTGGTAAGGTGTGGAGGCCGACCTGGAAGGATGGCAGTGATTCAGGAACTGAAAGGATTGCTGCTTAACCACATCTTAATGTTTCTGATATGATGATTAACAGGTGGTTGCAGAATCCGGTTCTGAAATATGCTTTTAATGTAAAATGTTGACTTCAAATTATTTTATTTATCTAACAGTTTAAAACCTAGTTTAGTATTCAAGATTCATGATTCTAGCTTCACGTCTTCATTCGTCACATGAATTATCTGACCACTACTATATTTTGTTTTAATTGGCTAATGGTGCACTCTTAATGTGAAAAAATCTAGTAAGAAGTGCGGATTAATTCATGAAAATGTATCGATTTTGAAAGAAATATCAAAATGATAAATTGTGCGTTCATGAGGTAAATACAACCAGTACACAAACAGTAGGTATGTGTATTATGACAGTACCTATACCATACAATACACATACAGTAGGTATGTGTATTGTGACTGTAAAAACAATATTTTGTCTCCATCCTGAAACTGTTGTGGGGTTTGTTGCCATAATTACGTCCATTCATGGAAAACCCTTTCATTAGGGTAACAGAATTCCAACTCTCTGTTATTAGTTGAAACACAACGGTTTTATGTATTTATGTTTTCTACCAAAAATAGGTAAAGTTCAAAGTTTAAGAGACGGGTCCCAATGATTGAACTTAAGCTTTTTTTGTTTTTAATTGAGATGCCATTTTTTGGGGGAATAACATAGCTTTAAGAGGCTTAAAGGAATCCCGGCATAATACGATACCAAACCTGCTGTAATCAGCTATAATTGATGCCATTTTGGACAACTCACCACAGAATTTAAGACACATTACCTTTGGGAGGGTCTGCTCTGCTTACCACTTTTTATCATGCATTTCCTGATGGCTGCTCACAAATAATCCGTTCTTTTGAATATTGTGGACCTCTATGCACTAGCCTCCTGATACCATCTGCTAGATCTGACTAGTTCACACATTCTGGTTCTTACTGCACATCAGGCTGACCCTCAGCCCGTTGAAAGCCTCTTCCAACAAATGTACGATTTATCCAGACCAATCAGAGTTAGGGGGAGGGAGTTTCAGTTCATGATGGACAAGGAGCGTCGCAGGCCACAGAATTTCCAAACAATGGTCAGCGCCCAGGCAAAGTGTAAAACTCTTCGGAGCATTCAAAGCTAGCTTCTAAATCCAAGATAATGAGAATAACGATAATAAATGATGAACAGGAATGTGTTGCTTTTCGTCACAGGTTTTTGCTTGACTTTACCAACCGGATTCGAGAAGAGTGAAGAGAGCAAGAGCGCTTACTTAGTTATTTAATCTGCTAGGTGCAAGTTCCCTGAACAACCTAAAGCTGAACACCTGTGGAAATGCCAGATTAACGTTCATTGCGAAACACAAAATTGAATATGTGGACGGTTTTACGAAGCTGCGTATACACAGTATCTTCAGATGCTGTAGGTTCTGTGTCTTCTAAGCGCTTCGAGCTTACTAAAAAGATTAGCACTTTGAATTGTTCCTCCCTGGATGTTTAGCTAGCCATGTCCATTTAGGCGTCATGGGCGCGCACATCGTGTGTCTAGTTTGCGTGCTCACTTGGAGGAGGGTTTAAGCATGTGTGTGTGTGTTTGTGTGAAACCAGTGCTAATCTGAGCCATGGCAAAAAGCCCAAAGGGAATTTGATATCTTTAGCAAGGGGCATAATTCTCCACAGCACGGATGAGTGCAGCTTCCATTGCTATCATTGATAGAATGATACAAGATAACACGATACAAGAATATTCAATAGATATTGTTTTGGCCGTCATGATGTTTGATGATGCAGCCCAAACGTTCAAGTTTGAGTGCTAAGTCTGTAAATTGTTTGTAAGTATCTATATATATTTTTAATGGTTCCCATGATTTCAATTTTGAAAAATAAGAATATACTGAGAATATTAAAGCTGCAAAAAAAATGGTAAAATTTGAGAGTTGTAAAGACACGGAGCAGAAAACACCAGAAGCAACCAAGCTTTGAAAATGAAACCTTAAAATCGTCCCCCCTCCATCCCTCTCTATGTTTCTCCGCCATTGAAGAGCTTTGCATTCAGGCGAGGGGGGAGTTTGTCATTTCTAACAAAAGACAATCAAATAACAGCTCTTAAATTGTACTAATAGCACCTTTAAATGCAAACAGACCAAAAAGTCCCAATCCCCATGAACTAGGTGAGAAAGGGCTTGCCGGGCTGAAATCGTCTGTAACTTGGACACCAACTTGCCCATACGGACACACAGGAAGTCGGTTTTAACACTTAAGTAGTTGTGAACTTGTAAATTTCAAATGCTTCTGAAGGCCTCCTTCTGTTAGGCTATTCCTTGGTCATGCTTAATAGTGATTTTGTCCTTTAAGCAGTTTCTGTTTTCCCTTATGGAACATTCATGTAATCTGAGAGTCCCTTTAAGTCCTATTGAGCAGATCTGTTGAATGCACCCGTGCTGTTGATTGAACTGATTCAACACCATCCAATCCAAAACATACTGTTGTCACATACAGCCTCCTCTGTTATAATGACTGTTATGCTTGTCACTTCTGTGAAGCGGGATGCCAGATTGGAGCAGAGTGGAGCATCTCCAAACATGAACGCAAACTCTCATCATCCAACGCTGCATATCTTTTTACTGTCAGTAAGATCCGGTCTGGAATGACCACTCATGAGTCATGACCGATGACGTGATCAGATCTCTACACTTTGAAACCAAAAAGTTTATATTGGCTGTTTTTTCCAGAACTGTGAAACTCAGTGACCATATATTTCTTGGCTTGAACAGAGCTCGTTATCCCCATTCATTACAGCTCATGGAATGAACTCTTGATGGGGTATTTATGGACTGATACTGTGTTCATCCATACTGCAGTACCTTGTCACATATCTATCTCGCAATGTGACCATGGAATCAGGAATCAGAGGCAGGATTTTGAAAATGGCTGGGGAAGTAACGTCACATCCTGTGTGGTGATGGTGGTGTGGGAGTAGGCCAGTGGGAGGGAGGCCAGCCTGAAGACGGCTTCGGCGTCCCTAACCATTGTCAGGAAGCGGATCACTCCGAATGCCAATAGAAAAAGTCGTCGGGAGGAATATTTCCAGTGCATGCGCCCCCATGTACACTGTTCCCTTACTCAGTCGTGTTGCTGTCAAGGGCCGACTTAGCAGTCTTTGCTGAGTTGGCACGGCCGTCTCATTTGCTGAAAGAATTTGAGAAGTTTCAGAGTCTTGAGCGTGTGCCATCTTCCTAGGCTAAACCCAGGATTAAAGGAAGGGATTTATATCCGCTGGGTATCTCCAACAAGCAATGGACACCTGCTGGTTCCAGACGAGTGTTGTTTGTAATTGAGATCGGTAACTTTACCGTTCTAGTGATTACGCCCACCTAATGTCCTTATTTCATTTGACAGTGATTATTCATTTGTATGTAATGATATTACCCTACAGACATCTATATCTACAGTCAGAATAAAAAGAGCACTTACACGTTCACGCACACACTCACCTGTGTACACTGAAACACACACATCCACTGACGCACGCACACACATACGCACACACTCACACGCACACACACACACCCATAAAGACTTCCTTGTCACTGTGATTCACCTGTGTACACTGAAACACACACATCCACTGACACATGCACACACATACGCACACACTCACCTGCACATACACACACACACACACTCACCTACACACACACACACACACACACACACATAAAGACTTCCTTGTCACTGTGATAAAGTGGAAAAACTTGTAAAAACTCTAAATATTTAATTTTTCTCTCTCTCTTTCTCTCTCCCTCTGGCCCCTGTCCTACCCTCTTCCCCATGTGTTTTGATTCACCAGACCAGAAGATTCCCCCTTGGTCCCCATCTCAACACTTTGATGAAGGCAGACGCCTCGCTGCAGCCAGGAACATGAAGGGCTTATCGGGCAGCCGCTCCCAACACCAGATCCCTTCGCCGCACGCCCTGGACTACGACCCCCACCCCCACGACTTCCACTCCCACCATGGCGCCGAGTCCCGCCACCAGTCCTACCTGCTCAGCCCCACCGAGAGCTGCCCCATGGACTTCCACCACCGCTACTCGCCGCGCAGCTCCATCCACTCCGACTGCATGATGGTGACCCCGGTCATGATGCCCCCGGCCGCCTCCTCCGACCACATCTCCAGCAGCACCTTCCCCCGGATGCACTACAGCAGCCAGTACTATGACCCCGCCGGCCGCGAGGACTGCGCCGCCATCGCAGCCTCGGCCACCTCGCCCGCCCAGGCCCAGGCCCAAGCCCAGGCCCAGGCCCAGGCCCAGGCCGCCGCCAACGCCGCCTCATCCGCGCATCACGCCAGCGCCAAGAGCAACCGCCTCCCCGCCAACCTGCTGGACCAGTTTGAGAAACAGATGCCCCTGCACCGGGGCGACGGCTTCCACACGCTGCAGTACCAGCGCACCTCCACCACCACCACCACCGCCACTGAGCAGCGCAGCGAGAGCCCCGGACGCATCCGCCACCTGGTGCACTCGGTGCAGAAGCTCTTCACCAAGTCCCACTCGCTGGAGGGCTCCTCCAAGATGAACGGCTCCAAGGGCGAGGCGGGCGGAGGCGGCGGGGGGAGCTACCACCAGCACCAGCACCACCCGCAACACCCCCACCAGTACGGCCAACATCCCCCCAAGCACGGCGGCAGCGGCGGCAGCAGCGGCGGTGGCAGCAGCAAGAGGAGCAAGAGCAAAGAGAGGAAGCAGCAGCAGCAGCAGCAGCAGCAGCAGCAGCAGCAGCAGCAGCAGCGGTCGGGCGGCTGGTGGAGCTCCGACGACAACCTGGACAGCGACAGCACGTACCGGCCGCCCAGCGTCATGTCGCGGCACCACCACCAGGGCGAGCACTACCACCACGCCCCCGTGGGCCACTGCTACTCGGACGTGACGCAGGGCCACCACTCCTCGCACCACTACGGCGACCTGTCGCTCAAGACGTCCCGGAGCAACAACGACGTCAAGTGCTCGGCGTGCGAGCACCTGGCCATGGCGCCCGAGGGGAAGTTCATGAAGAGGAGCTCCTGGTCCACGCTGACCGTCAGCCAGGCCAAGGAGGCCTACAGGAAGTCGAGTCTGAACCTGGACAAGCCCATGATGCACACCGACCTGAAGCCATCTTCGCGGCCCTGTCACTATCTGCAGGTGAGTGCGTCCGGGGGTCTTTGGGGTTTTGCTGATGGCGGGGGATGTGGTCGACGGTGTTAGCGGGAGGTGTCGGGTCACTGTGTGTTGAGGCGTGCGTGGGGACTTTGGGGTTTCTCGCTCTATTAACGGAGGGGTGGTACTGATCCTGACGAGACTGTGAATTGCAATGCAAAGGGAAGCCATTAATGGAAACTTCCTGACCTAGATTGTTTTACTGAACTTCCACAAATGACATGACTTTTATATGCTTATTACTTTGCAGCACAATTAGTTAAAGGTTATTTGTCAACATTTTCGCATTGCCTTTGTGAACCAGTCCCATTGCCGTAAGGACATAATGTAAACTGTTCTCACTCCTATATATGAGATATTAATCCTATCAGACCTTGAAGGATGGTGATTCATCCTGCATATATGTATTTCCGACTAAAATACTAACCAGAAACAAATTACATGAGATAGTGTGTGTTAAATTGTATTAGAGTTGTATTTGATTGAAATGGGTTGTAAAACAATTTGAGATTTGAGATTCGCAAATTTCCTAGAAAGCAGGTAGAAAGCTGTATTCATAACAAAGCACTATTTGTAATAAAGTGAAACGATTATGCAAAATAGAGATAGAGATTCAAATCCAGATATTGTCATATATAAAATGGTTTATATATATATAAAACTATGACTAAAAGTCATTTGGATTGATCTCTGTGGAGGACCCACAGAGTAAATTGTTCTGATTGATGCATTGATAAGCCTTCCTGCCAGTAAAAACTCCCTGCAGTGTTTCATATTCCCCATCGAACGATCACCATGGTCATGAGTGTCAGGAGCTGTTGTGTGGTTCCCCTCTCACGTGATCCCCCTAGGGAGCCATTATCTATAAGAGATGGGGGTCATTCAGACTACTCAATACAACGGCAGAAGACTGAGAGCAACAGATGAGCCCAGGCATATACAGACACACGTTTACCTGCATGTTGTGTGAAGAAAGTAATGACATAGATGGTCCCAGTCATAGGTATTTAGAGGTGCCTGCTTCTCCTTCCCGGTTTGACACCTTGTTGGTGTTAAAGCTGACTGTTGAATGGCAGGTCTCCAAAACCTAGCAGCCAACACAATAAAATTCTATGTTATGTATATACAGTTATGTTTAATGTGTACAAATGCGAGGATGGAAATTATTTGTGCAAACAGTTGCTTTGCTGATGCCCCATTGGAGACGAATGTGAGAT
This sequence comes from Pollachius pollachius, assembly GCF_949987615.1. Classification (NCBI taxonomy): domain Eukaryota; kingdom Metazoa; phylum Chordata; class Actinopteri; order Gadiformes; family Gadidae; genus Pollachius; species Pollachius pollachius. The sequence goes on along the minus strand of NC_136949.1, from coordinate 14,276,518 downwards.
TGTAGTTGAAAAGAGCAGTTTATACTCATGACAATAGCTAGAGACATGGTATGTTATTGTAAGTCCCCTTAAAAACATGTTTATACACAGAGACGGAAAAGCTATGATCTGACTCATTCTCAAACGGGAATTGTTTCCAGTTGCAAATTTACACGAATTGACACCATGCTGTAATTGTATTGCGGTTTTAAACGGCATTATGTCAAACACAGTATGCTAATATTGGGACTGGAGCACTACATTATGTGAACGCCGGATGGAAGTGCGCGTAGTGATCAAGCCACACAATGGAGGGCTGATTGAGAGCGGTGACACTGGCCTCTTAATTAAAACCGTGTGCGTCTCCCCTTATCGTTCGCCATCAGCTGCTTCTTCCGCAGAAAAAGAGTAAAGCGATTACATAATCTTTGGGATTATAAATTGAAATCCAATCACCTGGTGTAGAAATGACAAAAGCCAGCTCAAGCTGTAAAACAGCTGAAAGCTAAGTTTTAAAGCGTTTGTTGAACTACTTTGGTAGGGCTTATGCACGCAGAATGTGGTCTAAGAATTCAGTTGTCTTAGAGTTTCTTAAAAACTGAAATATCCCACTCGTGACCTGAACAGTGCACAGTTAAGGGCATCACCCTTTTTGAAGTGTTTATTGGTGGTCCTTATATTGAGTGTTGGAATCTGGTTCCCTGTATAATGTACTACTTAAAGGGGGGATATTATGCCACCAGGTGAGATTGTGATTGGCCACCACAAGCCGTTAGAAAATCAGCCTTTTCCAACTGCTTGTAATGGCTAATCATACTCTCACCTGGTGGTATAATTTCACCCCTATAAAGGGGAAATTACCAGATTCAACCCATTTAGCCTACTGTTGAGGTACACCCGGGATCTTTATGCTATCTAGCTGCAATGGGAGGTCAGCTAACGACAGCTTGGGCTGGATGGTACTTGCGACCCCTTCATGTAACACTGATAGATTCATGGCGCATAATTAGGATTTTGGTTAATTTGTGACCTATGTAGTGCAATATTTAGCCTTTCGGCATTCTGTAGTAAGTATTTACATTGTTCCTATATCGTGCTCAACTTATAGAAAGGTTAGGCAATTTATCATTGAAGCCTTTTTTGTCATATTAGTAAACTATCTTTACATCTCGACAGCAATCTATAAATCAAAAAAAGAATTGGTGTATGGGGCTGATGCAGGACTATAATATACTGCACCTATAGTTTAATTCGCCTCGAGCAAAATTATTGGATGGCCTACCTGTCTGTCTACCTACCTACCTGTCTACCTGCGCCCACTCTTATTGCACAAGGCTAGGCAGACTTGAAGGAGGGCTGGGATTTATCTGGTTGGATACTTCAAAATCTAGCTTACTCAGGCTATCTTCTCCAAATCACCTACCCTAGCTTTAATTAGTATAGTGCATCATAAATAAAATACTAAACACAAAAACTGATGTGAACCTACTTATTTCCTCACTATATCCCATGATGCAAAGTGTTTATTGTCTAATCAGATTCATCCCATGGAGATGGTGAATGTTGGTTATGATGAGTGGAGCTGAAGCAGAACAAATGTATTTGCACCCCCCTATTGTCCATATGTATATCAATATATGATGAAAATGACCACTACACTACACTGAACAACTATACTCACTACCTGTACCTGCTCTTCTCTATGGGACTTTAACAGCTCAGGAGTAGAGCCATGGAAAGGAGTGGAGACAAGGAGAGGAAAGGGAAACATAGGAGGAGGGGAGAGGAGAGGAGACAAGGAGTGTAGAGGAGAAGAGTGGAGACGAGGAGGAATGGAGAAAAGGAGGAGTAGAGCCAGGGAGGAGGGCAGACTAGGAGAGGAGACGAGTAGAGGAGAGAGGAGGCGTGGGATGGCGTGCCACGCGACCTTATCACCAACAAGTTTAAGGGAAGCACAAGATTGATTGGACGTGTCTACGTTGGGTCATAAATAAGATCAATGGGGAATAAACCGGTAGCTTCCAGCATCTGTCTTGCTTCCGTTTCTGTTTCTTTATCAAACCCCTCATGAAATCCATTCCTGGCAGCGCCACTGTTGACAAGTCGTCAAGCGCTAAAAAAAACGGACACGTTGGTTTCCATAGGAGCGAGGGCACGTTGCCGTAACCCCGGTCACAGGTCCGACTCGCTCCAGCTAGCCTGGGCGGTGGACAGAAATGCAGCTTTCTTGAAGGGCGTTTTAGCCGTAAAAAAAAGCAGACTTCCGGTACTCTACAGAGAATTTCCCCCGGTTCAACAACTTGATATCGGTGTCTTGGCAGCGGCCCGCTCGGCCGTGTGTCTCCTTGATGCTCCTGCTCAGATCTGCAGCCCGCCTCTTCTGAAGGTCAAGGTGACGCCCCCACATCCCTCTGATTTACTGCCACCGCTGGAACAAATGATGTCGCTGCTTGCTTAGCCAGCCGGACACAGCCCCCCTGCCCAACACAGAGCCCCCCTGCCCAACACACTGCCCCCCTGCCCAACACAGAGCCCCCCTGCCCAACACAGAGCCCCCCTGCCCAACACAGAGCCCCCCTGCCCAACACACTGCCCCCCTGCCCAACACAGAGCCCCCCTGCCCAACACAGAGCCCCCCTGCCCAACACAGAGCCCCCCTGCCCAACACACTGCCCCCCTGCCCAACACAGAGCCCCCCTGCCCAACACAGAGCCCCCCTGCCCAACGCTTGGTGTGGGTGAGTGTTGGTGAAGGGGGCTCGGACGGGGCTGGGTAGTTAGGGGGGCAGATTAGGGTAATGGTGTGTATCCATGGCCAGCAGGCGTTCACATAACATCTGGCCCCCCACCGACCCAACTGTTAGCTCAGTTTTCCGGACCTTCGGCTGGGGTCGTCAATGGATATTGGACTCTGGCTGTTATGTGGATTACATTGATCTGGTAACTCGGAGCAGTTCTCTAACTTTATTTGTGTTACATTGTCATGATATTCAGGTGAATATGTCAGTTGGCTACTCCAAACATGCCACTGTGCATACCTGCTGGGGCAGCACAAGCTATCGTATGCACAAAGGCCAGTTTAAGAAGCAGTGGATCAAAAAGTCGGCCTGGGTCGTAGCCATGGAGATAATACGTCCCCTCTCCTTCCTACAACTCAGCTGGTTCGAGCGTGGGCTGAAACAGGGGGTTCACATACACTCTAAGTCTTGATTGATACACATGATCCAGAGTGGTTGTATACAATTAAGCCAGGTAGTTTGGGCCCTTTTAGATCCAGCAGAGTGAACAGGACCCACAGGGTAACTCCCTCCGTCTAACTCACGGTGTAACTTGTCCATGTCAGTCATGGATACAAGCAAAGAAGGGCTGTTTAGGCCACGTTTCACAGCACTCAGACACAACTGTCACGCTTACACATGTGTGTAGGCTGCCCTGTTTGACGACAAAGTACTGTGAAGAACTTTAACAGGTACATCATTTCCATCTAGTTTTCGTTGTAGGCAGGGCGTTAATTGGTCATTCTGTGATTTGAGCTGAAGTACTATTAAGCTGGGACATAACAAATTCAAACTGTAAACGTTGCGATTGCGTCAAATCTCAGATCTGCCTGAGCAGACTTACACAATCAGCAAGGAGGGAAAGGCCTGGCGCGGGACCACGCAGGGGAGCATCTGTTCCCAGGAAAAAGGGCGAGTTAGACCAAATGTCACACCATCAACAATCCTACGTCCTCTGATCCCTGTCAGACGGCAGCCGAGGGACTGTTGCAGTGATACCAGCGAGCGATAGACTGCAAAACTGTATGGACTGCAGAACTGGCAGAATGTTAGCGTCCTGGGGCTATTGTCCCTCAGTCTCTCACGCTCTCTTTCTCTGTCTCACACACGCACACGCGCACACACACACACACACACGCACACACACATGCACGCACGCACGCCCGCACACACACACACAAACACACACTAACAGAATGTTCCACTTAACATGCTTCACGCTAGATCGATGCAACACAGTGGGACCAGAGCATATAGCAGGTGGCACCTTCTCGCTTGTGATTGCCGTCCTTGGGAGAAGGAAGCCGCGTGTGTGTGTTTGGTTTTGTGTGTGGTTGTGTGGGTGTGTGTGTGTGTGTGTGTGTGTGTGTGTGTGTGTGTGTGTGTGTGTGTGTATGTGTGTGTATGTGTGAGTCAGTACATAGGCACACGTCACTAATTCACCTTGCCGATATTAATTAGAGTTCATCCTCACGTCAAGTCAGGCACTTAAGCTCAGAGGTAATTACTCTTTGTTGTTTTAAGTGCTGTGGTTAATAGATAGATTCCCCCTTAGAAATTAGATTGACCTGAATGGATTCCACTTGTTGCTTTTAAATCACGCTACACACTTGATTAAACAATAAGAATTCTGTACATGGCAGTTTCCTTTTTGTTGTTTGCATCCATATTCATCGTATTTCATTAGCATGACGCAACATGTCATGTTCCCATAATCCTCCTGGGCTCTGCTTATGCATCCGCCATTATTCATCCATTTTAGACAGAATATTTTAATTATCCTGGTAATTCAATATAAAGGCTATCAAGATGGTTGTAAATCATGTCTCTTCCTCTCCAGTTGCCATGGTTGCAGTGTTCGGCAGAATTAATCGTAATGTGAGACACTTTCAGTGGAACAACAGTGTCGGAGTGAGCCATTCACCGCAGGGTATTCCTTATTCAGCATGACTGGTGATCGTTTGGCGGTTAATTAAGTTACTAGCACTGTGGCATTGTAACCTCTGTTTGGATGCTTGAAATACAGTTATGAAAACTAGTGCTGTGGTAACAGAAAATTTAACTTTGTGAAACAAACACAAACACGAGTGTAACTGATGAAGAAAAAAATGATAAAGTTATGTAACTATCTGAGTCAGTCCGCAGTTATGTTGTTATGTTAAGGAATAATTTATGATAGAATATTTAGTATATTAACTGAAGCAATTTGGTCCCCCGCAGTTCCCACAAAGTTATACTCACAAAGACTAGGAAGAGTTTTCCATTGATATGTAAATCGAAATGCATTGGCGGAATGCATAGAGAGAGCTAGCCAATCAGAATCGATGCAGTGCTCTTGCATTGTATCCTCCAGTGGAATGGTGGACATACAGTGGGGCAAAAAAGTATTTAGTCAGCCACCAATTGTGCAAGTTCTCCCACTTAAAAAGACGAGAGAGGCCTGTAATTTTCATCATAGGTATACCTCAGCTATGAGAGACAAAATGAAAAAAAAAAATCTAGAAAATCACATTGTCTGATTTTTAAAGAATTTATTTGCAAATTATGGTGGAAAATAAGTATTTGGTCAATAACAAAAGGTAATCTCAATACTTTGTTACATTCCCTTTGTTGGCAATGACAGGTCAAACGTTTTCTGTAAGTCTTTACAAGGTTTTCACACACTGCTGCTGGTATTTTGGCCCATTCCTCCATGCAGATCTCCTCAAGAGCAGTGATGTTTTTGGGCCTTCGCTGGGCAACACAGACTTTCAACTCCCTCCAAAGATTTTCTATGGGGTTGAGATCTGGAAACTGGCTAGGCCACTCCAGGACCTTGAAATGCTTCTTACGAAGCCACTCCTTCGTTGCCCGGGCGGTGTGTTTGGGGTCATTGTCATGCTGAAAGACCCAGCCACGTTTCATCTTCAGTGCCCTTGCTGATGGAAGGAGGTTTTCACTCAAAATCTCACGATACATGGCCCAATTCATTCTTTCCGTCACACGGATAAGACGTCCTGGTCCCTTGGCAGAAAACAGCCCCAAAGCATGATGTTTCCACCCCCATCCTTCACTGTAGGTATGGTGTTCTTTGGATGCAACTCAGCATTCTTTCTCCTCCAAACACGACGAGTTGAGTTTTTACCAAAAAGTTATATTTTGGTTTCATCTGACCATATGACATTCTCCCAATCCTGTTCTGGATCATCCAAATGCTCTCTAGCAAACTTCAAACGGGCCCGGACATGCACTGGCTTTAGCAGGGGGACACGTCTGGCACTGCAGGATTTGAGTCCCTGGCGGCGTAGTGTGTTAGTGATGGTAGCCTTTGTTACTTTGGTCCCAGCTCTCTGGAGGTCATTCACTAGGTCCCCCCGTGTGGTTCTGGGATTTTTGTTCACCGTTCTTGTGATCATTTTGACCCCACAGGGTGAGATCTTGCGTGGAGCCCCAGATCGAGGGAGATTATCAGTGGTCTTGTATGTATTCCATTTCCTAATAATTGCTCCCACAGTTGATTTCTTCACACCAAGCTGCTTACCTATTGCAGATTCAGACTTCCCAGCCTGGTGCAGGTCTACAATTGTGTTTCTGGTGTCCTTTGACAGCTCTTTGGTCTTGGCCATAGTGGAGTTTGGAGTGTGACTGTTTGAGGTTGTGGACAGGTGTCTTTTATACTAATAAGGAGTTCAAACAGGTGCCATTAATACAGGTAAACAGCCTCTTAAAGAAGAAGAAGTTACAGGTCTGTGACAGCCAGAAATCTTGCTGGTTTGTAGGTGACCAAATACTTATTTTCCACCATAATTTGCAAATAAATTCTTAAAAAATCAGACAATGTGATTTTCTGGATTTTTTTTGCATTTTGTCTCTCATACCTGAGGTTTACCTATGATGAAAATGACAGGCCTCTCTCGTCTTTTTAAGTGGGAGAACTTGCACAATTGGTGGCTGACTAAATACTTTTTTGCCCCACTGTATCACAGCGAGGATGGAGGGGAGAGGCTAGGGGGATACAGCTGGAGGTAGTTATATGAGGCAGCAATATTATAATGATGCAGATCAACATTCTCCCGATGCTGTGGTCGTGGTGTTGGTTGGCTTTCAGGAGCCACCCTTTGCATGGGTGATGAAGATGGGGACCAATCAGAGGCGGGTTATAATGCAATAGAGGGACAGAGATGTTCACAGAACGGCCTGTTGAGCCTTATCTTACAACCACACATAGGCTTACACAAATAACATGTACAACACCATTATAACCCTCCTTTAAACACAGATAACGTGAATATAGCCTAATTAAAATGATCAGCCTTTGCACACTCTTGCAGCTAGACTATAAATCTGTCAACAGAGTGAAGCCTCGGTTATCTTAAGAGGACGCAGACAGTGGACGCATGCTCCGTTCATATTACATTAAAACGGCTTAGTTCAGGAGGCAGAGCAGGTGTCTTGTAACCGAAAGGTTGCTAGTTCGATCCCAGCTCCGAGTGTTGATGTGTCCCAAGACACTTAACCCTAACTGCTCCTGACGAGCTGGCTGTCGCCTTGCATGGTTGACTCTGCCGTCGGTGTGTCAATGTGTGTATTAACCGATGTAAGTCGCTTTGGATAAAAGCGTCTGCTAAATGCCCTAATTGTAAAACAGGTCTTTTGCATTTCCTTAGTTTGTAATGAGTGATTTCAATCAATGTGTCTTCTTTTTAACATACTATTTAAAAAAGCCCCAGTGTGTCTACTGTGACTATTCTCAACGTAATGTTTTGGAGTGCGTAACAAAAGTATTAAAAAAAAGCACTCTCTCTGTCTCTCTCCCTCCCCTCCCTCTCCCTCTCTCGCACTCTCTCTCTCTGTCTCTCTCTCTCTCTGTCTCTCTGTCTCTTTCCCTCTCTCTATTTCTCTCTCTCTCTCCCTCTGTCTCTGTCTCTGTCTCTCTCTCTCTCTCTCTCTCTCTCTCTCTCTCCCTCTTTCTCTCTCTGTCTCTCCCTCTTTCTTGCTCTCTCTCACTCTCTCTCTCTACCCTCCCTCTCTCTCTCTCTCTCTCTCTCTCTCTCTCTCTCTCTCTCTCTCTCTCTCCCTGTCTCCCCCTCTCCACTTCCCTCCCCCCCTCTCTCTCCCTCTGTCTCTGTCTCTGTCTCTCTCTCTCTCTCTCTCTCGCTCTCTCTCTCTCTGTCTCCCCCTCTTTCTTGCTCTCTCTCACTCTCTCTCTCTACCCTCCCTCTCTCTCTCTCTCTCTCTCTCTCTCTCTCTCTCTCTCTCTCTCTCTCCCTGTCTCCCCCTCTCCACTTCCCTCCCCCCCTCTCTCTCCCTCTGTCTCTGTCTCTGTCTCTGTCTCTCTCTCTCTCTCTCTCTCTCTCTCTCTCCCTGTCTCCCCCTCTCCCCTTCCCTCCCCCCCTCTCTCTCCCTCTGTCTCTGTCTCTGTCTCTCTCTCTCTCTCTCTCTCTCTCTCTCTCTCTCTCTGTCTCCCCCTCTTTCTTGCTCTCTCTCACTCTCTCTCTCTACCCTCCCTCTCTCTCTCTCTCTCTCTCTCTCTCTCTCTCTCTCTCTCTCTCTCTCTCTCTCTCTCTCTCTCTCTCTCTCTCTCTCTCTCTCTCTCTCTCTCTCTCTCTCCCTGTCTCCCCCTCTCCTCTTCCCTCCCCCCTCTCTCTCCCTCTCAGGTGCCCCAGGACGAGTGGAGCGGTTACCCCGGGGATAAGGACGAGGAGATCCCCTGTCGGCGGATGCGCAGCAGCAGCTACGTCAAGGCCATGGGCGAGGTGGACGACGACAGCGGCGACTCGGACGCCAGCCCCAAGACCTCCCCGCAGAGGGCCGTGCGGCCCGACGCCCTGGTCCTCAAGTCAGCCATGCAGAGAGTCCACATAGACCCCCACAGGTAGGAGCGCGCCCTGGGCCCCTGGGGGGGGGGGGGGGCTAGCTCTCCAGGTTATTTAGGACACCCGGGGCTGTGAAATGTTCAACAATGGCCAGGGGCTGTTGAATAGGTTTGCCCTGATGGCTGTGATAAATTACCTTTCTACCTCCTGAAGTTAACACTTAAAGGTGCTGTAAGTAGGATTCAAGAGCTATTGCTTGAGCTGTTACTGATTTGATAGAAATGGCCATAGCCATCCGTCAGATGTTCTTGAGTAGAATATTAGATATTCCTGCTCATTTCTGACCAATCAGGGCATCTCTTCACTGTCCATCTTGCCTGTCAAGCCCAGGTGTGTGAAATGCACGATAAAAGAGAAACGTAGGGAGGGAGAGAGGGAGGGTACGTTTCTTATCATTTCCTACAGGCAAAATACTTTAAGAAGCTTAATAAAAAAGTACTCATTGAAGTAATTCTAAGGAAACATTTTTGCTAAGAAAAAATCTTGTTTCTATGATCTTTAACAGCCAGGAAATTATCATTCCAAATGTGGACATTCAACGTGTCATGCCATTAGTTCCTCTGAAATACGTCCCTTATAAAGAGGTTGCTTTAGTTAATTGCAAAAGCTTCTTGAAACACAATAAACCTGGCTTTAAGTAGGTGCTTCATGACAGCTATGTCAAAACACATTTGTCTTTGTTTGTGTCTTGGTGAAACCAGTGATTAGACATTTTCGTTAAGGTTAAAACCCGGCTAGGTAGCGGTATGCACATTTGTATACGATTTTTTAAGCCTATCTTCTTTGCTTCTGGTCGTGTAGCCACAGAGCTAGCTCCACCACGTGAATTGCTATTTTAGTGCCGTTACTCTCCGCTGCCTCATAAGATCAGGTAAAGCTGTGCTCTGCTGGGTGTCACTTGCAGCAAATCGGTTTTGTTTTGCTGACCTTTATTATCTGTCAGTTTGATGTTTGTGCAACATCTTACCAGGCCAGTGGGCCTCGTGTTATCACAGTGCTGTTGACGAGCGTACAGAACAACTGTCACATCTCTCCCGAGTCGAGCTTGTGGACTACTGCTGGTTGTGTGACTGGGCCTTTTATGGCACAGAGATCCCAACGACCGCAACAGACCCATTTCACAGAGGTGTCATCATGGCACAAACACAGCTGTTGCTCATAACACAAATGATGGGTCTGTTGCTTTAAGATGGCAGGGCACAGGTAGCAGACTAAACTCATGACGATAACTCTACTACCCGTGCCCTGGTATATAATAAAGACCCATAATTAGGGTTATTAGTGACCATTTTTTTCCTATGTTGATACATCTGTGAATAGGTTCTTATTGTTGGTCTATAAACCACTTTGTAAATAAAAAAGTATTTGAACCCTCATGTAAGGCCTACGATACATGCACACTTTACAGTTGCTAGGCTACAAGTCGCTATCATACCTGATGGTCTGTTCTGTTTGTATAAGTGCAATAGATGGATTAATAAACAGAGGTTAAAGTACCCCTGGGGATTTTTATTATCACTGAGAGGTGAAAAGGTAATCAAAGGAAGGCATCAGGGGTTGTCCTTATCAGAGTTGCATCCCTGTACAATGGTGCTAATCTTCACCAAGTCTTTTTCTTTTGCAAAGGCACTTTTTGCTTATACTAAGTACGCTAACACTCTCTGTACTAAGGTGATCCATACTAAGGCCTGGAGCTGTGGCAATCCCCCCTGTCTGGGGCAGGGTTTTATTACAGAGACTCTTTCCCAGGACCCTGATCACTTCCGCCACCTTTGTTCCATAACAAACCTGTCCCCCGCCTGCCTGCACTGAATAATTGATCCTCAGTCATTATGAAAACCATAGCTCTCAGTGTGTCTCTAATGGGCGGCAGCACCGACACCACAACACGTGCACCTTCTGGATACACAGAGGGACGGGCAGAGGCCGGTTCTTTGTGGACATTTTGGAGAGGCGTGCATACTTCTTCAATGGTTCCGTTCTGGTACTCCTTTCCCAATGCTCGAGCTGAGGCTTGATCACCTTAGCTTGAGCATGAGCAGTAGTCATCGACCATGAGGGACGAAACAATGTTGAGTCGCGACGGCTGATCCTTAGCTGAGCTGCTTCAGTGTCATAAAAGGTGATTAATGATGTGGGCAAGGCACACATATGCTCATATGTGGCCGCGATATGGCCCTGTGATCAGCCGGAATATGTTAACGTGAGGACTATTGGAAAGCAGCCCACATCCACATTATTTCCCCCATAGGTCACTCACTTAATACTTTACGGCATACGATCACTTCAAGTTTACTACTTTTAGAATTGTAAAGAGATACGAGATAGTGGATTATAATATATCCTGATGATAATTCATCAGTACTGGGGTTACGCACCTAGCATGGCCACCTAGCATATGCTAGCACATTCCACGAGGTGACTAATCACAAGCGTTCTCTCCACCCCTGTGCCACAGCTACCACTTACAGACCACCAGAGACATGCGGCCACACACCAGCGTGACTCTGGACCCCAGCAGCTTCCACCCACCGCCCTTCCGCTCGCGCAACCAGAGCTACATGCGCGCTGTCAGCACCCTCAGTCAGGCTAGCTGCGTCAGCCAGGTGAGTCCAGTGTCGCTCCCCGACAGAGCGCACCGAGGCAACCCCCCCGCCGACGATACGGGGGCCGGAGAGAGGATGACGGAGTCGGGACGAGGAAGTCGGTTTTAGCTCTGCGGTGTAGCGCTGCTCAGGCTAGCAGCAGCGGTATTAACGTGCTGATTTTGGCGTTGGTTATTGTAGGCTACATCAGCGTAGCCATGGTAGTCTCCAGTAGAAGTAGACAAGGGTAAGCACCAACAAAAGCTGTTTGTTTTTCAATGGATGATGACAGCTAACGATATTTTATGAACGCAAATTTCTGTGTAAATATCTGTGAAGGTACAGGTGACGTAGCACTGCACAGGTTATTTCTATTACATTTCTGTTCATAAGCAAATTGCATTCAACAAAATCAGTCAGCTAAACCATATGCAAATGAGGCACATAAGACATGTAGGCCTGCCTCATTTGTAAGCATTCTGAACATTGCGGTAGACTAAGGTTAATGTAGGTTACTACATTACAAGCTTGCACTGCAGTTATTCGTTATATACTCATTCTTTTCTTCTTTTTTACCTCTTGACTAGGTTCAGTGGACACCAGCATTCCTATTTTCCATGTAGAAACATTTACATCTCTCAAAGCTAATCCTTGGTTTGTGCTAAATGGAATACGATAAATCACAAATGTATTTAGTCATAGCATTAATTACAAATACCCGGTATCTATATATAATTTTTTTCTTTTGACAAATTTCCCTTTGATTATGATTAAGTGTCTGTTTGTGTTCAGTTTACGGAATGAAATGTGGATGGAATTTGCTCTAACATGCTAACACTCCTTCATATTTACTGTGCAAAGGGGAAGAATCAGAATGAGAAAGAGAAAGGAAGAGGAAAAATTAAGGACTGCTATTCCTGTTTTTGTCTCTCAGGTGAGTGAGACTGAGGTCAATGGCCAGTTTGAGTCAGTTTGCGAGTCCGTTTTTAGTGAAGTAGAATCCCAGGCTATGGAGGCCCTGGACCTGCCTGGCTCGTTCCGCACTCGAAGCCACAGTTACCTCCGTGCCATTCAGGCCGGTTATTCCCAAGACGACGACTGCTTGCCTTCAATGACATCCTCCACTGTCACTTCAACTCTCAGATCCACAACAGGTAAAAAAATAAATCCCTCCCCCACCCCAAGACGCAAGAGGGGGTTTTAGGCTGCATATCGTCATACATCCAAAACATGCGCACATACCTAACATACCTACATATGTACAGTGGGGGACCCTTGAGCTGAAGCCATATGCTAAATGGTTCCAGTCATCTTTCCTTTATTGTTTTGTTCATTTCGATAGCTTTGATGCGATAATTGTGGGTGTGTGTGTGGGTGTGTGTGTTTGTGTGTTTGTTTGTTTGTTTTAGTTCTTGCCTCTATAGTGCCCGTCCGCCCCTGTCCCTTTGCACGATCCACGCATCATTAGTCCAGCTTTCCAATCTGTCGCTTTACACGTGGTGCCGAGCTGGAGGCTAGGATAAGGGTGGGGTGGGGGGGGGGGTCTCAAGGCCACTCCCACAGCTCCGCACGACACACGGACCGCCAGCACTGACGCACCACATGGCATGGCTAGGCAGAAAGTACCCTGAGCATGTCCAAACTCCAGCTGTGTTGTTCTAGATACATGGTACTGTACATATATATATATGTGTTGTGGGGCAAGGTTTGAACGGAGGGGTGGTGCCACAATGGACTGATAGATCATACCAGCTAGTACTCTGTCGATGCCAATGCATTAAAAAAAAAGCATGTATTTAAAACTTACATAGTGAAAATTAATCATAGGGTACATGTGTATATATATATATATATATATATATATATATATATATATATATGTATATAGATATGTATATCTCTATATATTTATATATATAAATATTTAGCAATAGTAATAACATGTAACCATTGCAAGGTAAGTCAACAGCATTAGAGTATCGACATATGCTGGTTGCACAAAGGAACTGTTCCATAATGGAGATGATAAACCATTAGGTACCTTTCTCATTACTTGTTTTTTGGCAACATTGCTGTGTTGTGTCGCATAAAATGTTTATGCGTATTAGCAGTGTCCTCAAAAAACGAAATCAAAAGAACCTTTCGAATTCTCTTTCATGTGAATTGCCGAAGTAAAATATTTAGAATGACAAATATACAAACAATACGTTACAATGCAAATTAGTTGTTTTGATCATACTGAGGGCATTCCGATGTTTGTTCTCCACACTGCTACTAACGGGGCATGTTTTCTGTGACACAGTACTCACAATATAAACCCTTAAAATCATCAGGTTCTTTGTGCAAGCAGAACCCATTCAGAAAAACAACCTTACCGTCAGTGCATTTGGTGTTTGCCTGCAAGAGTAAAGCTATGAACCCTATTGAAACACTTTCACTTATTAGGATTCAGTTTTTGTTTGGTTTCTTTTTTTTTAAAAGAAAATGGATTTTAATTGTTCAAGGTTCTCTTACGCTTTTTGATGCTGTCATTTGATAAGAAGAGACATTTGAACTTTTTCTTCAATTTGTATACTTGTTCTATTTGGACATTTTTTTGTTTTGTTTTCTTTCGTAATCCTCTCATGCTTGATTGGGTTTCCATCCACGAATGCAACAAAGTGACAGAAGTGCTGAGGATAAAGGAGTGTCTTCCAATCCCACCGTCTCAACTGCTGACCCTCTACTCACCCAATAGACCACCCTGCGTCCATTCTGTCTGCTCCAGGAGGGCTTGCAATAGCAACAAGAAAACCCAAAACAATAACTTTATCGTCCATTCTATGATTGGCCACATTCTTCTATCCCAGTTTAGCAGCCATGGCAGAAACATTGGGGCTTTTTTTTCTTTTCTTCCAATAGTATCTGGTTACAACGTTGGTTCTCCTCTTTGAAATGATTTGAGTGAATAGTGGCCTAAAATAGAACAACAAAGAGAAAGTCAAGCCAAATATCGGCTGAGGCTCTCGGATCAATTCCCTTAAAACAGTATTTGTATCGTAGTCCTCTAGTTAAGTCGCGCTTGTTAAAGTGGCCTTACCGACCAAATGAGAGGCTAGGGGGCGCCGTGGAGTGGGGGAGGGGGTCTGTGGAGCCCCCCCGTAGGGCAGACGAGCAGTGGGCCCCTCTCCATTTGAGCCGTCGTCTCTTGAAGGATAACCAGGGGAAAAGAACAGCTGGAGGCGTCAGTGATGATGGTCGCAGGTATTTTTAATGTTGACACGCATACATATATCTATGTATATGTGTGTTTTTGCACTGCCTTCTCAGTAAACCCAGTTTAAAAAAAACAATGATAGATTGTAGAAAGTACGCCAGTTAACTTCTCCAAACAACTCACAGAACTCAGAGGCGTTAACCTGCCGTTGAACTCATTTGCTGATAATCAGTCTTTGCCAGACGTTTGGCGGGAATATTGATAACATTGCAGTGCCCATACAAATTCTGACTTCTGTGAGTTGTGTGCCGTCAGTGTCTCTATTTTAAATGTGCTAAGACCACCTTATCAGTGTAAATGTATGGCATAGTCCGCACTGCCCTGATTTTTTTCCGTAATGTTTTCATATCGCAACCATTTAAGATAGCACTAAATGTTACTGCATCGCCACTGTCTCCAATCATTTGTGAGAGCAGCGTGTGTCCACTTGTACCTGTTTTGTACATTTTTTTTCTCTAACTCCATTGACTCCATATATATATATATATATATTCAAGAAAAGATCACGTGTGGCAGAGTCCAAGCCCTTGACATTAAAGTCTGTCAGCCGTCTTTGACTGTGGGATTGCAGCCTCTCCCTGGTTCAGCCAGTACGGAGGTTCCACCTTCCACTGGACTTCTCCACCTGGACCAGTTAGCCTTGTGGCACTGGTCCTGATATGTTCAATAGGGTTCATATCTGCTTCTCGGCCCAATGTCGTGTGAATTCTCTCTTTTTTTTATGTTATTCCCTTTACATCTTTTCCTTTGCACAACAAAAGCAGTACTTTGAACGATGTTTTGAAAGTGCTGAGTCCTAAAAACAAATAAATTGAATTTCAAATTTTACAAAATGATGGATGATAACTTGTGTGTAATTCCAGTTCACACGGTGTGGTGCAGTGAAAAGATGGAAAGAGGGTTGGCATTTGCTGAGATTCTTGAGAAGGCAGTGTAAAATCACCTTGGAAAGCCTACTGTATGTGAGTCCGGTGAAAAGATTTGGTATGGCACTCACACAGTATTGCGCTAGGGATAGGTGTTAAACAATGTGCTTTCCCTTGAGACAGCCCTCTAGCCCTTAAGACCGTTCAAGCAAAGTTTAAACCCAAAACACATAAAGCCTTGATTACGTAACCCCACCCCTGTCACGACCACCTACACAGTATGACATTGTGGTTCTAAATGTGGGTTTATTTAAGAGCTACAGATGGTAACCTTCTCTCAAACGATAGTCGTCTTTTAAGTACGCCATTGGAAGGGTTGGCCTCAAGTACCTGTGGCAAGCACAGCATCTCACATCCACACGCACACCCACACTCTACATGGAGACGCTTCCGTCACTCAGATCCACGTCCCGAAACCCCAGTCCGCCAATCAGGGACGGGTTTGCATCTGATTCCCGACTCACACGCCGTATGTTTTCCATGGATGTGTGTTCGACGTTCCCGGCTCAGCATCCTCTCTTAAGCCCACCGACCCCCCCCCAGCTGTTCCTCCTCCGTGTTGAATGTCCCTGTGCTTGCGTATCCACCCCTCTCTTGCAGAGGGATATGATGGTCTGGATGGCACTTCGTTGCTCAATGAGGACATGATCGAGGACGATGACGGGGCCAGCTCCTCCGCCTATGTGGAGCTGGAGCGGCTGGAGAGGGAGACGGCGGCCGCCCGCAGCCACCACAGCACTAGCTCCACCGTCACGGCCGTCTCCGTGCCGCCCACCTCCCCGCCCTCCTACCGGGCGCCCGCGCCCCCCCACCCGCTCCCCCGCCGCTCGACCGCCTCCTCGGCCGAGGCGGCCTCGGTGCCGCCGCAGGCCATCCAGGCCTTCAAGGAGTCGGCCAACATGGTGGCCGCCTTCAACATGCAGTGGAAGGACGAGATCTCGGCCATGCGCTACGAGCTGGCGGAGCTGCGGCGCGACGTGTGCGGCGAGCTCAAGACCTTCAACAGCAACTTCTTCAACTTCACACAGTGCTACAACATGTGGACGCTGTGCCGGGAGAGCGGCAGTGACAGCACCACGCAGACGGACGACCGCGTGTCCGTGGGCATCCAGGCCGGGACCAGCTGGCCCCGGCGGCAGAACACGGAGGACAAGTCGGTGATGTGCCAGCCCGAGCCGTCGGCCTTCAGCATCATGGACCTCATGGACCCGCCCCGCATCGAGATCATCGAGGGCACCCCGGACGTGTCGCCGGAGGGCTCCAGCAGCCCGGCCAGCCCGCGGCCCATGGAGGACTTCACCTGGGAGATCAGCAAGCAACCGAAGCCCCGCAAGCAAGCGGACACCAGCAGCGGCCACCGGAGCGCAAGTCTGGAACTGTGGAGTCGGAAGTACACCAGTGGGCCAATGTCATACCTGTCTATGTCTTTCTGATCATTCCCATTCTACACACTGTTCACACACACACACACACACACACACGTGTTCACCAGGGATCTTGGAAGGGAGGCCCTGGGTCGGCTGAGAAAAGGCAGAACAGTGCAGTTTGCTTGATGTCCCTTTACTCTTATGTAAACAGTCTTACAACCAGAAAGTACAAGTGCAAAGCGAAGGTGTCTAGGGCCTTATCTTCGGAGTAGGAGACAAGCTTTGATCAAGTTCAGAATGAAGTGACAGAGGAATGTGGAAGAGAATGACAGATGCCGTGATCCTTAAGTGCCAACTAGTTTAGCATATCTTTGTCACAAAGGAAGATACAATACAACCTTTTTGATGAGCTAATCCAATGTTAGGTAAAGTGGTGTAAACTCCACCATTGTAAACGGTAAGGTTCTGTTAGCCTCGATACACAATCGGTTGAAATGTCAAACCTTCTGAAGGAGTTCTGTCTCTCTAGCTCATATTCATTCCAGTTTCTCTTTGAATGGAAACGTTATATTAAGCACCTGAGCAGACTGAGAAAATACTGTGAATAACTTTAAGATAATCCTAGTGTTGGTTTCTTTTTTGAAGAACATACATGTGTGACTTCTACCATATTGCGTTGCAACTGTTCTGTTTACATCCCGATCAAAGCATTCCTTTACCATTGCCTTTTGAACCCAGTTCTACAAAACAAGGGAAACTTTTTTTACCCTCCCATCTGCTGTAATGCAACAGCGCAAATATAAACGCAGTTTTGATTAACAATCCCAACTAAACCGCATAAAGCATCTCTTTTTATTAGTGACTAGTGATCAAGGATATAGTTTCTTCTCAGTGGACTCTTACAGTCCCCTGATAAAATGTTTACAGTTGATCAGGACTGTTAAAGGGTTTACAAAGTTGAGTAGAAAATAGAACCAATAGTTAAGTCTAAGATAGATCATCCATTATGAATGTATTGGCTTCAATTCATTCCTTGCACAAAACTCTACATTCATGTTGGGACTTTACCGATGTGTATATAGATGTACCATTTTTGTATATAGAGAAAACCTATATTCAATACTTGTACTGTTTGCAAACTATAACCATACTGTGTTCTGACATGACCGGGAGGGCAAATAACTAGGGTTGATGGTGGTTCCAAACCAAACCTAGCACTTTTTCCATGGTGTCCTACCTTTGAGGTCCATTTGTTCGGTTGGCGGTTATTCATTAATTTATTCACCTCATAGGAATAGTTGGTCAGACTCATATGAATAGTTTGTCTGACTCATAGAAATCGTCCTTGCCAGTGTTTCCCAAATCGTTTTTTTGTGCGGCAGCAAGCAAAGGTCATCTTGCGTTGGTGTGTCCCAGATGCTTTTAGAAACAGGCCTTTCATGTCACTGACCCCGCAAATAGACGCCAGACAAACGCCGCAGTGGGTCCCTTCTTCTGGCCCTGGTGGAGTGCTGCTGAAAGAACAGGATGGAAACACTGGTCTACACGTAGACAATCAGATCTGCTGAGGGCCTGGCCTCCCCTCCCCTCTACCTCCCTCCCTCCCTCCCTCCCTCCCTCCCTCCCACACAGAGGTGCTCACCCCCTGCACCTCTGAATGTACTCACACCGCCTCACTAGTGATGGCTTAAAGTTTGTGTCTTCATCCTAGAGAATAGGCAGGCAAACAGGGCCAGTCTGAATCCCACCACCCCTAACCTTTACCCCCCTTTCTTTCTCTCTCACTTTCTCCCAACCACACATCCTGCTTAATTTTCCTTTACCCCCCCATCATCACCACCACCACCACCACCACCACCACCTATCGTGTTAACATACCGCTACCAAAGTTCTTCCCTTGGGGGGGCCCCTACGGAAGCTGAGGGGGTCCCGGTTTTACCACTCAGAACCACAGGTTCTCTCAGAAGGTGATCTGTGGATGTTCACGCAGAACAGGGGGTTCCTCCCGTCCACCAGAGCCCTTCTGACTGAGCCCCGGATCTCCCCTGTTAAACGTACCTGGAGCAGAGAGACCTCCTCCCTCACATCGTCAGTGAACGCGAGTCATCTCTCACCCCTCCCTCCCTCCCCCCCCTCCCCCCCTCCCATCCCTATCTTTTCTTTCGGCCGACCAAAAGACGATGAGAAACGTGGCACTTTTTAAAAGAAGATGTTTATATACGGAAAAGACTGTGCGCCCATGGAAAGATCTGTGAAAGAGAGAGGAAAAGAGCGAAAACGAAACAGAGACATCCTCATTGGAGTTGTTCATGTTCAATCGAGACGTCCGGTCCGGTGATTGGTTGAACAAGGTGAAGTGCTGAGCGAATCGGTCGCTTGCCTTTCTCATGCAATGCAGGAGTTAAAGAGGCCCGCTGTCCGTGGGCACTCTTTGATGACGTCCGCTCCTTCTGCGCAGAGGTCCCCTCTCTCTCAATGTTTTGTTCTGTTTATTATAAAAGAGTTCTACATTTCTTAGGTGATTGACCTAATCGTTGGCATCTCTGCACAGTAGAATGAAAACGATTCGGTTTGTACGTTATCTTTTGGTCATCAGCCCATCTTCCTGGCATTAACAGGCAGAGTTAACAGAGAAAAAAAAATATATATATATATATATATATATATATATATATTTATATATATATATATATATATATATAATACCTAGAATGATAATTATATTGATAACGAAGAGGCATATGACTGTGAGAGCCTTTCGCAAATGAGCCTATAACTATTTTAAATATATACATATATAAATATATAAATACAGACATATAAACCTTTTGGAGAGCTTGTATTCGTATTCACCTTTTTGAATGATTAAGAGGGAAGTGCAGCGGCGTTCCCGACCTGCATCCTTCCCTGTGTTTTGGGAATGCAGACTCAAAGGTGCTCAATCCATAATGAAGACTGGCAAATCATCGTGGTTTCAAAAGATGTACATTCATTCATTCTATGCAAGTCCTTTGTTCTCTGTCACATTGTTTTCAAACGCTCAGTGTTGGCTGTTCATGGTGAGATATTCATATTTAAAATCATCAACACTGGAGATGTACTGCATTTTTCTGTTGTGTTCAGAGCGTCACTGGGTTTTGTTTTGCATGGGCCTCGGGGCAATGCTTAAAGAGTTACTAGATACTTGAAAACTTTTGCTGCCCTCTTAAGGTTATCTTATCTGGAGAACGACAGAACGCTATATTTTGACCATTGGATCTCAGCCAACACATACATGTGGTCAAGTTAGGAAGTTACTCTTTGACTTCTTGTTCTTTTCAGAAACATTTGATAATCTGGTTCTGAGATTCGGCTGTGTTTCCGAGAGAGAAACCTGTCAGCATAGTACTGTAGCACAAAGCAGAGCATTTGTTGATCTTCATGTTGTCACTAGGAGTGGTGTTCTCGTTTTTTAAATGACAAAGCTTACGATGGAGACTTGGGTGAACTGGTAGCCTCATGAGACCATCCTGCTCTCACAGTGAGTCCACGCTCTGTTTCTCTCTGCAGGTCAGGCTGGGCTTGATTCTGTTGAAAGCCTCTTTCAAAAATTACAAAATGGTAGGGCCAATCAGTGCACGGGAGCGGGGCTTCAATTCTTGATGAACTAGGAGGGCTGTAGTCTGCCATTTAAAAAAACAACTGCACCGTAGTAAAGTGTAGCGATGAAAAGAGCAATCGAAACCGTTCTGTCCAAAATAAAAACGGGAAAAAGGGTTTTCATTCAAGGTAAATGTGTGTTGCCTTACGTCCTATCGGATTCGGCAAGAGCAAAGAGTGCAAGAAAGTCACTTAGTTAATCTGATTGACTGGAGTGTTATGAGCTATGCACATATTTGGAATAATTTGCTGCCCAGCCAAGGCCAGACTGATATTCATTGAGAAACGCAAGCTTGAATATCTGGATGGTCTGACGAGGCTAGTAGATTTGGGTTTTTGAATGGATTTTTGAATGGAAGCGGTTATTTCGTGGGCACTGCTGAAAAGTTATAATACGGGAAATAATACAGAATATTTATTTTATTCATGGATTATTTACCTCAATTACCAACAATAATGTGACTTAGGAAAAAAAATAATATAAACCATCCATATTTATCAAACAGTTAATTTATGTTGCTGTAAATGGTAACGACAAGGCAACAATAAGATGATTACACAAGCATAATTAACTGACAGAAAATTGACGTTAACAAGGATGTTGATGACTGTCACACCACAGTAATCTGGGCATTCAGTTTCCATGAAAACATGACCATTTAAAGTGGTAATATAAACGATATACAGTTTACATATATTGCCAGCAAAAGTACTTAAAATAGTACTATAAATATCTTGAGTTCCATTTTTTATGCAATGAAATCCTAAATAAACTGAGCAAAAGCATATCATTTATTTTAGGTCCAAATAAATTAACATTCCCCTTAGATGTAGCAAAGTAATAGGACTTTGATATATTTTAGAAAAAATAACATTAAATGTATATATTATATAAAACATAATAAATACCAAATGGGTGAGGTTATCAAATATACTTCCTTGACCATGAGTCCATTTCGCCTATCTCCATGATATGAATACTATATACATAAATGAATTTCCCCTTTGACCTCTGCTATGTTCAATCCTCGGCGATCACACCACTGGTTCCTGCAACAGCTTTTTATGATTGGCTCAATGTGAGCCAATCACAGCCAGCCATTGTAGCACCTGTTTGGTGCTATCCCTGTGGTTTGATTGGTCTGTTCTCTTATATGTATCAATTTGTTATCAAGAAGGAAACTAATATAAATACTAAGGCACAAATTATGTCAAAATAATTTTAATTAAGTTTGTTTACAATGCTTGAACATAGTTTTTTTTATTATGATTACCCCTTAATAGATTTATCTTGCTGTATTTACTTAATGAATCTTCAAAATGTGCTTCTCTATGTTTTGCATCAATCATGTTGCAATTTTTCAGGGATCTCAGACTGCAATGTTTGGTGAATTACATTTTGTCAAAAATGATAAAGGATCCTTTTTAAACATGTAACGTTTAGCTTGCATTTATTAGCTTTTGCCTGATTTTTACCTGTGGTATTCGGATTTCATTTGAATATTTGCGTAATAATTATTATAATTTTTCTTTGTGAGGTGTTTCCTGTGAATTTTCAGTTCAAACGTTTATTGGCCTTATGTATTTTTCATAAATTGATATGAAACGATAAAGATTTGTAGAACGTTTTTGATAACTGAAAGTGCTAGTAGTGGGGGTCATAGCTTTACAGAGGCAGCCAAAGATGTTAGTGAAACTTTTTTTTATTATCTCGGCCTGTGTTTCATCCGAAAATTGGCATATTGTCGATATTCCTACCAAATATTTCATCCGCTCAAACACTCCACACACAAAACATTCCTTCTTAAATTAATCTTCCAGCTATGTATTGGTTTTGTACTAAGCTTATCACCCATTATTGCTTTTCTTTCTTTTCTTGTTTTTTTATATTTGTTTGTTGTATGTTTTTTTCCCCCCTTTTTTCGTTTTAGGCGCCCGTAGCTTAGCTGGGGGGCGTAGAGTGTACGGTAGGTCTGGTAGGGAACCATTTTATTATATATATATATATATATCCTTATTTTCTATGTTGTTAACACATACCATGCATTTGACCTCACTCATCTACATATGCCACTCAGCGCAAGTGGAATGCATCCCCAAATCGCACACACCGTCATATCTGCACATTATGTAAATACACATGTAAATGTTTTCATCCGTTTTTTCACTGAATACATTAAATACATTATAGTGGACCCTCTGTCCCCTGCCCAGAAACTGCATGTGCGTGAGCTGTGCTGAAATTGTGTAAGAGAAATATGGTAGAAAATATTAACAATATTGTGAAGACTCTTTCTGTGTATCTGTGTTAACACACAGCACATTACAGGATATTATATAGATATGCAGAATAACTATCTATATTTAATTCAAATATTTTTGTGTTGGTCTTCACAGTAACTTACAGAAGACAATCCACGTCTGTATTATGTTCCACAGCTGATGCTTGTGTTCCCCTTCTGGTTGTGTGCTCCACTTTGTTTTAGAGGAGATGTCTCTCTAGTTGGAGGCATGTCTAGTTCCATCAACCTGTGGACGCCTCAGACCCGGTCAGCTCATGAGGATTCTAGACTATTTAGTTGTTTCCAAACTAACTTACGCCTTCAGTGAAGACAGATTCAGGTCATTAAGAGGCAGGCAGCGGTCATGTATTTTATATTTAAAGACTTCTTATAGTGAGGCTGTTTCGTAACTCACTGCTTTATGGATCCTTGGCGGCCGTGCAGAAAGCAACTCGCCGGACAATGGTCCTGAGCGCCCGTCTGTGCGAGACAGGAACGAGGCGAGATGAAAAGCCTGCAAAGGCGACTGCAAAGCCTGGGGCTCTGCGGACTGAGCTCCACAGAGCCCGAGCACCAGGCCCAGCACTGCCAGATTTTAGGAGATTAGGCTTGATAGCTAGATGTGAAATATAACCCAATATCACCTAACACAATAACTGTGTGTTCTTGTGTTGGACACACAACGCCACACGCGCAGAGGTCAGTTATCAACTGCCTGATTATTATTTGTTCTTCCATTTTTAATAATTGTTGTAATCTCATCCTACCTTAACTCCTACTAAAGAATATAGACATTTTTTTGGTGTGATCCCTGAAGCAAAAGCACAACAGCTGTTGTGCCTGGGCTGTTACTAAACCAAAAGCAAAAATTAGCCATGCATATAACGAGCACATTAAAGAGAACATACAAAGAATATATATATAACACTAGCAGATATAATAAAAATAAAATAATAACAATAATATGTAACGAAACCACACCATGCGCCGACATGGTCCGACTTGGTAATAGGCGGGGGTCGGTTGTGGTGGGGGGTTGGGGGTCCTAGCGGGGTCAGTCCTCGCGTTCCATCGAAGCCCTGGTGGTTGCACGTTTTAGCCCTGGCGCAGATGGGGGCGCTGGTGCAGGATATATGTGGCTTCAGGTCTGCTGCCAGAAACCTTCTTAATTTGACCCACTGTTCTGATCTGTGAAGAAATCCACCTGCAAACCCATGCCTGGGTGAACCGCCGCCATGAGCTGATTCATGAACAGTGGTCATTTCTAAAGATATAGCTTCTTTAAGTTCTCTGAAGTGCAACCTTCTATTTTATAGTGACACAAAATAGCACACAAATAGTGCTACACTATTTCCCACAATGTGACCTAACTTATTGAATGAGTTATGCTTCTGAGATACCTCTGATAAAGCCCAATCTAGCTGCTAGCTGCAACATGAACACCAGCAACAACAATGTGGTCACTCTTTGATTGGAGGTAACTCTGAGGATTCTCGGCCTGCGGCTTTTTCTTTGCATAGGCTACTACTTCCAGCTTCCTCAGTTGTCTGGAACGGTGGTCCTATATGTAAGGAATAATTCAAGAAGGGGTTTGCCATTATTGGAAAATAATGAACATTAATATTTTCAAATATTTCTAATAACTTGTCACCCTAGGCTGGTTTATTCCCCTTATTCCACAGTTAACAGCAGGGATTAGATATGAGTTACTTTGCTTTGTTTTCTTTGCGTTATTGCGTTATTTTTTCAATATCATTTTAAAACTCTACTGCACAACTGAGTCTGAGATAAATGCACAGTATACATTCCGTGACACTGCTTATTGACTTATTATATCTATTTAATTTGGTTTATTTTAAATTATTCACTTTGATTATGGTATTCTTTTAAAAGATCACTCTCTTGCTTTTTAATCATTCTAATATTATATTTGGTTAAATCCTCCAAGCAGTATCATGAGACCACAGCATCAGATGTATTTCTTATGTTGGATCTCCTGCCATGTGACAGGAAGGGTCATGATCAGAATAGCAGCCTCACTCCACCAACCACCGCTAATTGAGGCTGATTTTCCCTGAAACACCTTGTTAATAAGAGTGGAAGATCTCAGCACACGGTCTTGCACATTGTGACTTCATCAAAGAATGGCCCATTAGTTATTTTCTCTCTTCCCCCTGCTTTTCTGTGTTCGGGGCAAAGGGGATGTTTTACAAGGGCTGGCTGTGACGTGATTTGGGCTTTTAAACTGGCCTAACAGTTTTCTTCATGTCTGTGACTACGTATTGAGGCTATTTATGCTCTGCTCTGACCATCGCATAAGTAAAGAAAAACAGTAGGCTGCCTCATAAACTTAGAGGTAACAGAACCAGTATATTAGCTGGACAATGTATATATTATGTATGTGTCCATCAGAGACAACATCCAGTGGAACAATCTTATTTTTGTTTCTCTTTTTCTATAAACCAAGGGATTGAGTCGAGTTTAGTTTGCGTCTGCCCTAATTTGGATATCTCTCGTTGTGAGCAAAATTCAGGAGACAACATCACAGGCCTAAACAGGAAGACCAGGAATATCCCCTCGCTATTTGTCAAAACTGCTTCTTTCGGCCCGTTGATTTGTAACGGTTTGTTGTGATGTTTTTGTTTGGTTTCCATCCATGAGAGGTTAATCCACCTTGCATCCATGGGGGCATCACCACTGTATGTATATATGTATGTTGCTATGAACAACGACATGCTCGGTATACCGTACCCCCGTCCTTGGAGGGACACAGCCACCTCCTGGGGCTCAGCCCCTCTACAGAGCACGAGGTCTGACCCCGAGCAGCCCCGCGCCTTGTCCTCTGTCCAATCAGCCATCCATCATCGACCCATCCATCATCTCATTTATTCAACAGCTCGTTCCACGCAGTGCTTTCATAGGCTCCTGTACAGCGTAGCATAATAGCTGCTTTTTGAATGGAAAACATCAATTCATCCATTTTTCTTTGATTTTTCTGAACACCCCATGTGATTTGACATCCTGTAGAGACAGCAAGGCTCCAGGTCCCAGTAATGAGGAATACTATCCAATGCATGCGGGCCTAATTGATAGCAGGAGTGAGCAACAGCAGACCCTGAGAGCATGGATTACTGTCTCTAGGTTACGAAGAGGATCGCTTTTATATTCAGATATTAACATCGGTGAAAGGGAAAACAATTCAGACTATTCTCTGAAGACTCTTTACAATTACGTTTTGTTTTCTTACTTTATGAACTATTGTTATCATTAGTAAAGGCCACAGGTTACTAAGCAGTAATTTGACCACCACAATCAAGCCAGGTTAGGATTTACGCAGCAGGTAGGGGCGGCAGGCGTGCGTGCGTCACATGGCCAGCCCCCATGTCCACGCCTGCAGCAGCCCCTCAGCCATCCCCACTCCATCCACCCAGTCCATCCATCTCGAGCCCAGCAAGGATAGCCCTCTGCACCGGCCCCCAGGGCCATTCCAGTCCACAGCTATGGTAAGCGTAGCCCCTGGTATACACGTGGAGGGTAGGTGGATGGATGGATGGAGAGAGAGAGAGAGAGAGAGAGAGAGAGAGAGAGAGAGAGAGAGAGAGAGAGAGAGAGAGAGAGAGAGAGAGAGAGAGAGAGAGAGAGAGAGAGAGAGAGAGAGAGAGAGAGAGAGAGAGAGAGAGAGAGAGAGAGAGAGAGAGAGAGAGACCATGCGAACGGACACTCGGAAACGTTCTGAGATAACCACCAAATTGACGACAAAAGATGGAGGCAAAGGTATTTTTTAAGGCCCCGGTTGAAAGAGCAAGAGACGGAAGGTCTGTGACAACACTGCGGTAAAAAAAACCTTTTAAAAATACATTTTGGGGCCACATTTTACGTGAAGTTCAATGCTACGATACTGATCAGTTATGGATTTTTCTCATCAGCATTATGCGTTGTTTGAGAGTGGATAAAAACAAAGTGCATATAGCATAATTGTAACTGATTTAAATCCTTGATGGCTATGTATGGTTGCCATGCAACAGTGCAGTTACGTTCATGTAAAATGTGACTTACTTTTATGTGCAAAAGGAGATTTAAAATGAAAAAAAAAGATACCTGGACATGTGCTCAACATACTCTGCAAGCATCTTAACCCAGTCAAAAAATTGATACAATTTAGAGAAAGATATCCATATTTGTACATTGGCTTTCAGTAATGACCAAAAATGACCCTATAATACATTGAGAGAAAACAAGTCATTGTGTTTAATTGTCGGTGTCTCATCAATGTCTGGATCCACCTACACACACTGCAGCGTCTTGACAGAAACAGAATGCTTAAAGAGACACGACACACTAAATCGCTTTTGGCAGTTTGCTGCCATCTTGAGGTGACAAATGGTAGACTGCTCTAGATATGCTCTGATTTGCACCTAAATGGAAAAAACCTTCACTTTAATTTACATCGAAATCCACCTGGTGTGATTTTACCTTTAGATGGCTGCAATCTAAAAAAATGGTGTAGTGTGTCGTTACTCTTTTTTAAATTCACTCTCATTTTATATGTGCTGTTTACCAACACAGTGAAAAAATGCTGTCTGGCCAAGTCAATGCTTGATCTGTGAATGTCTGTCTCTGTCTCTCTTCTAAGTCTCGTCAATGCTTTCTAGTAATAGCATTTTAAAAGTAATCAGGAAATTATATCATAGCTATTGTATGCTTACATGCTAATACGAGAAGTGTCTTATCTATAAGCTATAATCCTTTGATGAGCATCATGAATTATCCAGATAATTGTGATACTATGCTTTAAATAAGCCAACATACCATGTAAATGTAAGAATTGGAAAACATTGAATCTACAACCCATAGAATTGAGCTTTTAAATGTCCAGAGTGCTACGTTCTGTTTTGTCTCTTGGTCTGTCTTTTTGTATGCTTATTGTAGCCTACTGAATGTTCAGCCCCTGAGTGCCACTGTGTTGCCTGGTCTGAGAGTTGGATAATGCATGGGGACTGGTGGTGTACTGCTGGCCTGCCTGTTGTAGATTCACCTCACCCTAGCTTCTTTGACCAGTAGGGATTAGTTTTGCTATCGCCCTGTAACGGTCACATTGAATAGAGGTTCAAGGTTCACATTCTTGCTTAATCTTACTTCGTTGTTTTTTTGCGATTCGTTGTTATTACAAGCCTAATTTCTATAAACTGCTTGAGCAGTAAACATAGAAGAATAGCATTTCCAACGATCAATTAAAAAATGGATACAGATACTTGGTCAACCAGTAACGTTTTGTGTGTAGTGTTGCCTATGAATGTTGTCCGTTTATTTGTCATGGACATTAGGAGACATTGTGAGAACAGGAACACAGTTAAGGCTGGACATTGATATAAGATGATAGTAATCAGCCATGAAATATAACTGTAATATATGGGTCCAGAATTTGACCCCATTCCCCTGTGGAGCTCCTCTTCATAACAATATACGTCTCAGTCATTTCATAGAAGTGTGAATGAAACAATAGGTGTTGTACCGTATGTTAACGGTAGGTATACAGAGAGACAGTCCTCATGTTGTGTGTGTAAATGATGTGTTTCACTCTGTATTGCTTCCCTAACTGCTGTCGCTTGCCTCTTCCAGGGATCCAGTTTCGCCTCCCCTCCTCCTGCAGCGTGGACAGGGCTCAGCCCCCCCCAGGTACCCTTCTAGCCTCCCTGCTATTTCCTCTGCTAGGTAGAATTACACACTAGTTATAAACCAATACTTCACCTTAAGTCTCAGGCTGTTCTGTAGAGCGGCTGTATTGTACTTTTAGTTTGGTAAAAAAGTGTAAAAGTGTGAAAGATGTAAAGAAAAATCGTATTGGTGAATTTAGTTGAAATGTTTAAGTGCAATTGTAATTTGTCTCTGTCTTGAGCTTGGGGTAGGGTTTGGTCATTCATATTCCCATCTGTTGAGAGATGAGTCTGTATTATTCGAGGTAAACATTCATGTCCAGGCTGTCTGAGCAGCGTTTTTAACAGTGGGCTGATTGTATTCAATCTAGTGCCAATCTGTCGGTGGGATTCAAACGCCATTAAGCTTCACAAAGATGTGCAAGTAACTTCAATGTAAAGCAGCAGTAGCTAAGCATATCTCAGTCCGGAACTGCTATTTTAGGTGACATTGTCATTTAAAATTGAATGAAATAGGAAGCGACCGTATTAAATTGATAAAAAGGCAAAGCAGTGAGAGCAGAGATAAGCATGAATGGTGGATTTTATCATATTAAACGTTTCTCCGCTATGAGCACGACGTGACCCACTTTTAGTCACCTCTTTTACATAATACGAACAGGCTCCAAATCTTGATCCTGTTTTGCAGAGCAATAACGCTCCACCAAAATACATCCTCTGACGGCATCTTAAAAACAACAGCATAGAATTACATAACAGGTGTTAAAAATTTGTGTATTCATTCTGGTTTATTCGCCTTTAGTTTAGAAATGTTTATGCATGTGTGCCTATGTATGTGTTTTTGTGTGTGTGTGTGTGTGTGTGTGTGTGTGTGTGTGTATGTGTGTGTGTGTATGTGTGTCTTACTGTGTCTATGTGCACACATGTGCCTGTAGAATTGATCAGCCACACCTATGATGACATTAGTATTTACAATCATTATGAAAGCCTCGTTAACATTGTCTAATTAAGAAGAATCAATTGCTCTGAGCACTCAGTCCCACAACACAGGTGGCTAGATGGATGGCTGTCTGTTGGGGTGTGTGTGTGTGTGTGTGTGTGTGTGTGTGTGTGTGTGTGTGTGTGGGTGTGTGTGTGTGTGTGTGTGTGTGTGTTCGTGTCACATAGAGCCCCCTACCTTTTGAAACAGGTATTTTTGTTGATTTGTTGCAGGTCTATGAATCACTGTCTTTCTCTCTCATACACACACACGCACAAACAAAAACACACACAGACACGCACACACACACACATGGACATCGACACTAACGCACACCAGAGATGGAAATTAACTTTTTTGCCCACCAGCCACTGTGGCAGGTAGATTTAAAAATCTACCAGCCACTCATCTTTTTTACCAGCCACTTTTTATACGCTATATATTTTCACCCGGTCAATGATGGATTTAATATGGACACAAACGACTAAACATTGGATCTTTGTATGGATTTATATGCACGTTACGGGAAGAATTGATAAGCTCCTGTAAGGGCTACGATTGCACAGATGACAGCTGATTTGGAACGGAACAACAGCAAAGTGAGGAACCCCGACTTTTTTAATGTTCAATTATTAATGTTGTTTTTGAACGAGTATTGGAATACTCGCTCGGAATACCCAACGAGTATTCGAAGCCTGTAAAATGGTATTCGGTACAGCCCTACGTCTTAGCACACACACTTGACATCTGTTTTGACCAGACTGACAGAAAGCAGCTTTTGCCAAACAAGTGAGCAGATCTCTAAGGTTACCCAACATGCTAGTTTTTCGACAGCAACAAACTATTCCATCAGGCCTAATAGAAAATAAAAAAAATAACTTACGTGCAGTGCCATTGGAAGTCTTGAAATGGCCTTCCCTTTTTGGCAATTGCGTGTGCATTTCGAACTAACTTCTTCGAACTAACTTCTTCGTGTGCATTTCGAACTAACGGGCTGTTTTGAGGCTAACGAGCGTCCTCATCGCTGTCGTGGTTTCGGGCGCTGATTTTCCCTTGGCAATTTTCAAAACGTGAAGGTGACTTTTTGAGGACTCGTGGTCCTCCACGGCTTCCAATTTTAGGTTTTGTGTCCCACTCACAAAACTATTGGACCTGTGGCCACCCGAAGCATGTTTACGACAGAGAGCACAGAACATTGTCTGGCTCGTCCCGTCAAACACCAGCCGGTCACGGTGTTGCCCACTGTCCGATGTTCGCCATCTCTCATTAAAACAACCCTTCTTTTTGGGGATGACAGCCGTACTATCATCCGCCATCTGTACCTGGCCTACACTCTCCCCAGCTGTTCTCTTTCCTCCGGTGAGGAAACGCAACATTGCTTTCTCTAGTATTTTTTTTTTTATATGTCAATAATTAGCCTAGCATACTATACCGAATGTTGATACCGGCATATTATCTCTATGGTTACCGGTATAGTATCCCGGATGTTGACAGTCGCAGTTCAGCAAAAGAGGCGTAGAAGAAGAAGGGGGCCGGATGTTGACAGTAATGGTTGTGGAACTGTGCAGCGCCGTATGACGAATGTATTAAATATGCAAATTTGATCGGACCTGACTGGAAAGTAATACCCGACACAGTGGCGGGTGAAGTGACACAATTCACCCGCAACCATACAAATCCACCCGCAAATGTCGTGTGGCGGGTGTTAATTTCCATCCCTGACGCACACACTTCAGTGATTCATGCTCATGTTTTTTATATATAGTAAGCAATGTCATCTTTTATCCTTGTTTATCCATAACAGGCTATTTTAGAATCAACAATCAACAATAATCAATCGCTGATAGCTGAAACTGACTAGTGCCGGCAAGCCGTAGAAATGGATAAAAGTATATTAAATGCGCTGAGCGATTCCACATATACATATGCATTGTGTTTTAAATCACACTTTCATGACAGGATTGAATGTTTTTGTATTGGAGAATCCTTCCAAAAATTCCAACGAAACTGGAATGAAGGTAATCTTTTCGACTCTTTTGACAGGTTTGCAGCTGACCTATGGTGTTTTTGGTGGTTCGGTCGGCGGTTTAACTTATGTCTTTCAAACTCTTCATATCTACTTACTGTTGGGCAATATGGCCTTCAAATAACGCTTTCGGTTTCAATGTTGTTCTTTAAGTTTTTTTTGTCAATAATAAAATAACGATAAATATAAGAAATAAATACATACTTAATGTTTCTTTAGCTCCCATTCTGGTTCGGACATTTATTGTATAAAGGATTCATTTACCAAATCCAACCATTCACACATTTTCTTGTAATCCGTTTTCAATTGAAATTCAATTTTAGAACGGTAAAGTTAAACTTTGTTTTTAATCCTCAATATCACAATTACACTCAATTACATAAAGTGTTGGATATTATAGTGTTAACGTTTTGCGGCAGTAGGCCTGTTCAAATCTCTTGTTATGTTGCTTCCCTGGCTCCCAAACAAAAGCATTCCTCAACTCCAATTACATCCCACAACTTACTTATATATTTATATATCATAATAATTACATTATACCTAATGATATAAAAAACACATTGGGATTTATCTTTTGGAAAAATATATTGAAGCCATACAGCCATACAGTTATCTTATGTATTGCATGTTAATCCAACCCTTTATTGCACTCAGTTGTTGCAATAACACAATGGTGAAAAACGGTTAGGGTATCCAGTTCCCTGTTCATCTTTACAATGTAAGTCTTGGCTTGACCTAAAAACGCTGCAAGATGAGTGGGCGCAGCATTAGTCTGGACCTTGTGTAGAGGAATCAGATTGTTAATGGCTGCTTCTTACTCTTAAGACCCAATGGATGGGAGACAACCAATGAACTGTGTTTCATTAGGAGGCGGGCTAAGGGCCATAATTGGTAGCAAAGTGGGTCTCACGTGATTGGCTGATGTAAATTTACACTACCTTCAAGGGTGTGCACATTGTGATAATCCAGTATATTTATATATATTTACGTTTTTATCAGGGCGCGTGTCTGGAGTAACACTTTATTCAAGCAGCTTCACCATAGCGTGCCTTAGCTCCTGTTATAAAAAGGGCAGTTCTTATCGTGTTGGGTCTTGTCCAACCGTACCACCTGGTCCATCTGGTCGGACCTCCGTCCAACCAACTCACTCATTTGCATCGAGGAGGGAACCCTTCCCTCCTGCACCCCCCAGTCCCCTCTTCTCCCTCTCGCAGCGACACACCATGTCCACCCATTCCCCGGCTGGCCTCGCTTCTACTTTCAGTTATTTCAATCATTTCTCCTGACCTCTCTCCTCCAAGCAGCCAAGAGTCGGAGTTAACCCCTCCCTCCCCCAGACCAGCCAGCGGGCCGGCTGCTCTCCTACCCATGATGCTTCTGTGATTCTGTTCCGCTCGAACTCGCTACACCTAAAGCTGCTTCTGACTCCCCCCCCTCCCCCCTTCTCTCTCATTCTGTATCCGTTCGTTGTACCTCGTCTCCCTCCCCTCTACCTCCTCCAACCCTTCTGCCGCCCACCACCCACCTCCGTGGTCCATACCCCCCCACCCCCCTAAACCTCACCCCTTCTTCCCTCCCTCCCCCTCACCTGTGCCCCCTCCTCTGCTCCCCCCCCCCTCCCCCCCCCCCACCGCAGCTGTGTCCTTCCCCTCAGGCCACACCAAGAAGACCCCGCCTCCCGTGCCTCCCCGCGTCACCCCCACCTCCACCACCCCCACCACCACCACCAAGCCTCTTATCTCTGTGACAGCCCAGAGCAGCACAGAGTCCACGCAGGACGCCTACCTGGAGGGCCGGCCCCCGCGGGCCAGCGGGGCGGGGCTGTGGACCACCGACAGCCTGGGCCGCGCCATCTACAACTCCACCGACAGCCTGGACAGCGGCAAGGCGGCCACGATGGCCATGGAGGCGGCGTCGGCCGCCGGCATGGCCGGCAAGCGGCACGCCTCGCTGGGCGGCAGCCACACCTCGGTGCAGACCTGTGACAAGGCGGTGCTGGTGTCCAAGGCGGAGGAGTACCTCAAGACGCCGCGCTCCTCCATCGGCATCCAGGTGGGGCCGCCGCCGCCGCCGCCGCACGCTCACTCTCGCTTTCTCGCTTTCGCTCTCTCTAGCTCTCTCTCTCCCTCTATCTCCCTCACTCTCTCTTAGTCATTCTCTCCCCCTTTCTCTCTCTTTCTCTCAGTCACCCTCTTTCTTTCTCTTCCTCTCTGTCTCTCTTTCTCTGTCTCTCCCTCTCTCTTTCTCTCTAGCTCTCTCTCACCCTCTCTATCTCTCTCCCCCTCCATTTCTCTCTCCCTCTCTTTCTCTTTCTCTCTTTTCTCTCCCCACTCTCAGTTGCTCTATCTTCCTCTCGCACTCCCTCTCTCCCTCAGTTTCGCTCTCACACTCTCTTGCTTATACACACACAGTGCTTGAGTAGGACCTGTGCTTAATTTAGGTGTGCACGTTATTTTTCCATTTGTAGATACTTGCTCTTTCTCTTTCCTTCTCTGTTGCTTTCTCTGTCTCCAGCTTTGCTCTTGCTCATCTCTCTACTTTGGTTGTCTCCTCCCCTTCTTTATCTCTCGCTATCTTGCTTTCTCTCTCACTCTCTCTCTCACTCTCTCCTTATATGTCTCTCTCTCGCTCTTTCTTGCTTCCTCTCTCTCTCTCTCTCTCTCTCTCTCCTTCTCTGTTGCGCCCTCTCTCTCTCCACCTCTCTCTCCCTCTCTGCCTCTCTCTCTCAATCCCCCCCCTCATCAGATGGATCTTGTTGTCCTACTTGACTGTGATGAGTAATCTGCATGCTGTTGACATTTGATCTGAATTAATTTGAGCGGGCCCCAGGCCAGGGTGAGTAGGCCTCTATTGATCAGCTAACCCGTGGAATCAGCTCACAGTCATCCATTACTTGATCTTGCTCAATGGAGGCTATATAACATGATGTTGTGCTCTCTTATGATAGACCACCTGCCACGCAATGAATCATAAAATAGCTCATTAGCAGAGTCATTATCATCCTCATAATCACCATCATCTTCATCACCATGCTTGTCCTTGTCTTCCATGCATCCAGCATCAGCCTATCACGTCACGACAATACTGTCACCGTCTCAGGTGAGCCAGCGCTCCCATCCACATCATCTCATTGATAATGCTGCCTTTCAAATGGTACAATCACAGTGTTTAAGATTAAGCCCATCCCAGTTAGTGTAGGCGAGAGACCTTCAGAATTACCGTAACACAAATCCAAAGTGTTCTGACCACTCTAAATGTCTGTGCAACAGCGAAGACAAACTTGTGGAGCTCCGCAGGCTGGGTGGTGTGAGCGAGAGGGGTTGGAAAGGGTCGAAAGTTAGAATCTTGTAAATAAAGAGAGCGGTACGGGCTGGTCAGCATTTTTTGTTTTTAGAATATATCAGGTATAGAATGGGATTTTATTGATAACATTATTTAAATCATGATCGATCAGCAATGACTACAGATATGTCCTGGTTATTTAAAGCTGCCATCTAGTTGAAATGTTAAACTTGCGACCTTGAGAAGGTCAACCTAAAGGAAATGTCTAGACTATAAATATATCTGCTTATAACTGACTTTGGAACCTTTGGATATGTTGCACCTTGTTGTTTAGGTAGACATTCTCGTAAATCCATATGCTTGCAGCTTTTAAATTATAAATAGAAACATAACACAAAGTATAAAAACAGCCTCCCGTTTCGTGTACAGGACAGTGGAGGCATACAGTAAAATGAAACTAGCCAAACTATGAAATTATTGCGCAGTAAAAAGCAAATTCTAAAAACATAGGATGCTTTATTATGTTGAAAAGTTACGTTCCTCTTTAAAGTAGTCCTTCCACATATTGCCTACAGAGGACCCTGAAGGTGAGCTCTCCTGTCTCGTCTTCCCCAGGTGGAGTCTGCCACCGACTCCGAGTGTGAGAGCAAAGGTCTTCCCCAGTTCCATTCCATCGGCATCCAGGTGGAAGATAACAAACGGTAAGGCGCTGATGCGTAGCTAGCGATGACCGACTCTGTTTCCCCAAACAGTAAACACTCCTTCCTAAATATACAGGAGCACACACTGTACAGGTGTCTATAGTGATGTCTCATGCCATTTTGGCATGAGACATCACCACCCAACCACACGTTGACGTAGCCCTGATAGCGACGGAGGGAGACTGGAAAAGGGCTACGCGGCCTCTTACGTAGCTCCTCTGCCTCGATAGAACGCTGGCCCTCCCTTTGTGTAGACATGTTAAACCTGCACGTCTTCCTCCCCGACCAATGGTGTACCGGCCCCCGTTTCACCGCCGTGTCTTCCCCTCCCGAAGGCACGGGCGCTTCAAGCGCTCCAACAGCGTGACGGCGGCGGTGCAGGCGGACATGGAGCTGGAGGGCTTCCCCTCCATGGAGGACAAGGGCCTGCAGTTCGGAGGGATGGGCGCCGGGGGCTTCGGCCGCCACTCGGAGCCCAGCACGCCCACCCAGTACGGGGCGGTGCGCACGGTGCGCACCCAGGGGCTGTTCAGCTACCGCGAGGACTACCGGCCCTCCAGCAGCGGGCCCCCCAGCCCCCAGCCCGACCCCTGGCTGTCGGAGCCCAGCCTGGAGGGGGCCGATGCGGGGGGCCACGGCTCCCCCAGGGCCCGGGACGGGGGCTGGTTCATGCAGCTGCTGCACGCCGAGAGCAAGCGGATGGAGGGGTGGTGCAAGGAGATGGAGCGGGAGGCGGAGGAGCACGACCTGTCCGAGGAGAGTGAGTGTCCGAAGGGTAAAAATACACATAATTATAATAATAAGAATAACAACCATAATACTACTAATATAGTTATAGTCATAATATTCATAACCATTGATGTATTATGATAGCCTTTTGGGTTCTTTGCATTGTTGTTTGGGTTGTGTTGTAGGAATGGTGTCACAAAATCAGAGGTTGAACACGGTTGTGTTTGAGTGCTGCAGACACCAAAGTGTGTTTTTATGAAGTGAATCTAGATTTTCTCCCCACAGTTCTGACACCAGAGCTGTAATCCACGTATATTTAGAAGGTTAAGCTACTGCCAATATTTGATTCTCTATTTGCAAAAGCTCAACCGCCCCCCATCTCCCCCAAATCGCAAACTCGCTTCAGTGAAATCACCACTGCAGATCAAGTCTTGGCGTCCCGATGAGATGATTCTGTTTGAATACTGTGGCTTTGTGTTTGAACAGCACTGGGACACAGGCCTAGCAATTCTCAATACCCCCCGTCGAAAAAGTACAATCTCCAAAGCGAGGTGTATTATTAGCACCCGATACAATAGACCCACTGCAGTGACTCTGACAAAACCAGTCAAACTTGCACTTGTGTATTATTGTGCATTCATGTATGTTTATATGTATGTACGTACGTATGTACTCGTAAATGTATGTTTGTATATATGTATGTACATACGCATGCATGTATGTTTGTACGTATGTGCATCAATACATGTGTATGTACGTACGTATGTACGTCCGTACGCATGTATGCGTTATGTGTGCCCTCACCCCCCCCCAGTCCTGGGCAGGATTCGGAGTGCAGTGGGCAGTGCACAGCTGCTGATGTCCCAGAAGTTCCAACAGTTCTACTGGCTCTGTCAGCAGAACATGGTGAGTGGAGAGCACATTCCTACCTTCAATCTGTTGCACTTCACAAAAAATAACACTGGCCCGACACAGGCTCCGGCCCCATGCAGTAGCAGCTAATCACCTGGGTGGTGCTGGTGGGTGCTGGGTGCTGGTGGGCGGGGGGTTATTGCAATAAAAGACAGAGACTCCTACAATCCATTACTGTGTGTTGCTATCGCTTGGTTTAAATAGGATCCAGGAGTTTGAATAATGAACTGCCGGCCAGGCTCATTGTTGGCCTCTTGGGAAACTGTCACAGAGAACTTTGGACCACTTTCAGATTCTAATTATTCAGCACATATTAGCAAGGAGGAGGGTTTCAGAAGGTGGTTGTCTGAGTTTGTGTGTGTGTGTGTGTGTGTGTGTGTGTGTGTGTGTGTGTGTGTGTGTGTGTGTGTGTGTGTGTGTGTGTGTGTGTGTGTGTCTCTTTCTACCTGGATCTCTCTCATTTCTCTCTTTTTGTTCCTGGTGTTCTTTCTCTCTCTATTTTATTTTCTCTTTCTCTGTCAGTGACTCTATCTGTCTCTATGTCTCTATGTCTCTTTGTGTGTCTGTCTCTGTCTCTCTGTCTCTTTGTCTGTGTCTCTCTCTCTCTCTCAGCCGTAGCCTATCCTTAAGGCACTTTCCCTCTTCGTTCTCCTTTTCTTTCAGTACATCACTGTACAGGGATAGCCCTAACTCTGCCCTGCCCGGCCCCATCATGTGGATATCCATCCCTTGCTTCCTTCCCCCTCTCTTTCTTCCTTTTGGTACCCCTCTCTCCCTGTAGATAGGGCAGTGATAAATGTATTGTACCATTGCCAGTGACGGGTCATAAGATTGCCCTGAGCCCTCACATGTCTCCTAGCGGTTTCAGAGCAATCGCATCCCCCTTGCGGCACAGGGGACCCAACCCACAGATGGGGTCAAACCACTTCAAGGTTCAAAGGTTGTGACATATTGTGAACATGGGGTTCATGGGGTATAGAGAACCCCTTTGGCTAGGAGTCAAACACTCACCACGAGGATATCCTGCCAATTTACTGAGAGCAATATTCCATCCATTTTGGAAATGTGGCTTTAAATCCACCCAACACCAACATCAACCACAATGTGAATCTCCAAATGTTGTGACCTTTCGTGTGATTGACCATCACCTGCACTGAGTCTACCAACATTGCCTGAATATGTACATTACACCCTCAACACTTCACAAAGGTGTATTTGGTCCCCTGTAATTGGTCCAATGTGTATATTTGTTAATTTGCAGATTAATGTTGAGACTATTTTACCTCTTCGAATAACGCGTCATCATAGCAGACATTCGACTAATCAGAAAAGAGCCATGCATGATGAGTAAAGAGAATTAGCCTGCTACTGGCATTGAGTTGAAGCAGCCTTTAGCTCATTTTTGTTATATTAGTTTAAGCCCTTAATTTGAATCCTAACCTGCATGGTTATTGGCTGTAGAAAAGAATGCAATGGTGTGACCCACCAGTGTTTTCATCGGTTGCCAAAAGGCCATTGGGACCAGAGGGTGTTGTGTTTCTTATCCAGTCGGTCCCACTCTGTCTCCAACTCAGGCAGTGTTGTCTCTGCTAAAGTCTTTTCTCTGCAGCATATAAACAGTCACCTTCAGAGGCCTGAGCAGCACACGGTCCACAGGTACCCAAACAAGTGCCCTGTGTGTCTCACGTGCAAAATGGGGGAAATATTGCTTTGGAGGCTAACATTGATTACATATAACCATCTCATAATAGGACGGCATCAAATAGGATCTATACAATGTACAACACAGCATAGAACTTGTGTGATAACTGACACCTTTGAAAGCAAACGGTGGAACTAACCAACCGAACAGTAAGCGTCTCTTGGGGTTTATGTAACGTGGGCTCAGACGGAGGTGGGCTCAGGGTTAGCCGTGATACACCGACGGGCCGATCTGTCCCTCGGTGTGGGCCGTGGCACCCCACCTCCTCCACTGCAGAGGGGTCTCCCGGGCAACAGAACCCAACGCCCCCCCCCCCCCCTCATGGCTCCGTCTGCAGCGAGGAGCCTGGTGGCGTGCTGCTGCCCCACAGTGGTTACAAGCAGTGCATTCTGGGAAAACCTTTAGGTTGTGTCATGCTGCAATATTGCAACGTGGCAACTCCGCACCTGGTTGATGTTAACGTCGGTCGTTAAGACATAGAGCCGATTCGATTATTTCCAGGATTTTCTACATTTCTATTGCTCTACACATGCTTTAATTATCATCTTACATCTCGAAAAACATCGAGTAGCATACAGCCGCGTGTCTCTGTGTCACAGTGGGCTGAACAACGTTGGGATTGGGAAGCAAATGACGATTGCATTTGGAGAAAAACTGTAACTCTTCCCCCTCCCCTCCCTGGGGGCCGTGTTCCAGGACCCCGGCGCCATGCCCAGACCCACCTCTCAGGACCTGGCTGGATTCTGGGACCTCCTGCAGCTCTCCATCGACGACGTCACTGCCAAGTTTGATGAGCTGCAGCAGATCAAGAGTAACCAGTGGCAACCGGTAGAGAGCCCCGAGAAGAAGGTGAGACCGTGGCGGGTGGAGCCGAAGCCCCAGCTCTAGTCTCATCAGTCTCTAGATTGATATCTGTAGTCCGAGGGCAGGCCATCTCAGATCTGGGTTTCACTTTCTTTGGATTCATATCAGTTTTCGGCCAATCGTGTTGCTGAAGGCGTGTGTCTGAAAACGTGTCATTGGCAAACACAAACTCGACCAGCAGAAGCTGGTCCCCTTCTGAAGGATTAATTCACTCGCACAAATGAGTTTCATATGGTAGAATACCCTGAACCCAAACTGCTGCAGCTGGACTTTTAAGCTGCGGCATGACAAAATCTCACAATGTAGAGATGGTGACAAAATGAAAGTACACAAATGAAGACAGAGAACCAACCATTACGCATCAGGGTGACCCCAAGACATAAAGAAGAAAAGTAAAGAAATAAAAGTATTGCTCAACTAAATTTCCAACAGGGAAACTCAGTATTTCCCTGGTGTGTTAGATCACAGAGTGATCTAACACACCAGAATCGATGGATCACAATAATAAAAGGTGAGAGGATAAGACGAAGGTCCATCCTAAAGCCGACGCTCACAAAGCGCTAATCCACTTCATATTTGTACCCCTAAAAAGATGTCCTGCCCGCCCGACACGGCCCTGTGCTTCAGGCTTCAGATCCCAGTGTACAGCACGCCGGTCGGTCTGTCTAAACCCCCGTGTCCTCTCTCTTAACCCCCGTCAGGAGCGCAAGTGGCCGCCGCCGTCGCAGCCGAAGAGGCCGGCGAAGGGGCGTGGCGGCGTGACGCGGGAGCGCTCCCTGGACCTCCAGGACCGCCAACGGCAGGAGGCCCGGCGGCGGCTGCTGGCCGCCAAGCGGGCCGCCTCCTTCAGGCAGAACTCGGCCACGGAGCGGGCGGACAGCATCGAGATCTACATCCCCGAGGCCCAGACACGCCTCTGAGGGCTTTTTACCCAGGAGCCGCCTCCCTCCTCCCCGCGATCCTTCCTCCACAACCCCTCCATTCTGTCCATCTCGTTTGCCACTTTTTGTTTTTCTGGGGCCGCGTTGAGAGCAAGGAGATACAGCAGCAGGTGATAGGCTATTTATCGATTGATTCATTAATTTATTGATTTATTGATTGACTTAACTGTTTTGCCCAGAGAGAATTGGCTCTTAGCTGTACCCTGAGAACCAACTTTTAAACGGATGTCAAAATTTCGGCGAACTCATTGATGAAGGGAGTGGGGTTT
Organism: Pollachius pollachius; assembly: GCF_949987615.1. Classification (NCBI taxonomy): domain Eukaryota; kingdom Metazoa; phylum Chordata; class Actinopteri; order Gadiformes; family Gadidae; genus Pollachius; species Pollachius pollachius. The sequence goes on along the minus strand of NC_136949.1, from coordinate 14,235,794 downwards.
TTTTTTTGGGGGGGGCGGGGGTGTTGTGGGGGATAGGTTCAGGGGTCGTCCCCCGAAGAACCTCCAGGTCCAGGTCCATGGGTATCTATCTATCTATCTATTTGTTCCTATCGATTTTGTATGTAGGATCCCTTTCACGGTGCAGCCTCTGAGTTAAGGTGGATGTGTGTACTTTCCCCGGCGTGTGCAGAAGGGGAATCACAAAGTGCAACTTTTCTCTCACCAGCAACAGTGGTCCGGGGCTGGAAGCACCCTGTGTAGAACAAAACGAGCCGGGGGCCTTCGAGGAACAGCAGCCACAGCCATCAGCCACTCCCGACTCTCTCTCTCTCTCTCTCGCTCTGTCGGGGGGTGAAATAGGGGGTGCATCCTTAGACAGGGCGACGGGAGGGTCTGGCACGGAGGCGATTGCTCGTTGCTGTTCTTTTAAAGTCAAAGGACGTGTCTCCATTTCCTGCCATGACTTTCTTTCCGTTTACGCTGAAACCTAAAGGGCATACACCGCCATCCATTGGCTCCTGCGTTGGACGATACCAAAGTAAAAACACAAACGAAGGGTGTCCTCACATCTAATAGGGCTGTATGGCAGAGTTTTTTGGTTGTGTTCCGAAGTTCATTTGAATGTTACCAGGCATGCCACGGCGGACGACCAACGTTGCTGAGAACGAGATGTTGATAAAGAGTCATTATATTTGTGGTATATAAAGACGTGGGATATTTACTAAACTATTTACATTTTGGAAAATATCCATAAATATATATATATAAATGTATATATATATATTTACATATATATATATATGTGTAAAGATATATATGTAATTTGCTGCCAGATATATTTCCAATTTGCAGTTAAAAAATGAATACGTTCAAATATTTTTTCTTTGTGAAGCTTGGGAAGAGTCTGACTGTATCGTAACAAAATGCATTTTGCACCTTAAAATAATTCCTGTTTGTATTTCCAAGGGAAATGTGGTTTATGAAGCTCATCTTGTGATATTGTTGCAGTTGAATTGCAAGGACAGATATGGAAAATTGCCTACAGAGTACGACATTAACCTATATCAATCGCACCCCTTCGTTCTTTCCTTTATTTCACAATGAAGGCTCCGAGGACCCTCTTATTCAAATTGCAATTCTAATACATTTAATTCTACTTATATATTATATATGACCTACATTGCATTATATGGTATATGTTTGATATTTATAGTTTGACAAGTGAGTGGGTTAATTTGACAGAAAATTGGTCCTGATTAAAATAAATCCTATCTCATTACAACATTTTAAAAAGAGACGGATAAAGAAGTATTTTCTTTATAGTGTGTTGAAATACTCGCCGAGTAAAGAGATCACAGGTGCAAAAGACACTTTAACAATATTCAGTTACTATAGTAAATGGTGCTGCTTTTTACTCTACAACCCTTGTCCTTTACCCAGTCCTATGTATGCGCACGTGGAGACCGTACACACACACGTGCACACACACACACACACACACACACACACACAAACACCACTTTTTAAATAAGAGATTCATTAATATATGGTGCCCATTGTCTCTCCAATGCATGTTGAGTAGATGGAGACTCTGGAAAAAAAAAAAGAAGAATGATCATCTTTGCAATGCCATTGGCCTCAGTACACACAGAGACACTCTTTAGGACCGGCCTCCCTCTGAGAACTTAGTAGATGTTTATTTCTCTCGCAGGTGACCCAAGAGGCTGTGGCGTGTCACCACCAACATTCAAAACAAACAAAGTGCAATGCCCACCTTGAGCCACAGGGCAGCCTGCAGATGAGCTGAATATACTGTACTGTACCTCCCATACTGCACACGACCAGAACCACGTCCACCCTCCTCTGTACGTCATACAACGGGTTATCATCCACTGATCAATGAGAGGAGCCGATGTGAGGGGCCGATGTGAGGGGCCGATGTTAGGGGCCGATGTGATGGGCCGATGTGAGGGGCCGATGTGATGGGGCCGATGTGATGGGGCCGATGTGAGGGGCCGATGTGAGGGGCCGATGTGATGGGGCCGATGTGAGGGGCCGATGTGAGGGGCCGATGTGATGGGGCCGATGTGATGGGGCCGATGTGAGGGGCCGATGTGGGGGGCCGATGTGAGGGGCCGATGTGAGGGGCCGATGTGATGGGGCCGATGTGAGGGGCCGATGTGATGGGGCCGATGTGATGGGGCCGATGTGAGGGGCCGATGTGATGGGGCCGATGTGATGGGCCGATGTGAGGGGCCGATGTGAGGGGCCGATGTGATGGGGCCGATGTGATGGGCCGATGTGAGGGGCCGATGTGAGGGGCCGATGTGATGGGGCCGATGTGAGGGGCCGATGTGAGGGGCCGATGTTAGGGGCCGATGTGATGGGGCCGATGTGAGGGGCCGATGTGATGGGGCCGATGTGAGGGGCCGATGTGATGGGGCCGATGTGATGGGCCGATGTGAGGGGCCGATGTGAGGGGCCGATGTGAGGGGCCGATGTGAGGGGCCGATGTGAGGGGCCGATGTGATGGGGCCGATGTGAGGGGCCGATGTTAGGGGCCGATGTGAGGGGCCAATATGATGGGGCCGATGTGAGGGGCCGATGTGATGGGGCCGATGTGATGGGGCCGATGTGATGGGGCCGATGTGATGGGGCCGATGTGGGGCCATGTAGTGTACGGTGTAGGAGAGCCACGCCCCAACACTGCGCTTCGATTGGTTTGCAGTAGACAACTCCCTCTCTGGGTTCAACATTGCTAGTGCATGCTTGGCTTCTTACGGGCCGACAGGGGGACCCTCTCACCTGCTGATGGAGCGTTGATGGGACAGACCGGTCAGGGGAGCCGGTAGCCCCACCGCCCCTCCATGAAGAGACATGGAGGGGTTTCCAAAGGTGTTGACTTTGAAAAGACGTGGATGTGCGGAGCGACGCCCTGTGTGTGTGTGTGTGTGTGTGTGTGTGTGTGTGTGTGTGTGTGTGTGTGTGTGTGTGTGTGTGTGTGTGTGTGTGTGAATGAAAGCACGCTGTTTACCAGCCAACCCATCATTTGATAGCTGACAGCAGCCTGGCTGTGAGGTGTGAGCGTACGTTGTTGCAGAGGACAGGGGGGGGGGGGGGGGGGGGGGGGGGGGGGGGGTTTGCAGTTGATTGAGTTTCTCAGTTGGGTCTCTAACTAAGACCCTGAAGCAGAGTAAACGTTGACTAAGGTTTTACTGTTTGCGATATATAAGGGCTCGCTATGGCCCTAGTGTTTGGTGATGAGGCCAATGGCCACTTGGTACCAGCATGTTGGATCATCGGCAAACTGAGCGGGCTTAAAAGATTGCAAGTTGATGCTTTTGATGATTTTTAAATCAAAGTTTTATTATCAGGTTTAGATCTAACAGGGTTGATTTACAGATTCAGTGTGGCTCACCTTATTTTATTTACCAAAGTCTATTTTCCTTCATTGTCTATATAGAGATTCCTGATAAAGATTTATTTAAATTGGTTTAGATAAAAGTCCTACCCCTAGCTACGTGTGGGTAGCCAGAGAGAGAAAGAGTAAGAGAGAGAGAGAGGGAGAGAGATTCAGCAACACCTCTGGTCACTTGCTTAAAATGAAACAATGCTATCATCTGCTTCTGAAACCATTGTGCGCAGCAGCAATGTCGAAAATGATACAAAAACACCGGTAGTGACGTAACTGTAGTTGTGTTATCTCCCAAGAAGCTGTAACCGGTATATTGTACATGTTGTGAAGCAGGCGTCCGGGCCGATCCGGCAGCGTTGGTGGAATTATTCCGCAGAAGACTTCTCTGTCTTCAGGATTACCACGTTTCTTTCATCTTTCATTTTTCAATTCCTCCTTATCCTTTCAAGTCGCGAGGGGAGTTTGGCGTTTGGCAACTATGTATATGACACATCCTCAGGTGCCTTACGATATCACTCTTGCAGGTGAAGCGAGGTAGGCTGAGCAACGTGACATGTGGGGGGCGCAAAAACAAAAGATAAACACATCTCCGAGGGCTTCGTCCACACAGGTTATAACTCGTATTAGCATCGCTAAAGGGCTTGGAATCACGTTACTTCGACCAGAAATTGACATTTCTAGTTGACTTGCTGCTCCACATTCTAGCGTAATAAGACTTCAGCACAATAAAGGTTTAGGAAGATGGGCATTAAGGGTATTATTGGATAACATGCAAGGAATCATGGGATGTATTCCTTTTTATATTTGGCTCACATCTATAAATAATAAATAAATAAATAAATATAGCTGTATATATTAATACAAAATAAAGTCTCTATATCTACATATTAATACTTTATTAAGCTTAATGGTTAAAGATGGTGGATTTTGCTTTGATAGTTGTAATGATAGTGATCGTGAGTATGAATTACAAGAAAGAAAAAAAGATATATATATATATATATTTGTGTATACCGAATGAGTACAGGGGCACTCAAGATTCTGCATGAGGACGTTGTTGTGCGTATGTGTGCGTGAGTGTGCGTAGGCACGCGTGTCTGTGTGTGTGCGGATGTGCTTATGCGTATGCGTGTCTGTGTGTGACTGAACAAAAAATCCCAGAATGCAACTGAAGTCAGGCTCTTTTCAGGCAGTTCAACAGTTGATCAGATATTGAAACCACCCGACCGATTTGTTCAGCCCAACGCATTTCATACAGACTAGCGGACAAAACGTTGACCTGCTGAAAAAAACAAAGTGGTGCAATATCGTGTCCAACAACATTAGGCATGCAGGCGCAGACACACAGATATTTACCTCACAAGTGGAGCGTGGACCAGGACGTAGGGCGTGTTTCTGACCTCACCACGGGAGCACTTGGTCACGCGTATGTACTATGCAGCACTTAATCCCCTTGTCACAGCAAAAAACTACAGCCCCCCCCCCCCCCCCCCCCCCCCCCACACACACACACACACACACACACACACACACACACACACACACACACACACACACACAGACGCCCGCTATTAGGACCATCACCGATGACACTAGAGGTGTGGCTTCGGAGGGACACACACACCACTGGAACCTTTTGTTAAGGTCGTCGTGGTTACCCTGACGCTGATTGTCCCTGATCAGGCCACCATGAGAATAACCACTATGATGAGAGATCTCCAAAGGGAAAGGGAACTTTGGCCAAGGGAGATAATCTCTGAATCTCGGAGTGCTTTTCCAAGCGGTTTACTCTTAAATCAAGTGGCTATTGGCTCTTGGTAGGAAAAAAGGTTTGGTGCCGTCTTTTGATACGCGAAAAGTGAAAGCTCAGAGTGTAGGCCTACATGCTGTTGATTCGATTGCTTTGCCCTGTGCTCCTCCTCAATGTGCCACTCTGACCTTTATTTTGACAATCAGCGCACACTGTAAAGTATATTATATATTCTCACACACATTGAAATGTCTAATGGCAGCAGTAACATCCTCAAAATACATGAAATTCTATATATTTATTTTCTCTCTCTCTCTCTCTCTCTCTCTCTCTCTCTTTTCTGTAACCCACATTACATCTGAAATACAGGTATGGTTCACATAAGAATCCTATGAAACTGAATTTATAATCTTTTTTTATTTGATGCAGTTGCACTGCAAAGATGTCTTTCTTTCTGCTGCTCGCTCTCTCCTCTCATAAAGCATGCCATCCTCATGGTAGACACGGAGGCGACTAGACCAACGGTATCACTGCACCCACACACACTTTAAAGTCTTCATTACTTGCATTCAACTGCCCAGAGTGTGATTGTGATTGTTGGAATTGAATGGGTTCATACAATACCAGACTATATACCAGAGTACATCTGCTTCTCTAGCAATAAGCCTTTTATTGAAATGTTGGACTCATCGTGGTGCTGCTTAAACAGGATTCTTGTTTTCCTGAAGACCACAACAAACAGATATTTTAAATTGTAATAGGCAGTAAAGATTTAGATCTTTTGCCTCATATTTTTCATGTATCTTTATTTATTTTTTTGGCCCAACTTGCTGATCACTGTCTTTATAGAGCAAAACAACACAGGCCGCTATTCACCCGCAGAGGTTTGAGAATACTTCCGAGACCTACGAGTAATTTGCAATATGAAAACACTGACCAGAATGTAGGCCATATTTGTGCCATTGGTTTACACCGTCGATGTCCAGCCAATCACGGCTTCCTGTACAAGCCCCCCCCCCCACATTGGTCTAAGCCAGTGAGCCCACAGAGATGCTCCTGTAATTGTATAGCTGGATGTTTTATAAGGGGAGACAGCGGTCGCAGGCGCCTTTGGTGAAGAAATGTCTGTGTTGTGGTTAGAAAGGGCAAAAGTGACAAGAAAAAAACTATTAATTAAAGGCTGATAGCATCAAGGTAATTGTTTAGCTTAAAACTACTTTGAATTGTTAGATATATCAATAATGAGGATGAATATAATGCCAAATATTCAATATTTGTACAGAAATATACATATATAAATATACAATATATGCCTACTTTAAATGGAACTATTTTCCACTCCTCGCCATGATTTTATTGTTATTTTCTTTGTAAGAATTATTTTATAATTTTTCAGGTTTTCAGATAGCATGCGGGATAGTGATAATGAATGTATTATTTGGTGTTTCGTTGCTGTATAGTATTGCAGCATCCTTTCAGTTTGTGTTAATATGATTCATTCACATATTAAGCTTGATATTTGATTTATACATTTGTTTATTGAAAAAAAATACTACAATTGTAAACTTTCTTTTTTCTAAATGCAAGATTTTAAAAAGTTTTGAACTATTTATATGGTTATTTTCCCGCTTTATCAATTGTGGTTTGATTTTTGTCTCTTTGGAGTACTGCTATCAATCATCTGTTGTAAATAATTATGCAAATTAAACTTTTTGGAAGAAAAACGAGAAAGCTGACATGAAAACTGTCTCCCTTTTTTATTCTTTAAAATGTATTGCCTGAGCTAGAGCACTATGAGGAGGAGCAAATCAATTCTGTACAGAAATTATACTGAAGGCCTGTGTTCGCAACATTCAAGTTCCCTGCATTGTTAAATAAAAACGATAACAACCAAACAAAAAATTATATTCACATGCTAAACGCCATGACTTGGAGTTACTCTAATTCCTTATTTTCATAAATTCTTATTTTACTTTACAGAGAACTTATGCATAATTCTACCCCGAACCATGACTCCTGCTAGCTCTGTATAGAACAGAATGCGATTTGAAGGTAAAATGCTAAGTAGTGTCAGTTCTATGTAGAGCTAAACGCCTTCCCTCTAATGGTATTGCTGTTTAAATAATCCTTAACATTGGTACATTCTAGGTAGTAAACTGTTCAGCAGTAGTTCTCTTGTGTCATCTTTTATGTGATATGATACGATAAGATGGTACTTTATTGATCCCAGACAGGAAATTCTGGAAACATTGTCATGGATCCCCCAGTAAGTTGACTTTAACAGGCCAGGTTTATCAAGTCGTTGAACGTATGTTCCTGAGGCAGCCCTTAGGATACCCATGTTACTTGGTTAGCCTGTGCTAGTCCTTGTCCATCCTTGGCCAGCTTTAAGGTATGTGTCTTGCCCTCTTTCTCACTTTTATAGTTAAAATGTATTCAACAAACGTGACCCCCATTTAGGGTTCATCAGTTCATATTTTTAGCGATGACAGGTTGGCAAAACATAATCCTTCAGGCAGATCCCAAATTCTTTGATTATTTCCTTGACAAAAGCATTAATGAAAGCATGAAACCACATCAGTGATTACATTAGGAACCTAAAATGACGTGCAACGCATTGACATCATTGAAGGATGAGGAATCTGCCCTGTTCTGTTTCCCACCCTGTGTCTGTGGGAACACGTCAATCAATGCATCGTGCTTATCTAAATATATCATATGGATCCCTGAAAAACAGACGTGTGCCCTTAGGTAGGGCCCTTTAGACCAGAAACCTTTCTAAAATGTACGTTTAGAAATCTTGGTACATCAGATACCTTGGTTCTTAAGTAAAAGAGTATTTCTGATTACCTCAGGAGGAGAGCGCTCGTCTGTGCAAGAGAAGAGGACTGCTTCTCTCTCTCAGAGATGATTATACTTTATGTAGAAGGGGGAAGTAAAGCTCATACATGGGCTTCCTTGTTTGTGCAGGAGCTCTACAGAAACGTACAGCAAGATCTTATTCAGCCGGAGGTGTACATCTAAGAGGAACCATCTGGCGTGCTGAAGGTTGACGGAGGACACGTCTCGAAGGGTGGTCAGGAGAGGTCTCCCTGGGTGGTGATGTGGAGACGGTCCTGGTGGCCCCAGGGCCCGGAACCACCAATCGCAAAGCACCAATGAGAAAACCTTTGCACTCAACAGAAACGTCTGAAAGTCTGGCTTTGAGATGGTGACAGATATCTGAGTGTTAAAGGGCACCTCACTAGTCATCACTTCATCCCATGTTAACCAGTTGAATGCCCACGGACAGTGCCTTGCATAAATATCTTCCCACCATATACTTGGCACACTGCCATTCATCAATATCACACACTATGTTCATGGAAAGGGCCACCTAAATGCAATATCCTGTATAAACTATCTTAGCCACCGTATGACAGCTGCCATAGGTGCTTCCAGGTCCGGCCCCTGGCTTAAACACTCTATGCGGTTGTTTAGGGCCACCGCTTGGGGAACGAGGGAAAAAAGACACGATCAGCTTGACTTTCTGCGTTGCTCGCTCCTCACACTTTGTACAGCTTTAAGTTGCCTTGCTCCCTTTAAGAACTCAGCCATGGAAACGCTGGCCCTGGTGCATTCATCTCCATATACTAACTCAAGTTATTTTGATGAACCGGGTAACGTTACACTAATGGCTCCTAAAATATTTTTTTCAGGGACACCACATTTTTGATTAGGGCCCCAAAAGACCTCGGGCTGGCCCCGGGGTGCTCCAATCTACACGTGCTTGTGATCCCTCTCCTTTTTCTGTTTGTCAGTGAGGTAAAACATCCACAAGGTGGCATTAAATGCCTTTGTCTTTGTAAAAAAGCGGTACTGGGGAATTACCTGGACAAAATAATCGGTTTTGAATGAGAGTAGCTGTGTTTCTCTAGGATCTCTTGGTATAACTGTGGCCCTTGCTCTAAGGGCCCTTGCTCTAAGGGCCCTTGCTCTAAGGGCCCTTGCTCTAAGGGCCTGCGTGCAGTCAACGGTGCAGCTTTGGTCCTGAGTGTGGACCGTGACCGGGGTAGGGGGTCGAGTTACTGGTTTCTGTGTCCAAGAACAGTCCAAGAGGTGGGGCAGGCACTTTGCCTCGGCTGGGATAGGGCCAAAGATAGTGGCTTGGTGGGAAGAATACTCTCTGCCTGTGTGCGCTCCTCCTGGGAAGAGAAAGCAGACAAAGAATTTGGCAGACAAAGCCTTTGCTGCGTTCAACCTCCATCGTTGCACTAGGTGGCGGCCTCAGTTTCACCGCCTCCACGTTTTGAACATAGAACTTACAATACGTGGTGGTCATGCAGCTTATTATGTCTGCACATAAGGAGGGTCCTCCTATGCTGATGTGACAGTGAGTTGTCCAGGAGTTGATCAGTTGATCTCAAACACCAGAAGATGAAGAATTACAGGTTGCTTAGAACTTCAGCTCTGGGCTTACAGTTAAGGAGTGTCCCTGCAGTTTACCTTCGGTTTAATGACAGACATTGGGGCTTGTGGGTACACAGAAACCAATTGGGTAGTGAGAGCTGCATTCTAGGGGCTGTTTATCTTTGCATCTTTGCAGAGCTCTACACTGCTTTGTAAGGGATGTTTAAGGGACAACTGCACTCAGCAAAGGGGATAGTTGAGACGGAAGGGCATTTGTACGTTTTTTGGAGATCAATAATTGAGAAAAAAAACGAATTAAAGCATCAGGTTGATTATGTTATTCCTCCCCACCTACCCCTTTACCTACAGCATAAAAAACAAACCAATGCTGTGAACCAACGTCAAACGTAAACATGGTATGAGTGGAGAGAGGGCCCCTGGTATGAGTTGAGAGGGGGGGGCCTTTGTATGAGTGGAGAGAGGGGCCCTGATATGAGTTGAGAGAGGGGAGGGCTGGTATGAATGGAGAGAGGGGCCCTGGTATGAGTTGAGAGGGGGCCCTGGTATGAGTTGAGAGGGGGCCCTGGTATGAGTTGAGAGGGGGCCCTGGTAGGAGTTCAGAGGGGGCCCTGGTATGAGTTGAGAGGGGGCCCTGGTATTAGTTGAGAGGGGGCCCTGGTATGAGTTGAGAGGGGGCCCTGGTATGAGTTGAGAGGGGGCCCTGGTATGAGTTGAGAGGGGGGGCCCTTGTATGAGTGGAGAGAGGGCCCCTGGTATGAGTTGAGAGGGGGCTCTGGTATTAGTTGAGAGGGGGCCCTGGTATGAGTTGAGAGGGGGCCCTGGTATGAGTTGAGTGGGGGCCCTGGTATTAGTTGAGAGGGGGCCCTGGTATGAGTTGAGAGGGGGCCCTGGTATTAGTTGAGAGGGGGCCCTGGTATGAGTTGAGAGGGGGCCCTGGTATTAGTTGAGAGGGGGCCCTGGTAGGAGTTGAGAGGGGGCCCTGGTATTAGTTGAGAGGGGGCCCTGGTATGAGTTGAGAGGGGGCCCCCCTGGCATGAGTTGAGAGGGGGCCATGTAAACAGCAAATGGAGGGTCCAGAAGAATAAACAGAAGTTAATGCTACACTTGACTTCTCTTAAAACATTGAAATTGTGTGCTTAAACTAATATTCTAACGCCAATCTTTTTTTTCTGCAAAACTTAGATCACAGATTGAAGAAACAAGGTTGTTAAGGAATTTTCTTTTATTACAGCAAATAAGCCAAACATTACAGACAAGAAGAATGAATAAACCATGAAGATCAACAGTATATTCAGACCAGACTTCCATGTAGACACCAGTTGCTTTTGGACTGTGTGGTTTCAAGGGGGCATCAGATAATAGATTTATGTGTGTGTGGGGGTGGGAACTCCAAAGTTGCGTTATCTTTAAATCTATAACAAGAATTCAACAACTTCTGCAAGCACCCAACATTATCAAAGTGTAGCCCCTTGACCTCAGCGACCGCTCATTCGGCTCCATTAAGCACGAAAGTGAAGAGTTATTTTTTTCTACTCGCATTGTATAATTTTCAAACCGTGGCTTCTTTACATTAACGGATTGTTCTGCTCATTTTCGCTCCAAGTATTAGCATGGCAGGATAGCAGTTAACAGCTGCTAGATTGAGAAATCGGAGATCAGTCTGAAGTCAGTCAAATGTCCACTAGGTGGCAGTAGATGCTTTATTATGCCACCGTGGTTTATGGCGGTTTATTCATTGGCGGACAAGGTAAAGCGGTGTAGAAGTACAGTCTCTACAGCGCAACTCGGCTCCGCTTCTGAAGTTTGTTACCGATAGAGCTCTGTGTTGTTCTGATGAAGAAGCAGAAGAGTAGTAAGACTTCTCCTGTTTCTTTTAAGCCTACTTTACAATATAACTTCTGTTCCGACCGACGATAACATTGATCGTCCACGAGCCCGCATTCAAAGCAAAAACCCAGTTTGAGACAATGAAGCAGTTACAATGCTCTCAAACGCTCGTATTAAGAGAAAAAAAAAATAATCAAACAGATAGGCACAATATATATATTTCCAACTCTCCCTCTTGTCTACCATCCAGGCCTAGCGAGTGAGTGTTTAGTGATCCTCGCTACAGGGTAATGTGTGGATGCAGAACAACAGCATCTCACCCAGGGTCTATAATACAGGGATATGAGCCACCGTTCTGGGTTTGCCTCTTCTGCGGCTTAACAACATGTTCCCGTCCACAAGTCGAGCAATGGCGTTTTTTTGTCTTTTTCTTTTTCTAAACACCACGGTAACATCACAGAGATTCAGAAGTGAAAAAAGAACAACGAACCAACAAAAAAACGTTGAACGAAAAATAAAACAGAAAGATACTGTTGACTTCCATCTAAATATTCAAAAAATACTACAATTAATGCTTTTAATATACAGCTTTGATCGGAGGTCCTTAAATGTTCTCCTGCATGGACCCAAAACGAGAGTACATGCCCACTTTGACTTTAAACATGCTGGTTCTTATATCAGGGGGGGCTTCTACACCGAGCTCACTCAGTCCATCCCCCCGAGGGACTGACCCCACGGGACTACACCTTGTGTCAGACCCCCGCCCGACCCACCCCCCGTCATCATGTGACCCTGTGGTTTGTATGAGACGCCGGCAGTAAACGTGGAATGAAGAATGATTGTTCTCATATGCAAAAAACAAGGAAACAATAAATACAAATGATGCGCTTTATCCATATAGACATATTTACACAAAGTCTTTGGCTTATGAATAAACATCAGCTTTTAAATCATGAACAAAAAAATAATAAATGCCGGCCATCAGTGCACAAGACAATTGAGGTGTTCGGAGGTTCAACGCCCCATGCCGAATCTATTCATAACATAAGCACAAAGGTGCAAATTCAATTTACACGTGTTTCACCGTATACATCAAGTTGGCCAACACAAAATTCATGAGCCATGAAACCACAATAAAAAAATTAAAAATCGAATTTAAATTTGTGGGAACGAAATAATATTGGGCTCAGCCCCTTGAAACAAATGATTAAGCTAATGTTACATGATTGCGCTTGATACAAAAGTTATCACAGAAAACTTGTGGTTTACGGTACAATATTGTGAGTAAGGCTTTTCTTTTCGAGTAGACAGGTAAGTAATACCACAAGAGCATGTGACACAACAGAAAATAACATCAGTCTCAGAAAACTGCAAGAACCCTAGCACTGATTGCTGCCAACACATTTCACTTCACTGTGTACATTTAGTGAATAACATAAGTTTAGACCTTTTCCATTGCATGATACAAAAACAATGCTGTGATGGGGGACAATTACAAAAAAATAAGGATAAAGTACTACAAAAGGAAAACAAAAAAACAAACAACTTTCTTGTTTGTAACGCCCCATACACTAACTCGTCCTCCCCGGTCCCTTGTCCGTCTCAACTCTAAGATCCAATATCATCTTATACACAAAATCTATAAAGATATACAAGCTACTTTCAATTCCCTTATGTCATTCCACGTTCCTCGTCCCTCCTTCGCCGCGGAGCGACTTCTGAAATGACCAAATACACTAAATATAATCCGCTGGGCCAGCAAACAAAAAACCTGCGGTGTGGGCGGTGTATGTTAAGGTGTCCAAAATATACTTCTGGTGTACGGTGCGGACGACTCAGCCACCCCCCCGAGCACAGCAGTCCCCTTCTGTGGTGCTTGAGGTGTGGGTGGCTGTAAACAAACACGGGGCCGCGGGAACAACGGCGCACTCTTAGCTTTAGCAATCTGTTTGTGGTGTACTGTGTGGGGGGGAAAGCACACGTTGAACGATGTGAGCTGTGCTGACGCTGGGCGTTGGGAGTTCATGGTTCATGGTTGAGGCTAAACATCACGATCCACGTCGAGCTCCGATCACAACGGGGCTCGGGGGGAAAAACAAACAAAAAACGGTAACGCGAACCCGCCTAGTGACCAAGGCCATTTGTTCTCGCGCCCTTCTGCGTTTCCCGTCCCGTCCAATGGAATCACAGCGCTATATCACCGGGAGGGAGACGCAGTGAGGATATCGAAGAAAAAAAAAGCGCCACTGCAAAAGGGGGAGGGGTTATCATCATCAAGCCAAAAAAACACGAGATTGAAGCGTGTGAGGGGAGAGGACGTCTCCTTGGGCCTAGGAGGAGCTATCGATGAACTCCAGCGCCAGGTCGTAGCAGAAGCGGTACTGCTCCTGGACAGGGGACACATGAAGCACACAGACGGGGGTCAGCTCTCGCTCAGCCTACCACGGGGAGACTCAAGTGTCCCCAGGGGAGGGGGGTCCCTTTGCATTGTGCATTTTAGACCATTCATAACAACACGTTTTGTTGATATAGCAAAAGCACCAGACAATCGTCCTATTCTAAAAACAATACAATGAAAATGTCACATTGAAACATTTAAAGGCAAACAAATTAAGCGTTAGAAAGAGGGACAGAGGGGATAAGAGTCGGTTGTCAAAAGCAATTTTAAGGTTTGTTTTTGAGCAACGCTTTAATAAAAGCAGCAAGCTCTGTTTGCGTGGGGCTGGCTCATGCATCTCAAACATCCCCGTGAGTGTTTCCCCTGCGTGGTCGTGGCTCCGACCCCGTCGTTGGGACTGAGGGCCCCCCCTTCATGTCGAATCAACCCGGGGCCCCTGAGACTCACCGGCGTGTCCACCATGTTGGGCTTGCTGTTCCTCAGGCTCTTGACGGCGTGGAAGACGTCCACCACGCTCTGCCGCTTGGCCATCTCACACACGATGCTGCTGGCACACAGCACCCCGCTGCGCCCACCGCCGTTACTGCAGAGACACACACACGCACACACACGCACACACACACACGCACGCACACGCACACACACACACACACACACACACACGTTGGGTTTTACATTTATTGCATCATCATAGTAATAAATATATCAACAATAAAAGATATACAAACATATACATTACATATTTTTTAACATTATTATTCATTGTTCATATAGTTCAATAGACAGTCCACAGTCTAAATGAGTCCAAATAGCCCAAGTGTTGTTTACTTCACTGAGAATTTGTGTATAACGTTCAAGAGGATGCCATTATCTTTTCATCAGCCTTCATTATTTTTTAACTGTTCCTCACCCTCCTCTGTAAGCGGAGCCATCCTGGGAGCACGACGTGTTCTCCATTATTAGATCAATCAAAACCCGTCAAACTGAAGCTAATCGACTCTCTCTTCTCTTGACGACTTCAGCCGCCGTTGTTATCCACCCCTGGGACAACCACACTGAAACCCCCGTCCCATTTCATGTCCAAAGCCTCTTGGAGCAGGACGACTGAGCGCATGTACTCACAGGCAGTGCACGATGGTCCGGCCCTCCCCCTCCTCGCCCTCGCGCTGCCATTGGTCCACCTGGAGGAGGAGTTTGAGGAAGGAGCGCTTGGAGGCGGGCACGTCTCTGTGGCCCGCCCAGCCCAGGTACTGGAACTGACGCACCATCAGGTATCCCTCCTGGGGCTGGGACACAACGCACACACACTGGTTATGACGCGTGGGAGGCACTGGGGAGTGGGACTCAACACATATGGTGGACGAGAGACCACGGATAAACCCGTAGAGTTGACACAGGAAAGAGCGTCTGCTTTAAGACCAAACACAGACGCATGCGACGACACGTCGACTGTGTCGGCGTCTGGTGACTGAATATTAAACGGGGAGGCTCGGGGCCAGGTGAACTGACCCTGGTGAGGTTGCAGACGCGGAACAGCCTGCTGATGACGTCGCAGTCCATGGAGCAGGACATGCACTCCACCTGGACGGGGCCGTAGCGCAGCATGCCCTCCTCGGGCCAGTACTGGGGGCAGCCCTGCAGGGACGCAACACACGGGCCATTTAGACCCTCACTCGCTCTGACCAGGGCCACTGCTGGGAGCGGCGTGGAGGATCACATCAGTCTATGTGTGTGTGTGTGTGTGTGTGTGTGTGTGTGTGTGTGGGTGTGTGTGTGTGTGTGTGTGTGTGTGTGTGTGTGTGTGTGTGTGTGTGTGTGTGTGTGTGTGTGTGCGTGTGTATGTGCA
The DNA here is from genome assembly GCF_949987615.1 of Pollachius pollachius. Classification (NCBI taxonomy): domain Eukaryota; kingdom Metazoa; phylum Chordata; class Actinopteri; order Gadiformes; family Gadidae; genus Pollachius; species Pollachius pollachius. Next base: position 14,220,148 of record NC_136949.1, on the reverse strand, counting down.
TGTATGTGTGTGTGTGTGTATGTGTGAATGCGTGTTTGGATGTGTGCATGTATGTATGTGTGCCTGAGCGTGTGCGTGTCCATCATGTCCACAGTAGGATTTACCTGAGCCAGGTCGATCTCGTTGAGCATCACCAGGCTGGTGCAGCCGTAGTCGTACACCAGACGCCAGAAGTCCTTGACCGTGTTGGGCAGTGGGTGCTGTGTGACGATGAAGGCGGCGGGCTGTCTATAGCTCTGCAGGGGGCCGGGGGGACATCACTTTATTCACTCATTCACACCGCCTGCACTTCACACTCATTCCCCAGTAACCTCCCTCCAAAGATAAAACCTTCATGAATCCCATTTATGGATTTGGGGAGGATACAGGATATTAATAATGTCACACACACACACAAACACGCACACACACACACACAATGACAAGACCTGTTCTTTTTTTATCATCTACCCAACACAAATATTCAGACTGGCACGCGCACACACACACACACACACACACACATACACACACACACACAACAACATGGGACAGTTGACATGAAGCAGTGAAGTGTGGTGGTCACGTGATCATGCAGTTAGCCAATCAAATGTGGGGGGGGGGGGGGGGGACTCATGCACTTGACCGCTGGATGTATAGGAAGGAACTACCTATGCAAATAGACAACTACCAACATCAAATAGACAACTACCATCATCTATTAGTCGCTTTCAATGGATCCCAATTCAAATTCAACATTTTTGGCAGTTTTTTTTTTTTTTTTGCTTACTTTTATTAGAAGATTGCTAGCAAATGTACAAATAGTGAATTTGGGGGTTCCACTGAAAGGGAATGAGGCCCAGCCGGCCAGGTGGTGGAGACATTTAGTGTTATGGGGTTGGATGTGACGGGTTATATATGTATCTATATATATAATATATAGACACATATATGTGGATATAATAGATATGACCCTGGCGGCGCGAAGACACAGTGAAGCCGTGAAACAAATCCAGTATCAGACATGTGAATCAAAATCCCTTTACCTGGAACTCTTCTGACAGCTTGATTAGAGAGAGGCCAAAAGGTGAGCAGGGGTCTTTTTTATTATTAACTTTGACTGAACTCAATGATGCATTCAAATCGTTTTTTATTATTTAACTAAAGACAGTTTTGTAAATGGTCTACTATATGGATTTAGTTGAATTTAATTCAGTATTTTTCATATCTAATAAAGCAGTAATGGGCCATAGACAATTTGTTAGCGGTTTACACTAGGATGGAGGATTTCAATACTCACTGAACCAAACTAAACGGATTGCATATTACTGTATGGCCCATAAGTTGTAAGGTGATGCGTTATATTTGATTCTTCTTCTTAAACAATTACCTAGCACCCCATCTTTAGTTTACTGTACGCCACCCTTTAATACACAAATGCAAGTTAGAAATGTTAAAATATCGCATTTTACAACTCAATAAGTTGACTTAACGCATCTAAGGCAACAAGGTTACATGCTGTTTTTGGTTGAGACTCCTTAAAACTATTTACAGCGTTCCCTAGGGTCTTGGAACACCAAGGCTGTCTGCGATTGGCTGATCACCGCACAGCCTTTGCAACAATCGATTATTCCCCAGCCAATGTATAGGCCTTAATCACAGAGCTGTCATAGCAGGGGCGAAAACAGGTGTAGCTAATCAAGCGAATTACAGTTCAGTAGGCATGCAGTGCCCGTAATCAACGTCAAGAGCCACACCTGTGTTCACCCTGCTGTCACACCAGTATGACAAAGGCAAATTCAGGGTCTGCTTTGATTGGCAAGAGGTCTTTTCACAACCTGGATTTGTCTCTAGCCTCCTGCTGCTAAAAACCACACAACAATGCATCGCACAAACAGGGAGGGGAGTCTGCGTGTGTGTTTGACCGTTGCCTGTGTAAACATGGCTGTGTACATACGTTTATGCTAAACCATTTGGAAGGCAACTCTGTACATTAAGCAGGGTACATCTAGAAATGTTTGAACAACAACAGATGCTAATTATCTACATGTAGAGGCTACACAGCAATACTGGGCTTATGCTATCAACTGCAAAGGGCCAAGTATGATTCGGCCCGTATTAGTACTCATAGGATACTATGAGAACACACTTTGGATAGATAAGTGGGACGTACACACGTCCTTTTGTGCGTGAGTGTGTGGAGGGCTGCGCTGCGGACTTACATCCATGAGGGCGGCGTTGATGTAGTTGCTGCTCTCGCCGTCGATGGTGATGAGGAAGGGCAGGCACCGGTCTGGGGGCAGGCCGTCCATGAAGCGGTTCTTCTCTTGGTTCCTGGGCAGCAGCGCGATGCTGCAGTCCTCCGGTTGGGGCTGGGGGGTCACCGAGTTCAGGGTCTGGGGGGGGGGGGGGAGAGAGGACCAGGGAACACAGAGAGGTTGAGGGTTAGGCCCACAGTGTTCCTCTTCTTTTCGGTCAGCGCTCCGACATGGTGGGGCAGTGGGAGAAAGGGTAGGGGGGGAAGTGTGTTGGTTTGAAGGAGCCTGTTTCATCACCGCCTGTTTGAGAAGCCCTGTCGGAAGAGGCTAGCATGCGGCTCCTCTTAGGGGTGGGACAAAATATTGATTTTGCGATATATCGTCGCCCTACTTTGATACAATCGATATTTGAATTAATAAACTAAGGCGCTCTAAACAGATTTCCCTGCTCCCAGCATCACTACTTTATCACTCCTCAAGGCGGCGCTCAACAATTCAATGAGGGGAAACTTGTAAGGAAGTTAACTAGCCAAAGACGAGTAACTGAAAAAAGTTACCTGTTAGACAGATCCAGCACTTTACCTTTTCACAGTGATTTTGTATTCATAGTTAGACAAATATCGTGATGTATCGTTAAAGGGTCTTCTAACACTATATTGATTATCGCAGAATCGTTGTAGCACATTAATATCGGTATCGTGGGCCACGTATAGTATCGTGAGGTACCCTGTGAGTCCCACCCCTACTTTCTCTAACAGGCCGTGAAATAGCTTTTGCATTGTTGGTTTAATTTGTGCATGTTTGTTAAACGTGACGCAGGGAGCAGGTCAGACGCCAAATGGATGGGAATGTTTGGGGACGGCACCGGACGACTGTGGTCATGAAATCCAACTCACCTGAAACTCATCCTTCAGGTGAGAGGAGTTGGTTTGGGAGTCGATGCGGATCAGCTCATAGAAGGCGGGCTTGAACTCGCACACCGGTATGGCCGTCTCCCCACACAGACACGCCTCCAGGATGGCGTCATGGATGAATATGTACTGCTCCTGAAATGCACATTCAACACATACATGGAATCACGCACACACATGCTGTGGAAGGCAGCAACATAAACACGATATACTATTGTTTGTTATATCTGCAATTTTATGGCCAGCTATTGATACATCCCCAGTCTGCATGCTGCACATTATCCCTTCAGATTTTGGGGAGACAATTAACTTTAAAGTGCAATAATGATAAATCCATTCTAACCAACTCTCCTTACTTCACTAAACAAAACACCAAAATATAAATTGGCAAACTTTATTGTACTTCAGGGATTCTCCCAAAAGCATTTAGTGTTACAGTAGCACTAGCACTTTGGGGGCACAGTAGTTCACACCAGCAGCAGTCTCACTCACACACTTATTCAAACAGACTTCCTTTATTTGTTACGCTAGAGGTAGAGCCGCCCTTAGAGGCAGGGGAAGACTAAGGTTTAATTAGCCCAAAACGCTAGCATTCTAGCTTGAGCTACCGCTGCCAATTTGAGCTACTGCTACAAAAATGCTACTGCTATTTACTGTTCGAATCATGTTGAGGCCGCAGGCATGCTAAATGCTCTTTGGCAGAAGGGGAACAACAGAGTAAGTTTGACAAATGATATTGGTAACGGAGACTTTAATGAAGCCAGCAGAGAGGGCCACGATGCTTTGATCTCCCAGACTGGTGATGTGCTTTAATAATTTCCTAATGTCGGTTGTTACAGGAGTACATTTAATTGTAGATTTCAAAATACAATTTACTAGCAAATGTAGAGTCCAACAGCCACCAAAAAATATCAAATCAAGCAGAACACAAAAGAGACACATCTTTACTAACAACACCCATATTGTGCCACACACACACACACACACACACACACACACACACACACACACACGTTGTGAACGACAGCATGCAGAGTGCATGCCACATGGGATTGAAGGTGGAGCCATGAAAGAGATGATGAATCTGACAGTATTAGAGTATTACGTCCACTCAACAAGGTTGAAATCACCTCCTGTTCCTTAAGACGTTGAAGTGAAACCTCACAGAAGCTGCAATTACCAGTGAGTGTGAAGCATGGTGTTTATCTCCACAGGGAAAAACACACGTTTAAACAGCAATAATTATACTACTTGGGAAATATTAATCTGGTGTCTGGGTCCACTCCATTGTCCCAAATATTGCAGTGTTACTAATTCCCCTTTTTCACAGAGGCCTCATCATAGGACTAACAGGTGCTGCTCATAACACCCCTTATGGGTCAGTTCCTTTTACGTACCAGGGCACAGGCCGTAGACTAGTGGAGGTGTGTTAACGATGTTGCTTCTCTGCAAAGGATCTATTCAAGCAAAATCAAAGGACCTAGGGCACAACTCGACCGACTACGCTTCCCAAATAAGGCAATTTGCTCCCACCTTAGTTTACATCTGAGGATCTGAGGACTGAAGTGAGAGCATGGTACATGGCTGAGATGGCGTTGGGTGTGATGCTGGCGTTGGGCTGGTTTGTGAAGGTCCCTAACGTGAAATCGTGTTGACACACAGATGAGATAGCGTATGAACGCTGCAGCCACAGGTCCTGGACAGCGAATACCTTCCGTATATACACGGCGCGCCGCGTCATTCCACTTAGCATGCGCGCCAGTGAGCGGATGAAGATGCAGATGGCTGATGGGTAATGTAGTCACCTCAGTCTGTACCATGTTGATCCTCCTGGAGCGCAGGGCCTTGACGCAGTTGTAGATGTCCACCACGCCTTCCCTCTCCGCCATGTCCAGCATGATGTCGATCACGATGAAGCAGCCTGTGCGTCCGGCTCCGGCGCTGAACACCCAGGGAGAGAGAGGGAGGCCACAACAAGGTGAGAGGCGGAGGGATACCGGCCTGTACGTCGGTCGAATGGCGTCTACACTCCTCGTGTTTCTTTGTATTCTCTACACACCTGCAGTGGACCACGATGGGCCCTGCCGAGGGCGGGTTGGAGATTTTGACCCTGCGGATGAAGGAAAGTAGTCCCGTGGCGTGATACGGGACGCCGTGATCGGGCCAGCCGGTGAAGTGGAACTGCTTGACCTCTCGCACCTCGTTGAATCCACGCTGAGGGAGGAGAAGAGATGGATTTTCAGACTAATTTCAATAACCTCTGTGAATGGAGAGCTATCGTCGGCAACTGCTGCATGCGTCTCTTGTCATATAACGGGCAGAAACAAAACAAGGGAAACACACTCACCCTCTCCAAAGTAAAAGTCCGGACGACGTACTCGGCCAGGGGTTCGACCTCCACAAACGTCACCTTGAAGTCTCCGTACACCTCAGCATCGTCGGGCCAGTACTTGTAGCACTTGACCTGTTTGGAGGAGAGCGGGGAAATGAACCGGCCGCCTCGTCAAACCAAGCGGCTCCACAAGCACTTCAGCAGCACTCAACATGGCGCTGAAATTAGCAATACGACCGGCACTGGCGGTTCAAACTATTTACTTTTTCAAGCAACTTATTTTGAATAACTTTACGGAATTATTCAACAATATAAAGTTTTAACTGACTTGACGTATAAATACTTTAACTAAATATTTTACGCGTCCTTTTTTAAGTACAATGAACAAGTGGCCCCTTTTTTTCCTTTCCTAAGAGCACAACATGAAATACGTACCCTTCCAACCTCCACCAGATTGGTAACCATGACGATACAGGCAGACTGTTCCTGCCACGCCATCCTCCAGAAGTCATATACAGTCTCATGAACTGGACCTAACACAAACACACACACACAAGCGCACAGTTTTATACGGGTAAACTGCAGGACAATGTTTAAATTATTGATCTGTCTATGATGAATGTTGCGAGGCTGTGGGGAACGGCCCCATGCAGGGTCCTGATACGGCATACACAGGATTAGCATTTAAATTGTGTACAGCGTGGTGCAGCTTACCCTGCGTGGCAATGTAGTGACTTGGTCTCTGGTAGCCCTGTGGGAATAAAGCTTTCATCAACATGATGCCATGAAAGGTTCCTTCCTAGACAGTTTTCTATGTTGTACCCAAAACCAACTGGCCGTTTGTCTTTAATGACGAAGGCACTTGACTACAGGACCGAGGAAGATGAAAAGACGGCATAGTAAACATAGGTATAAATACTTACATATACCACATTGGAAGTAAAAACATGTTTGGGTATCTTACTAATGAGATGATAAAAAAAGATATATAAAAATAAAGAATATATAAAACTGTTCCAAACTCCTTGTGAAACCGTGCTCAAACTCTCCCCTGCCACGCCTATCAGTGGCTATGCAAAGAGGCCAGCATGTTATGTGTGTCGCTTAGGCAGGCCTGAATTGTGGGTAAGACGGCAGGTGTAGGGTGGGTAGGGCTGGGGTGACATTTGGTCGATAGGGCAACCTTTGGGCCAACAGAGGACTACCTCGCTGCAGAGTGCTGGGAATGGGGGAGTATGTTGGTGTCAGTGGACGCGTGGCGGATTTCTGAACGGATGGACAGATAGTGGGATGTTCTAGATAGGAGGGTAGTCGAGAGGATCCATAGCAATACTTACATCCCTGTACAGCCAAATCTATAACCCAAGCCACAGGCAGATTTACGAGCAGAGGAAAGGAAGAAAAAAAGACAGAAAGACACCATATCAGTGGGTGTCAATCAGGAAAAAAAGAAAAGTTGTAGTGACACAATGGCAAGTTTGAATAGCACATGCAGAAAGTAAACAACTGAATAACATAGAGGTAGAATGTATAGAGAGGACATTGCCTGGTGCCTACTATTTATCAATCTATGCAAAGCTCTTTAGGAAGTACAAACACCAAAGTCAATATCATGACAGTGTAATTGTGTAATCCAAACATCTTGCAGTGTGACACTATGCCCGAGATGTTGATATTATAGGATAACTGTATTTACATTTAAATTTAATTGAGCCAATATAGATATAAAAAAGAGATTAGCTAATCCTGGCAAGGTCCTCCATGATTCATTTCTAAAAGAAAAGATGACTGAGTGAAGTCATGCATTAAAAGCAGTTGTAAACAGTTAATGGCAATATTAACATTAGCAAGGCTGGCCAAAAGCAGTGCCAGTACAGTACAGTAAACAAACTGAACTCATGGATGATCAACATGCAAATAATCACTATGATGGTGAAATGGCAACAGATGGAGGTGGAAAATACAAAAACGGTTGAAGCGAAAATGAGTGATTGATGCTGGATGGTAGAATGTTATGGGTGGTGGATAGTTAGTTGGTAGAACATATGGTAGATGTTAGTTGGTAGAAGGTATGGTAGATGTTAGTTAGTAGAAGGTATAGTAGATGTTAGTAGAAGGTATAGTGGATGTTAGTTGGTAGAAGGTATGGTAGATGATAGGAGAAGGTATGGTAGATGTTATAGAAGGTATGGTAGATGTTAGTAGAAGGTATGGTGGATGTTATAGAAGGTATGGTAGATGTTAGTAGAAGATATGGTAGATGTTATAGAAGGTATGGTAGATGTTAGTAGAAGTTATAGTAGATGTTAGTAGAAGTTATAGTAGACGTTAGTAGAAGGTATGGTAGATGTTATAGAAGGTATGGTAGATGTTAGTAGAAGTTATAGTAGATGTTAGTAGAAGTTATAGTAGACGTTAGTAGAAGGTATGGTAGACGTTAGTAGAAGGTATGGTAGATGTTATAGAAGGTATGGTAGATGTTATAGAAGGTATGGTAGATGTTATAGAAGTTATAGTAGACGTTAGTAGAAGGTATGGTATATGTTAGTAGAAGGTATGGTAGAGAAGATATGTTGGATGTTTGACAGTAGATGGTAGAAAGCATGGTTGATCTTGGTTGGTATGTTGGAAGTTGGATGGTATAACGCGTTGGGGACTTGAATGAATGAATTTCTGAGGTGCATGATGAATCGATTGTGATTGGAGGACTGGAAGATGTAAAACCTCACGCATGAGTGACACAGACGGCGTGCGATGTCCTGGTGGGATGGGTTTAACTTCAAAAATGGCGGATGCACAACTTGTATAGGCGATAAAGGTATAGAGGCCTGACATACGAGCGAGGGGGTGTGGTTTCGCTGGTTTCGTTGGGAGCCAATAGTAGCGTTCGATGCGTTTCCACTTACATCGATGTAGTTGGCGTTGATGTAATCGGAGGAGGGGTCGTCTTCAATAGGCTGAAGAATAACCCTTGAGTGGTCATCTGGAGGAGAGAGACAGGGTAGAAGGCAGAGAGGGAAGAAGAGAAACACAACAAGAGAGCAAAGCAACGAATAACAAAGATTAGAGAGCGGTCTTCCATTGGTAATGACCTCACCACAGAAGGAATGCCATTTTGCCCAGTATCGCACCATACCTAGGAATAATGCATGACACTATACTCTTACCCTTTCTGTCTCCCATGGTACGTTTTCTAGAGTCCATGGCTTAGGTTAAAAGCTAAGGTTACATTTTTAAAGATACATTTGTCTGTAAAGCTTCAAGCACGACGTGTAGGTTCTTACAGGCTATGATGTTGCCGTAGCGATTCTTGGTGCGGTTCTGATCCTTCTTGGCCACGTCCCATGAGGCCGACTGGCCTTCGAAGAAACTCTGCAACACCAACAGACAGGAACCGAATAACGATAAGTACAAAATAACACACCAACATTCTAAAAGCCTAATACTATCTTGAAACATCCTGCTCGCTTCTTGGTCAAACTGCCAACGCCGACAATGCTACTAACGTCGCCAACGCGGCGAACATCGCCGTGGCAACCCCTGCAGTCAATACTCCCAACACCAGCGCCGCCCCTTGCTTCCGATCCTCTGCACCTTACTTCGTACTCCTCCTTGAAGCCGTAGCTGTCGGAGGTCTTCATCAGGTTGATGTGCTGCAGGAGGTCTGCCACCCTGATGGCAGGGTGCAGCTGGCCTGTCTGGTAGGGGGACTCGGCCCCCTCGCAGTGGTAGCGCGGCACGTCCAGCAGGCGGTTGTTCTCCGGCACCGCCGAGGCGCTGTGGTTCTCGTCTGGGGGGAAAAGGGTGGGGGTAGAGGGGGAGAGCGTCAAAAACGAGCGATATTACGGGGTGATGTCAAACACGTGTCGGAGAGTGCTCGGACCGGAAGCGACCCTTGAGGAGACAGAGGGTCTGTCTGCGGTCTACTCACCGGTGATAGGGACTAGGGGTCGCAGCAGCAAGAGGAAGAGAGAGAGCAGAGGTTTAGTCGGGGGGTTAAGGGGGAAGTAAGAGGCCATCCTGATGGATCGTGGTTCGCTTGACTGTTGACCAGGGAGGGGGCTGAATGCAGGAGAGGGGCACAATGGATCTACACATGGGAACCAAATGTGGAGGACTCTTACGGTTGCGGCGGAATGGTGCGCTAAGTCACAGCCGTCACTCCTCGGCTGACATAGCAGGGTGGCTAGATGAAAACAGCACACAAGACACGCACTTGTGCAGACATAACATGCACACACACACACAAACGTGTACACGGGGATAGATGGGGATCATCTGCCGGTGCTCATCATATTCATATGGACATCGGATACTGACCAATACTAATCGGACTATAGTGTGCACTCATTCGCTGACATGTGCATTTTTGGGCTGAGCCTGATGTGTCCATACCATGACTGACCCATCTCTTCTACCGATGCTGATGTTTATGAACTGACACCCTTTATTTTCTCCAGCTCAGCTCTGCTGGCCACGTTGGGCTGGCAGACACCACAGCCAAAAGAGTTCCTCATTAGGCCAATTAGCAGCAAACCCGACCAGACAATTGTGTCTCAACTCCCTTAACTTGCCCCCGGCCGGTGACGTGATTGTTCGGGACAAGTTGTAAGTGCAGTCTTCACTTCCCATTAGAGGGCGGGCTAACCGCGGGCTAATCAACATGACGTTGTTAGTTGGTGCGGGGTGGTGCGCGCGGCGGGGTGTTTACTCCGGCCCCGGGGGCCTCTTGTGGCGCTGCGTGGTGTCACACTTCACCGGAGACCGGAGACAAACACGCCACGCTGTGTAACCCCCCTAGAGTTAGGGCTACATCACATTCAGCAAAGCTAAAGCTTTCATAATTCACTCACATGGACGTGAGCCGCAACAGCTAACGTATCTAGGGAGAGGCAAATAAATAATTTCCCCAAACACCAGGATGGCAGGTAGCCAAATAGGGCCTATAGCCTTACTGGAACAGCTATCCAGCCAAATACATAGCGGCAGACTGGAGCACACAGATGCAATTATTTTGTTTTTGAACTCGATGTGGTTTTAATCTGCAGCCATTTTTTCCACAGTGTGAAATGTGTCTTCCTTCCATTCAAAAATTTGGCTCAATGCGTTTTCGGGGACACATCTGAAAACCAGCCAACGCTGTGGAAATAATGAGGTCTCCGTGGGGGAAAGTGTATCGTGGGAAAGCGATAATGGAATCAACATCAATACAGCTTGTGCCCGTCCCAGAAACCACAGCTGGGATTTCAATGATTCAGCCGGTTTGAAACGCATACTTTAGTTACCAAACCGTGTCCTCCACGAAACACGTGGCGCTCACAACGTCACCCGTGGTGCGGTGCGCGTACGAGCACGGTGAAACATCCAGCCCTGGTCTGATCCCATGCACACTGCATGTGGCGATTCGACGGTAAAACTAATACAGGGGGCTGGGATTACACACCTACAAACACAGAGACTGAACACGGCGTGATGGGGTTTTGGGGGGGATGGGGTGACTGGTGATGACTACTACACGATGGGTCACATAATGGTTGGCGGTTGGAAGCCATGAGGCCATTGGTCTCACCTAGCACAGCGGTGGGAACCAGTGGGTCGGGGGGCACTGAAAGAAGAAACAAGGTGAGCAACGCTAAGAGTTTACGTGGGTGAGTTTTTCGCTTGAGGTCGGGCAGATACCAGGGATAACCATCACTGGACCTGGGATAAACGCACACCTAACTGGATTTGTCCATGATCACACACACACACGGTTCAGAAAGAGTACATCTCAACTGATCAAAACGGGAATGTGAGAACCCATATTAACATTCACTATTAAAAATACCCTCTACATTATTGACGCAGTTCAATGAAAAATACGGTTCTCTTTTAGAAACTACCAAATAAAGGTTGCTGGAAAGTTTTCCGTCATGTTGGTGGTTGTTAGATGTGAGAAGAAGAAAACAGAAAATAGAATAGAATACAAATAGAACAGCTACAATAGTTAAGCACATAGATGGATCAGAGTTTCCGTTGTCCGGTAATTACCGGTCATTGACCAGAAAAAAAAAGAGGAGGGTCGAAAATTCTAAATGTCTCAGGTCAGAATGACCAATGGAAATAATTCTCTGCTCAATTTGAATTGTGTTTAAATATGCTACAGTGGTCATTTGTTTAGCCAATTCATGTTAAACAATGAGGGTTTTGATTGACCCGACCCGGCCCGCCGATATCTCCCACCACTATCCTTGAGCCGGTTCGGGCCGGGCCTTTGTGTTTAGGAGAAATCTATGCCATAAACAGAAATATTATAGGCCTTTATTACACGGGTCTTCTCAATGCCGTGGAACGCTCCGTTCACTTGCATGGGTAGTACGGTAACTTGTCAACCCCAGCGTCTTCGGATGCTAAGCGACGTCAACGTCTTCGGCGGACTATTTCACCGCTAGACCCACCATGTGAAGTTATTTTTTCGTTTTGGCAAGTAGCAGTGTAATAAGCGGGATAATGTATAGAACGTCGCCGGTCATTATCGAAAATAAGCCCCTTCAGGGCGAAGCAGTAGACCTTTTTTTCCCGATAATGACCGACGTTCTACACATTATTCCTTACATATATATTTAGCAGAGTAGGCCTAAGTAACAAATGTGTACAAAGTTACACATGTATTTAAAAAAATTTCGGGTTGAAATCGTGATCAGGCTCATAATTACAGTTAATGTGTCGTGTCGGGCCGGGCCGGGCCGGGCCGGGCTCAGACAGAACGTTCAGGCTCGGGCCGGTGCGGGCTTGATTTTCTGGGCCCGATCTAAGCTCTAATAAAGACTGCTCAGCGAGGCCGCCTTGGGAAAGGAAGAGTCACGAGGCTTATGCGCATTGCAAGCAGCAGAGGCTCTGTCGATACATTCGACTTTAAGTCAGCATCGGCACGCTTCACAGCTGCCAAATATCGAAAGAAGTAAAAAAACAACAACAACATTAAAATGAAACCTTCCACGTCACATGACCGGCACAAATTTTTTTCTAGCGGAAACACTGAGATGGATAATCATTTGATTACGGAGCCCTACAGGAGATGGACCTACATCTGTTGGCGGTGAAGCTGTGCGAGTCCATGAAGGTCACGGCCATGGGGTCCTCGCCGTGCAGGGTGCTCTGGTCGGCATAGCTACGGTCCATGGCGTTCACCATGTGGGTCATCTCCTGCCGCGTCGTTCCAATGGCGTCTTTGCGCTTCTTCGCCAGTTTTCTGTCAAGAGTGTCACGGTAGTGCGAGACAGAGACAGAGAGAGACAGAGAGAGACAGAGAGAGACAGCGACAGAGAGAGAGAGACAGACAGAGACAGAGAGAGAGACAGAGAGAGACAGAGACAGATACAAAGAGACAGACAGAGACAGAGAGAGACAGAGAGAGACAGACAGAGAGAGACAGAGCAAGAGAGAGACGGAGAGAGACAGAGACAGAGAGAAAGTTGGAGAAGAGACAAAATGAGACCAAACCAAAGCAGCCCTGCTTCATTTCTCCCCTCCCAGGATTGCCTCTATCTTTTCCCAGTCTTGCAGGATATGGTGTGAAGTTATAAAAGGTTGGCTTTTCTTTCTAAGCTGATTGGTTTGCTGAAGTACTTTCAACAAAGAGTAACCAAACACTAAAAGATGATCTTGTTGCAAGTGACATCAACAGGCTAACACTGAGTTGAGTCAAACAGAAACCCAGATCCAAGCACTATGTGTGTCAAACCACAGGCAGTGATGGGCACCGATGTTTGAAATTAGTGTTTGGTTACCCTCTCTTCACATAGGGTCATGTTGTTAAAGTAAGGAATAACTTTAACCAATTTGACATTTCCTGGAGGCGAGCAAGGCAATGCATTGTTGTCAGAAGGTTAGGTTTAGAAATGTACAGCAAGAGCCGAGGTGTGCAGACTGCTGATTCCTCCATCAGAGAAGAGCAACAAACAAGAGCAAACTAAGGATGGACGGGGGGGAGAGATTTGGGGGGGAGGAAAGAAAGGTGTGTGAAGAAGACGGCATTTATCTAACAGTCCGTAGGCTCTAACAGGAGTGTGTGGGAAGAAGCATAACCACCGTCAGAGGGGAAAACCGACATCAATGAACGGGAAACACCGGGGGAAAAAAACCTGTCGTGAACGATGGTGATATATAAGGCAGCTGCCAGATGATGGCTGTCAAAAAGCCTTATTTTTTTCGTTTTGGTCTTTTCAGGAAAGGAATCCATTAGTGTCCAAAGACACCCATTCACCAGAGCAATTAATAGCAAGGCAGGGCAGGGCGAATACGCATCACAGAGCTTAGGATCATGTCAAGATCAAGGTAGCATTGCAGGAATATAAAAACGTTATTGGAAAGATTTGTATTCAACTTGATTCTGTTACTTGTCATTCCGTTCTTTGTCAGATCAGGGGATGGAGGGCTGCCTTCCCTCCTTTGAAAAAATGTAAAGCCGTGCCAGCGTTCACATTATTTTCAGCGAGAGAATGCAGCCATTGTCAACTTAGGACCCCAATAGACCTTTTTCATAAAGATGCCATCGTAAGAAAAGCACTGGTTGTTCCTCATAAGAGTAATTATCGGCCTTCTCCTTCGATGTACAAGGGCAGGAGACTTAAACGTTCAAAGACATGTCTCCTACCTTTGTTAGTATACCTAAGGAGCAGATCCATAATTAGCGTTATGAGCGTGACCTGTGTTTGTCCTATGATGAGACCTCTGTGTAAAGGGCCTTTGCACCAACATTTTACTGAGTTTAACTAGAGATCCAATAACAGAATTCAATATTTAGGACTTTAAGAAGGTTGGCAGGCTAGGGACAAACTCCGACTTGTGCATCCCAGATATCAAATAGGGGGGAAGGGGGTGAGTCAAGGGGTACTTCAAGCATGGCAGAGCATGCAGGAACTTTAGTATAAGCCAGACATTCACCAGTTAGGCCAACATCCCAAAGGCTGACTTATAGATCCCACCACCATCCAACCATCATCATCCTCAGGAGTCTTTTTCTTTTTTTAGACAACACACATGTGGGATGAAGTTTGGTGAACCTTTGCCCACTGTGGCCCAACTGAAGATGCGTAGGGCTCTTACCTTTCTCCAGAACACAGCAAAGATAATAAGAGAGCATGCTAGGTGTAAATGGTTTTACCTCTTGACCTGAGATACACCGCCGCCACGTCTATGACCACCGCTCACACACAAACACACACTCAGTAGGAAAACAGTTTTAGCAAGAGCCGACCAAAGCAGCACACAGTGTGTGTGTGTGTTTGTGTGTGTGTGTGTGTGTGTGTGTGTGTGTGTGTATGTGTGTGTGTGTGTGTGTGTGTGTGCCTGTGTGTGTGTGTCAACGAGTTTGTAAGAGGGAGAAGTAGTGAAAAAGACTGCTCTGTAAAGACCAACACTAGAAAGAGAGTTCTCACACCACCAACACCACCCAAGAACTATTAAAAACACTTCAAGAAACACCCTTTCGCATAACAGTAAACAGGTTGGTTTGAATCCACCAATAGGAAAGAGTCCTCCAGAATCCCCATGACACCTGTGACCTGATGGGTGGATGGGTGATCACATGACTACATGCACACAAAGAGCTACATTCTTACACAGTGCAGCATTCTTTTTTCAAATAACACCAGCGGGGGGTTCGGAGCGTCCCACTTGAGGCCTGCTTACATCCTACATCTGAGCAACTTTGTCGCATGTAGAGGATACCAGGGCTGAGGTCAATCCACTTTCAGTTCAACCACTCCAGCAAACTACTGTTGTAGGCCTCGGCTAGGATGATATACTTCATTCTAGACAGCGTTTTCCGTTTTTTGGTCCTCCTCCCAAAGTATAAAAATTGTTGACAGAAAATAAAATGAAAAATGACGGTATTTAAGCATGGGTATAAAAGGAATACACCGTAGAAGTAGTTGGCTGGAATGAAGGTGAATTGACCCTGACCCTGGAAAGACGTCAATGAGGATGGCAGAGGCTGGTTGATTAGAGTTGATAATGTGTTTTGTCTTGAAAAAAGTATACTGCATCTTTAAAAAAAATGTAAATTAAAAAAAAGAAGAAAAGGAACAACATCTAGCCACTAATTTGCCCATTAAGATAGCAGCAGCTTGGTTAGCTGGTCGTTGATTGGTGGTCTACTTACAGGTAATAAGAGTATGAATAGTAGGTCCTCCTTGGGTTGTGAGCCAATCAAAAAAGCAAAGAGTGAGACACAAGGGTCATGAATATGCATATTAGGACATTCCCTGTCCTGTCCCCAACCACCAACATTACATAAAATAAACAAAATGAGAACAGTCGTTTTCCTATCTTACATCTGAGACTACCTCCAGGGCATGCAGGGGAGTATTGGCTAATACGGTTTACTTTACAGCTAAAGCTCAAGTCTAAATGAATATTATGACAGCCACACTTAAAAAGAATATGGTGACGGTACAATTAAATATGAAGACACATTTATCATCATGCATTTCACTTACTTTGTAGATATTCTTTAATTCCCTAACGTTTTGTTAAATTAAGTGAACACAGGCCTCTCTAAAAAGATGCCTGTTGACCTGATTGACCTTGTTTAGAAATGTAAATATCTTTATCCCTTAATATTGTGTTATTATCCTCACTATCACTACATATACATATTTAACATTGGGTGCATTGAAAGACACCAGAGCTGTTCAACTAATGCAGCAGGCGTTTCAACTTCCTGTAAAACAAGCATGATGTCATTATGATGCCATCATGTCCCACCATTTTAAAGATGCAGTATTGTTCAAAGTTGTAAAAAGTCAAAAATAAAATGATGATAATGAAGATTGATCTCCCTGGAACCCTTTCAGAAAAATGATTAAATCTAATAGTACCTTTTTGGCACAACCCTCAAATGTACACAAACATTAATCACAATTCACAAAGCGTCTTTGTGAAATAAATATAATCTTCCGAAGGTTGTCATAGCTGAAATTATACCTAGATTCAACTGAAACTAAGTGGTTTGCAAAAGAGAACAAACTACCTCAAAATCTGAACCCTAACAAATTAAATGAAACTGTTACATGTACTTCACTACAATTCTGATACTTCAAGTCATGAATTTCTTAGAAATATTGGCTTACAGTCCTCAAACACATACAACCTCCAATTCTAGCGTCAAATATAACTTAAAAGCCAGAAACTACCCAAACAACTTTTAGGGAACATCATGGATGTAATATAGTAGTATTGTTTACCAGTGTATCCCATGAATAACAGAAATGTGTCACAAAGAACAATTATATTGTAATTATAATTGTATGATTTCCATTATATACTAACATGATTTATATTAATAATTATGAGAATGGGAGAATTATGTTTGAGATTTACTTTTGAGAAGAAGATAATTGTAGGTCTGGTGTTTAAATGTCACATTTGCCAAGAATTAGTTTGCAATCTTGGTTTGTACTAGAGACACAGACACTCCATCCAAACCTGATGGTTTTTAATATAATAAGAGTGTATTTCTGGGTATATTGACGTACATTAAGTACCTTCCTGGTCAAATAAAAGTAATATAATGATAGCTTTCTCGCAGCAGGGTTCACTTGCGACCTCAGCAGACATTTAAATAAATCAAGACATGTGCTTTAGAGGGACCAAATGTGCTGAATTTAATTCATTGTGACAATTATGGGGAAAATAAGAAAAGAGCTGAAAAGTCAAAAAGGGTCAGACTGCCACGGTTGCCTGGAGATCAGGAGTCACTGCTAACTACCCAATGTATTTTAATTGGCCACAATGGGTCATATATATATATATATATATATATGGCCAGTATAATATATACGATGCAAGTCGATTATTAATGGTTGGTTTGCACTTTTTGGAACGCTGTTCCGCTTCAAACTTTTGGCAAAGCCAACAAATGTAAATGTGCATGATATTTACATTGGTCTCCTAGGGGGCGTATGCAAAGTGACAGTTTCCTCATTACACCTGCTATAATAGGGCCGCGGCGCGTTCCAAATGGGAGACCTCAAATGAGGGTCGACGGAGAGGTAGACGCACGCCGTGTTTATTCACTTCCCACTAAAACACATGTGACACACAGGTAAATACACACCCTGTGCCCAGGAAAATATACAACCGCCCTAATTGGTCCTGTGAGCACAGGGCTGCCTGAGACAAATGCGATTTTATAATATATAGTCAGTACATTTGTAACTTTCCTCCAATTTATTTATGTGGTTGTTTTTGCAACTTTTTTCCTGTATATTACTCGATTGAGATATATTATATGGTGACAAAAAACTGTTGAGCATAACTTGATCAGCACAGTACATGTATTGTCTGAGAATAACCACCAACGCAGCATGACCACGTCGCCCACACCCAACATCTGCCTGTTCGCCTGGTGCGCGTTCGTCTTTTTATTAGTGATGTTGTTGTGCGCTCCGTGGTGAAACACCCGCCTCTCATCCCCAACGTCATGATTAACGGGACCTAGACCCTCGTTCCCCCATCTCTGTAATTCATAGTTAACGACTTTAATAAAACGATGACAGACTGGGTCAAGTAATGCATTAGCATATATAGTGGAGGTAAAAAAGAAAAAAAAGAGAAGGGGGTGCTAAATACACAATCATTTAAAAGGACCTGATTTTTCATTGCCGGGATACACCTCTGTAATATATGTGATGCCGCACAGGAATTCAGATTGACAAAATGCATTCCCTTTTCGTTGTTCATTTTAAGCTTTTATTAGAACACCATCATTAACCAGATGAATGGATCACGATGTACAGCATGAAGGCTAGGTCAGGGCCCGCGCGTTGTTAAGAAACCTGTCTGCAGTACATTACATGGACACACGATGGCGCCATACACCTCACGCTGACGATGAAGAGACTAAAGCTGAGGGCGGTAGCTACTACTATTACACCCTGTAGACTATAACAGAGGCTTTCAAACACTCAAACAGCGAGCCCATTGGTGGACCATGGATGCAGGCTGTAGAAGGACGTGCTGCCCCTAGAATAACTTTGACCGCGTATAGCATTTCAATGACGAGTGACGACTACGGTGGTGGTGGTCATGCATCAGCTGTATATTTTAAACGCCCTTTCTGATATTTGTCATTACCTTTTAGAAATATGGGATAAAAGACATCGGAAAACGTTCAACTGCACTGCCTTGTAATGAATGCACACCATTGGACTCTGTGCTTTGGATTGGTCATTCGAGGCAAACGCTTCGGAATTAAAAATAAATCCTCACCACATTTCTGCATCTCAATTGTGCCTGGGGGCATTACCATGAGTTTAATACCTTTCTCCCTGCTGGGTCCACAATGCCACTACCAAAGCACTACTGGTTACAGGTCCCTGACTTCAATAATGATCAATCAATAATGAGGTCCTGCGTGTCCCAGACGCCTGAAAACCAATCAAGACCGGGGTGTCGTCCACAGCACCCCCTCAGCCCTTATCCTTATTCAATACTGAGTTGTTCTCCTCTCTAGTCAGCACTTTAACCACGGAAAGGGGAAAAATCATCAAATCAAATCATCTTACTTTCTGCAAATCTGGAGGTAGTGAAAAGTGCTCCGGGTTGTTTTGTAGAACCTAGTTATTCATTAAGTTCCCTGTGATCCTTATGCTAAATCCTCCTCCTAGCCTCAGTCCTACTCTTCACTTCCTGACACAGCCCCAGACGTTCTGTTAAAGCACCTCAGGAGTGATCGTGCCTCAACCACTGCCTCAATAGGGAGGAAGCTCCCCAGGTCAGAGGTCATATCCACCCCCTGCCGCGCACCAAAGTGATCCATTAAAAACAACCACGACCACTATGGCTACGAGACAGACTGCAGAAGGCTGGTTCAGAAGGGAGATCAACGGTAATGGTGGATGGCATGGTAGATGGATGGCTTGTATGTTGCAGCACGCACACTGGAACCAACACAACACAACAACAGGACAACAACCAGAGCGCTGTGAGCGAGTGAGCGTGTTGCTGCGTTCGGGCTACATGTGTGCGTGTGTGTGTGGCCGACTTGTTCTCCTCTCATTGTGGTGTGTGTGTTGATTCGGGTGAGGGCCTGGGGAGTGTGTGTGTGTGTGTGTGTGTGTGTGTGTGTGTGTGTGTGTGTGTGTGTGTGTGTGTGTGTGTGTGTGTGTGTGTGTGTGTGTGTGTGTGTGTGTGTGTGTGTGTGTGTGTGTGTGTGTGTGTGTGTTGGATCACTTACCTCTTCTTCACCAGCAGGATGGCCACCAGCACCAGGAGAATGAAGACCAGGACGCCGGCACTGATGCCCGCAATCTTCACCACCCGGTCCGTCTGCTTGGCTGGGTCCGGCACCACCTCTGGCTCCTCCGTCGCACCTGAAGTACCACAATGTTTATGGATTTTGGTCTAATTTGATTTTTTATTTTGCCTTCAGACATTTCTGAGTGAGACACTTGGTTCGTTTTCTTTCTCCTTCTTGACTTTTTTTCACAGTGCAAAAACAAGAATAGAAAAAAAAACCTAATAATAAAAGTAAGCCTGTTTTAAAGAAACAATGAGAAACGGGACCCCCGCTAAATCCCACTGAAATTTGAGTGGGTTAGGTTCAGGGAAGGTCCTCCAATAACTAAACGATTTGCTGCGAAAAGACAGCAACAAACTTTATTGGAATGCATCTGTCGAAACCTAGGCCTGAAACCAAACTAAAACTGTTCTTTTGAAGAGCATTCCTGACGAGTGACTCGTTTGAATTTCCTGGTAATCTCTCCCTCTCCCGCCTTCACAGGGTCCGTAAAACACTGTCATCCATAACTAATCGGAATAAAATGTCTGACTCATCCAGACTGCAGACCGTTTGGAAGCACACAGACGCTCTCCAAATCATAGGAAGAAAAAGAGCCCTAGTTCATCATGTGAGACATGCTCAGGCCTCCCCACTGCAGTGCGGGGTGCAGGCCTGCTTAGCGTTAGGTGGGCCGCGCTCTCCCAACAGTTCCATGTAAGGAATCCATGTGTGTGCGCGGCGGACTCCCCTGGCACCGCTCCAATGGAAAAGACGTTAACCGTGACGTCTAAAATGAATAATAACTAACAAATCAATTAACCGTTTATTTTCGACCTCTTTCAACTGCAGCGCCGCGATAAACTCAACGGCTAGACTTTTTGTTTTCTTTCGGTTTTTGCCCAGAGGGGAGTCTGCACACGCACGGCCCTTATTTCAAATGTTGTCCCGGGGTTTCGTTTCACCTCGGGCTCTGGATTCCACTGTGCAGCCTCAGGGACTGCGCTCTGATTCCCCCAGGCTGTGGATACAAACTACGGCTCCAGATAGCCAAGCCCCGTGTTTGAATTAGTCAATGACCAGACCCGGTAAGGTAAATTGTAAGCGCGGTGTCCGTGGCCTGCGTAAATATACCCGCGGCGGGCTGTGGTTATTTCAGCTGCAGCAGCACACAAGAAATTCACCCTTGAGCACAATTTGTCGTGTTAAATAAAACTTTTTGCAAAGTGTACAAATATTTACCCGGGACTGGTCACAATACCGTTTACAAAAAAGACAATAGCAACTGCCAAATGTGTTTCAACCAGGCACAAACAGCAGACGGAGTGGTGATAACTATAATACCAAGGGTACTACTAGATATATTTTTATACTATTCAATCTGAATAACAATAATGCTGGTGGACTGATCCCATGGAGGGCCGTCTTGATCTGTATATGAGCCGAGGCACAACAAGTCCCCTTTCACCACTGACACATGCTGATTACTGTGTTATTGTTAAATAATCTCTTAATGTCCTGCCATAGTCGTTATTCCACACTCTTCACTGTAACCTTGTCATAACGGCCGTGGTGTTTTTAACATGTGTTCGTTTTATTGAGCCTTGAACGGCTATTTGTCGGTAGTGTGTCATCAAATCCACAGTATATATGTTTTTGTGATCTTAAGCCCTGCTTAGGGATGTCATCAGCACAACAGAGTTGTGCTGCTCTGGCAGCAGAACAACATCATACGGTATTAAGTTAATCCGGCCGATCCTGCCCACAGCTACTTTATAGTTCAATATAATACAACAAATATATAAATCTATCGAATTGTGATCCGTCCAGTAATGCCTCACGGCAACAAGAAAAAAATCGGTAATCTCCCCGCGGCTCATGATCTTGGCCACACGAACGTGTGGAGACAGCCCTCCCCGCCGTGCTACCGGGTTCAACATCACTAGGCGCTTTCTTTTAGTTTCAAGCATCTCAAATAATAAGCCCAGACCCTACATGACGAGTGCCCCCCCCCCCCCCCCCTCCCCTCTCCATTATTAGCAGGGGGCAAAGCACCAGGACCACTGGGGTACTGAATCCAGGTCAGTACACACACCCTGAGGGGGACGTGACAATAGAAAACATCCAGGATGACCCAGTAAGACCCCCCTGCCCCCGTCTCACACACACACACACACACACACACACACACACACACACACACACACACACACACCCACACACACACCGAGAGCCTTGGACGACCTCTGTCCATTAGCGTTAGTGCGTCTTTAGACAATATTAAATCTACTCCACTCGTGTTGGCTTATGGGCCCTGGAGCTAAACGGACGAGCTGCGTTTTTAGCTCACTAGTCACTTTGCTGGCCTGGCCGCTGCTGGTTGTTCCAGTATAAACACACAGGCCATTATTCTGTGTGCATGGATTCGGACTGTTTGACGAAGACGGCCTCTTTCAACCGTCAGGGTTTATGACCACTCCTATCCATTTTTTGTAGGGCGCTTTTCCTGAATTCACTTTTTTTTTGTGCCATTTCTGTGCCGATAACTCGAAGCACTGCTTGCTAAACGGTTTGCTATGGTCAACCCTCAAATGAACACAGCAAAATAACCAATTTAAAAAAAGGTTAAATATGTGGTGTGTGTACTCTCTGGTGATACATGGAGACGCGAAGAGGTCTACGCTCTCGCTCAGTGAAATGATCAAGGTCAGATTTATCGGCAAATATCCCTCCACAGTACAGATAGAGAGAGAGTGATGGGGGGGGAGGGGTTGAGAAGGAGGCGACAAAGGGATTATGTCCACACCATTTAGAGGTTCAGAGTCTGATAATCTGGCAGCATATGGTTCCTAGTACAAACATGATATTTAAACCAAGCACATACACACCCACTCGCACACACACACACACCACCGCTCAGTCATCCCTACCCACTATCAAAAAAGACCTACCATAAAAACAGGCAAAACCAGATCATAAACATGGGATCGGATATGGTCAACTAGAGCCGGGCAGCGGACAACAACAAGAAAAATGAACATGGCAATGACAGCGACACCTCTGGCGACAATCAAGCCTTTACGAGAGCATATTAATTCTGTTTTGTTTGGTTCCCATCTCGCCCCTGGAGTTGGCATCCCTTTACAAAGGGACTGCCCCCCCCCCCTTTTTAATGTCGAGGTGTAGGACTGGCTCTCTCACCTTTGGTTGCTAGTCTCAGACACTGGGTTTTGGTCTCCTGCAGGGAGGAGGGAGAACAACACGTTAACACAGGGTGACGACCGGGTGAGCGAGGACCAGTCACGCCTCATAGGTGTGCTGACGGTGGCGGTGGGAGGCCTCACCCGGTCCGTGCTGCTGACCGCTTGCAGTAGGATGTTGTAGTTCTTCCTCGGGGCCAGCGGAGGGTTCCAGAAGCCCTGGGGAGCGAGGAGCAGGACGTTTGAAACTGTGGCCCCCGGGAGATCTGAGACGGCGCTTCATATTCAATACGCCTCACGGGCTATACACCTGATGAAGTTGGACCCACCCAAACACCACGAACCAGGGGTTCCATTAACCCCGGGGTAAATGCAGGCTTGGATCGCCCGCCCAAAGGGAGCTGCACCGCTCTGGGCGCGGTTCTAACTTCAAGAACACAACCTAAGCGCTGGCAATGGCTGGGGAGGCTCACCTGGTAGGTCCGGTTGTCCCCTACGGTGAAAGGGAGAGGCTCTGGCAGGCTGCTGGGTGGCAGCTGGGCCGCAAAGTAGTACGGAGAGTTGCTACTTGAGGCGCTGGTGTAGGACAGAGGAACCTTGAGTGGGGAGAGGGGGCGGGTTAATGGAAGGCGCAGTTGGAAGTAAAATGGATACCAACGTAAATAATATATATATATATTTATGAAGTGAGGCAAGCTATGAACTGTGATGAACCTTTTTTTTTTTTGCGTTTTGATAACAGAGTTCATGGTCGGTAACTGAATGGCTTTTTATGGCTGACCTGGTAACAGTCAGAGGAGGCCTGGCGACGGGAGCGCTGCGGGTTCACCTCCGCCACCACGATCTGATACACACTACAGGAGACACACGCAACAACGACACACTCAACACACTGATCGGATGCACTAGAGGAGAACGCACAACACAATAGCACACTTATCTGATACACACTATTGCCGAACACACACCACAATGACACACTGATTTGACACACATTAACGGACTTCCCACACCACAATAACACACTGATCTGATACACATTAGCGGACTTCACACTGCAATAACACACTCAACAGCCTGTGATTCTGATACATACTAGAGCATAGCATGCAACACAACAATGCACTCAAAACATGTTAACGATTATTATATTAAAATAATGTAAAGATGGCGTGCTCCTTTGAGAAGACCGGAACAACAGAAGCCATTGGAATAGCACAGGACTTCATCCACATATTATTCGGCTCCAAACATTGTCTATTTACATTTTTTACATATCTCCTTGGTGCAGCGATCTGGCATCTGAACAGACAGACAGACAGACATGCCTTCCTTCATGCCCCCCTCCCACCACCACCTTCACACACACACACACACACACACACACACACTCCTCTGCCCTGGGGTCTGCCAGAATGTTAGTGCAGATGGACACTATCGAGCCAAACGCCCACCCGACCTACAGCCCCCACCCACACGCACACGCACGCACACATACACACAAACACACGCACACACAAACACGCGCACATATGAATAAGCATGTCAGGTTGGCATGTATCAGTGTTAAGTCCTTATGCATGCATCCCTGCATTTCAATCCATGACAGTCTGTGTACCGTCTGTCAGTGTGACGGCGTGCATGGGTGTGTGTTAATCTGCAGCCCACTCCGACCTGGACATGCTCCTATGCACCTAATGCAATGTTGAAATGATCGCCCTAAATCTGTCCTTTGAGCGGTGGCCGCATAAGCATTTGATAAAAATGTCCTTGCAGGACTTCACTTCTGCCTTCTAGTTTGTTCATGAATAAAATAAGTGTTTTGAAGCTGGTTAGTACAGACTTTGCCTTCCAGGGACAATAAATAGACGGCACATTACGTAAGATAACCAGGAATAATTAAAAGGATAAAAAAGGAGCACGCCATAATGAGTGTTATGGGCGACACCTGTGCTTATCCTACAATTACACAATGACAAAGGGTCTATTACCCTGCCTAGATGTCCCCAAACCCATGAAGGAGTTGGCCTTGGTCCTTCTGAAACCGTACATGACACAGGCACACACGCGCATTCCTCCGGAGGGCTCGCGTGTGACCGTGGTGGTACCTTATGGGCGCTCCCTTGGCCTGGGCGGGTTTGAGCAGGACGGTGATGGTGGTGGCCGTTTCGTTCAGGAAGGCCTCTGAGCCGTCGTACTCCTCCAACGTCGGGGCTGGGGTAGGGGGAAGGAAAGGCAATGGAGAGAGGGTCAAGCATGGATCACTGGCTTCTATGCATGCTGTAGACAAATGGGATCCCATTGTCATGCAAATACATCCTAGAGACAAACGGCCAGCCAAATAGCCCAGGCAAATAATGACATAGGCTGAAACAAAAGAAATAAAATACATTCTAATATTTATAAAAATACAAATGATAATATCACTAAAAAGTAGCACGTGATATGTATTATTTTATATAGTATTACATCAGTATAAAGTCACATTTTCAGGCCTCGTTTCCAGAATCTTTTGGAATCTCTCTTAAAATTGCCTTTGTCTAAAAAACGTTTTTAAGATCTCGAGGCAGAAGGAGAAGTTGAAATACCTGAGATGTTTGTGGAAACGTTCAGCGTGGTGGCCTGCCCAAACCCTTTGGAGGTGGACGCCCGTATGGAGAACTGGTAGGTCACCCCGGGGTGGAGCAGGGAGAACAGGTGCTGGGTGGCGTTGGACGGGAGGGATACCACCAGCCCCGTACGCTGGAGCGGCACAGAGGGGTCGAAGGAGCGCAGGCCGCTGTAGCTGATCTGTGGAGGGGGAGCCGGGGGGCGCTCTGGTTACACAGACATCCAGCACATCAACGGCTTTACCTTCTTGTGAATGGAAAATAGTGTGTTGAAGTCGACATACCGCCTCCACAGGGTATATGGCTTTAAGGGGACAACAATACAACTTTAACCTTGAACGTTTTGCAGTAACCGGACCGTGTCCATTGTTGCTTTGGAATATCTTAACTTAACCGCGTCAAAGCCAGTTTAGATCAAAGATTGGCGGCGAGACTTATCCGTTTTGGACCGCTGCTGAGAATGTTGCGGCGGTGTGAGCTGCAGGGAGCGACTGAAGCCGTTGTATGCCGTCTGAAGAGATTTACCGTATCAAATCACAAGGTGTGCCATTGGAACGGTTTCGATGGTACTTTGTTTGAAGTTGCCTGAAATTTGTGTTTTGTATTTGGATTGGACGACGCATTGCCAGCTCCTGACTAAGGGCATAACCTACGCATGACCTGTTTCTCTAGAGACACTGATGGCTTCACAACGTTGCACGTTGCACCGATGTTATACCTCGTATTGGATGATAATCCCGTTGGGCTCGGCCGGTTCCTTCCAGTACAGGTGGATGCTGTCTTCATACGGAGTGGCTTTCACCGACTGGCCGGGAACAGGGCCGGGGACTGTTGGTGCACAGAGAACACCGCACACACACACACACACAACTAATCAACAGAAGTTAACTCTGAGGAGCTTGCAGGAGTGTATCTTTTTTACTTGTGTGTGTGTGTGTGTGTGTATGTGTGTAGGTGTGTGTGTGTGTGTGTGTGTGTGTGTGTGTGTGTGTGTGTGTGTGTGTGAGCGTCTTTGTGCAAGCATGCTTGTATTTATGTGTATGTGTTGTGCATGTGTGTGCGTATGTGCATATGTACGTGTGTGTGTTTGTGTGCGAGTGCGTATGCGCATACGTGTGCGTGTTAGTGTGTGCCTCTGTGCATGCGTGTGCCTTTGTGTCATTCTGCCGCACCATCCTCATCCGTCTGGATGACGGTCTCATCACTCTCCTTGCGCCCCTCGGGGTTGGTCAGGATCATCTTCAGGCTCACGTTGGTGTAGGGCGGCAGGTTGCCCACCAGGTGGCGCGGCGCTGTATCCACAGGGCGGAATCAACAGTTTGTTGTTATTGACAACCCTGCATTTCGAGGAGTGACACAGTGTGTTTACACATGTCCGGTAACACACTTAAGTTAGAAAAGCACTTGTATAGATGACTCGCTGTCCAACGAGCCTTACAAGTAAGGCTGAAAACCATCGAGGCATACAGTCTTGAATATCATATACCTAAATCCTCAAACGAACTGAAGCTACAAAATACTTGCTGCACAAGTAACCACAGGAATCTGAAACGCGAGATAATCGATTATATTTAGGGTTGAACGCTACAGAAAAAGAGGGGAATTACCAATTGCTTATTTATTGACTTTTCAATATAAAACAGCTCCCATCGATTCCCCCCAGCTTGGACCTAAGGCCGACAGGCTCACCTTTAGGGTCCATGTCCAAGCAGTCGTGCTTGCTGCGGTTGCTGGCCGTCATGTAGTGGTAGCAGATGGTGACGTTGAAGGTGTGGCAGCGAGTGATGTTGTAGCCCAGCGACTCCCAGTCCACCGCGATCAGACGCGACCGGGTCTCGGCGATCTTCAGCCGCTTGGGAGTCCGCATGGGTTCTGTGGATCAGGGAGAGGCAGAGAGGAAGAGAGACGGGGACGGGGAGAGAATGGGTGATTTGCATCTCGATCAAGATGGCAAAGAGGGTGAGTTTTTTTGATGGGGGGGTCAAAGTTCGCACAGGCAATTATTGTTATTATTTCTGTGGACCGTAATGCATGCAGAAGTTTGGGACATGAAACTGAAACAAAAAGGATTGCATTGATTTGACAACATTGATTTGACATGTGACAGCTTCACACGGGCATAAACGCGGCCGCTCTGGGCAACATTGTAGAAGTTGCAATGCTCAAGTCACATCTAATTGAATCGTTGCCTCACTCGCATGAAATCGCATGAAGTCAGATGAAATCAACCACAAACAAACCGAAACAAAAACCACCACTGGAGCAACTTTAAACCCATCTCCCTTGATTAAAAATAGACCCTCCTAACGTCCCATTTGTCTGCTTTCTGCAAGACTTCAAAGAGCTCTAGAAGCTAACGATTGTTGTTAATTTGTATCCCGTCTGGGTTTGGCTCAGTTTCGGTAATGTGTTCAAAACGTGTTGTTTCCAATATAATCTAGCCCATCTCCACTTCTCTAAAGCCTGGCCTATAATTACCTTTAACTGGCTCATTTAACCCGATCAATAACACACACACACACACACACACACACACACACACACACGCACACACACAGACACACACACACACACACACAGACAGAGTGGTGCTGCGGTAAGGATTTACAACAAAGCAAGGGGATGAAATTCATCCGTGGTGCTGGCTCATGTCGGAATATGGAGCTATTTCGTGGACGTTATATCGAGCGCATTGCTGCCAAGAGTTCAGGCTGCAACCAACAATTATTTTCATTTCGATTATTCAATCGATTAAGTGCTTTGTCTATCAAATGTCATAAATAATGGCTAATGCCAAATGTTTTTGAACAACTGGACGAGCAGCTGAGAAAAACTGAAAAATCTGATAAATCTGAAGTCTGACAATAACGTGACAAAAGAAAAAGCTAACCAAATATCGGCTTTCGTGAAACAAACTAAACAATAAACTACGATAAAATGCCATGCTGGCATTATGTTTACCATAAAGATGAAGATAAATCCTCCATCAAGTAAATAGACCATTTACTCGTTAAATCATCAGGTAAATAGAGGACTTATTGAAAAGCCTGACCGATATCTACTCCCCACAGCCGTGGAGCTGTGCTCCCTTCAGCCTAGCTGTGGCTCACAGCCTCCCCAGCAGACGCCTCCACGCTGGCCCGAGGACCCTGGTGCTCCCAGGGAAGAGATACTGTTCCTACATGTAGCATCACACCGAGGAGGATTAGCCTGCTCTACATCTACACCTGGGGGGGACGGCTGGATCATGTGCCTGCTTGAGTGTGTTCCACCCCGGCGCTCCTGTTTGGATCAACAGGGACTCCACCTTTTCTGATCTCATTGCGAGCAGGGCCTGGAATGTTGCAGTATGTCGTCGGTTCCCGTCGAGGTATTGATTCCCTGTTTAATATAATAGCCCCGCGCCCTCGTCCCCGTCACTCCAGGCGTCCTTCACGTCCCCTCCCACCCTCGCTGATGTTTTAATAATAAAGAAAACAGCTCTCCCTTTACGTAGGGGGCTACGTCTCCCTCGTACCTGGAGCCTCTCGTCCTCTTTGTCTCTCTGTCTCCGTTTCTCCCCCATTCTCTATCTCTCTCAGAGGAGAAAATACAAGGACACAAACGTGGCGCTTCTTCTGACAACCCATTATCTGCCTGTCACTCTTAGACACACACACAAACAGGCCTGATTTAATCTTCATCCTGTCACAATCTGGCATCTGTGTGTATGTGTGTGTGTGTTTGTGTGTGTCTGTGGTGTGTGTGTGTGTGCGCAAGCGAGTGCACACGCGGGTTTGTGCGTGCATGTGTCTGAGTGTTTTTTTGTGTTGCTCTGTGTGGAAGGTAGCAGGGAGGAAATTACTTAAAAGAGGATCCTGGAATAAAGACTACAATTCCCATCTCTCTATTGTCCCTGGATGGAAGGATCGACTTCAATGCATGTGCAAACATCTTCTAGCTTAAATAGAAGCGATGCAAAGGCTTTTCAGTCCAAGTTCCATCAGATATTAACAGCAAGTCTGCAGTATAGAAGCACATTTGTGGGAGTGAGAGGCAAGTAGCAGGGGGTGACAGACAG
The DNA here is from genome assembly GCF_949987615.1 of Pollachius pollachius. Classification (NCBI taxonomy): domain Eukaryota; kingdom Metazoa; phylum Chordata; class Actinopteri; order Gadiformes; family Gadidae; genus Pollachius; species Pollachius pollachius. Next base: position 14,190,536 of record NC_136949.1, on the reverse strand, counting down.
ACGGGCCAGAACCCTAACCCAGAAGGTAGAAGATGAGACAGGTTGTTGTCTTCAGGACTTGGTGCCCGAGCATATGTTTATTACCAAATCTGTCCCTAAAGTCCTTTCTAAGTCCTTAGTAACGACTAGTTGGTTTATTACCAAGTCTGTCCCTAAAGTCCTTTCTAAGTCCTTAGTAACGACTAGTTGGTTTATTACCAAGTCTGTCCCTAAAGTCCTTTCTAAGTCCTTAGTAGCGACTAGTTGGTTAGGGTTAGGGTTAGGGTTACCAAGTCTGTCCCTAAAGTCCTTTCTAAGTCCTTAGTAACGACTAGTTGGTTTCAAACCAGCGATTTACCTAGGGAACGTCCTGACTACTAACTTTGTTGTGGCTCCGACGTGACGACTGTACAACAAGCTACGATGGGAAGGGCTTGAGAAGACATCGACATCAGACATCGATTAGCATGGCACAGTCAGTGGGTAGGTATCAGTGGGTAAGGTGGAAATGTTTAGTAAGTACTATGTGCTACGTAATGACTCGTTGTTGTGGTGCAACCCCGTTAAGTTATGTATAAATTCAGGCTTAAGCAATAACTAGACGACTATTGAACTCACTCACAGCTGGTGCAACCGGCCCGACTTTTGAGCAAATATCATCGGCGTGCGTGTGTGTGCGTGCATGCGTTTTAGCTGTGGGGTCAGATAATTTGATTCCTATGTCAACCAGTTATTGGGAGCTTGACATTTAACTCGAGATAGAGAACGAGAGATATCCCCCTTCTCATCTCTTCCAGTTTTTGCTTTTCTTTTACCAGCCTCTCTCTCTCCCCCTCACTGGCTAGCTCTTCATGTTAAAATCAATAGTTGTGATCCCTGCCATAAACCTAGCCATCAGGCACCCCCATCACGTGCACCCACACACCCCCACACCCACACACACACACACACCATTAGGCCGTGTAATAAATTGTATTGATTTCAGGGACTCTCGGTGCTAACAACCCTTCACACGGAGACTTTTCAACTCGGAATTAAAATGAAATACCAAACCATCTACGCAAACACACACATACAAACACGCACACTCCCGCGGTCGCAGGCATGCACCAGTGCTCAACTTTAGCGTGCTAAACAGAGGTCACCTATTCTTCTCCATCCTGCATGGTTTTTAAAGCCCTATTCCCCTCCTGACCCATAATGCATTGCTTGTAATGCATATAAACAGTCTATTTAAATATATATAAAGGCAGCGAGAAACAGAGCGAGAAAGAGAGAGAGAGGCAGAGGGAGAGCGAGAGGGAGAGAGAGGGAAGAAGAAAGGCAGAGGAGAGGAAAGAGAAAGAGAAAGAGGGAGGGAGGTAAGCTGGTCCCTGACGTGAATATAGATGAAATAAAAGTGTGGGCAAATGAAAGAAAGAGCAGTGTAAACAAAAAGCCAAACATGGGGGGAAAAAATGAAAGGTGTTGCAGCAGGGGATGAACGGCGGGAGAAACAGGGAAACACACACAGAGACAGAGAGAGAGAGAGAGAGAGAGAGAGAGAGAGAGAGAGAGAGAGAGAGAGAGAGAGAAAGAGAGAGAGAGAGAGACAGAGAGAGAGAGAAATGGAGAAGGAAAGGGGAGCAGAGATAACCAGGTTGGACCGGGGCCAGCGGCGGGCGGACCCCGGTCCGACGGCGAGCCACAGGGGCCCGCCTGGTTCCCCTCGCTCCGCCGGCTAACACAGACAAACGGCTGGATTCATGTCGGAGCCCACCAAACAAACAGTGGCAAAACAAAACGGGGTCGGCTTTGTTCCCCTCAGATGGGGCTTTGTAGCGCCACAACAATAACCGGCACACAGAGACAAAGGCGGGAGCCTCGTATCGGCCCAATCCAGAGGCCACAATTAAAAGAATGCTAAACAAAAGACGGACGAAGTGAACTCTGCACCCCTCCCCCCCGCCCTCCCTTGGGGTGGGGGGGGGAGGCTCCAAGCCACACTGCAGACAAACCAGACGTATACTATTCACCTGTGTTTGTTGTTGTTGTTTGTTTGTTTTTGTGTGTAGGTTTGTGTGTGTGTGTGTGTGTGAGGTTGTGTGTGTTTGTTTACTTTGTGGAGTTTGAATGCGTGCATTTGTTTCTGTGGGATGCTGAGCTTCAGAATGCTTCTGAATGAGAGTTGTAGCAACATGTTGGAATGTGTTGTGAACTTCTCGTCCGTGCAGAGGATCATCTGTGGCTGTGTGGGGCTTTGTTAAAGTGTGTTTGTGTGTGTCCCTGTGTGTGTGTGTGTGTGTGTGTGTGCCTGTGAGATAGTAGGTGATAAAGTAGCTTTTAATCCAAATCCTGAAATGTTCAGCTGAAAAATCCTTGGTCATGGCAAGTTAGACACACAAGAGTGTGCACGTGAGTGCACATGAGTACACACACACACACACACACACACACACACACACACACACACACACACAGACAAACGCACGCTCTTACACACACACAAACGAGTCTCCACTTCAAGTTGATTATTTCTCACCCTTTAGACAAGAGCAATAAATCACACAAAAGAAAAATCGAGAGACTGAACGAGACCGAGAGCGAAAGAGCGAGACAGAGAAGGAGACGGAGTGGAGAGAGGTTGAGGAGGGAGGGAGGGAGGAAGATGGGTGAAGAGAGAGAAGCACAAATGAATGGGATTAACATAATAAAGAAAAATGTGAAGAAATGAACAGGAAAAATGATTGACATAGAGACAAGAAGTTATCAAAATGAAATCATGTGTGTTGCATCAATTACCCTGCATCGTGTTTTTTTGTGTGTGGTGTGCGTTGGTGTCCTCAAATACCTACAAATCGTCCTTTTTATTAAATATATTGGTCTTTAATCAAGCAGTTTTTTTACTATGTTTGGCTGATGTTTCTACATCAAGCATGATGCACATGTTTGTGTGTGTGTATATATATATATATATATATATATATATATATATATATATATATATATATATACACACATAGATATGTGTGTATGTATCTCCATGTGGGAGTCAATGCCTGCATGTCCATCATATTATATATTGCAATTCTGGCAAGCTACAGGTGGCAGGATGAGACAAACCTAACCAAACAGCAAAAGGCAAAGAAATCATTACCATTTAAATAACATTTCTACCTCTGGCCTCACTTTCCGTGTGTGTGCGCGTTTACGTGTGTGTGTGCAACACAATGAATAACCCCAGAGAAGAAGAGAGAGAGTTAGATAAAGAGAGTGAGAGAAAGAATTTCCAAATAACAGGAAATGGAGAGTGCTTCCACTGCAATATTAATATGGGCGGCATAATATTCTGAAATACATTTTCCTCACTGCGTTGTCACATTGCATATATTGTATCAACGACATCCACAAAATTCATTAATTGCTGATAGACTGCCAAATGCCAAATACTTTTTCTGATGGATACTATGCTGTGTGAGAAGACCTTTCACAAAATGCTTAATGTCTGTCAAATGTGTACAACTGACTATTGGAAAAGTTATTAAGGCAGCATGAATTTATTTCTGACCACTGGAGGGCAGAAAACACCCCCAAAGAAATCATGTAAAAAAGCTAAAAGAGCTGCAAGTGAACAACTACGCTATATTAGCTTAGCATTTAACCAAGACGTGTTCCTGATATAATGCTTATTGTTTTTGGACTACAATTTAAGGTCTGTCAAACTATAAAAAATAATTGTATTAGAAAAAGACTACCCGAGAAAAAGAAATAACATTGCTTCTTAATATTCAATCTTTTAAAAAGATCCAGTCATCAAAAATTCAAATTATTGCAAACATTTGTTTGCTGTACTAAGTACTAACTAATTTGTTGTAACAATTTTTTATCAGAGTTTCATGGTATGCGATTGCCACCATACCAGGTTTACTACGCAGGCATCGTTAACTGATCTATTGAGCGTTAATCGCACTGGCATACAAATTGCAAATCAAAGTTGGACAGAGATTAATTTCCTCTTCCAGTCAAACAGGAAGCCATTCGCTTTGTTTGTGGGATGAACAACACCAGGACTTCCTGTCTGTTGACGTGCATTGACATTTAAACAAATACAACAGAAACCTTATACACACAAAAGCACCGAGACGCACACACACACGCATCACAAAGGTTGGTAGACATCAGTCAAGCCCTGTGGTTATGAGTTTTTCCTATCCTCCTCTCTCTCTCTGTCTCTCTCTTTCATCTTCATCCCGTGGTATCATCGTTCTCGCTCTGTCTCGGCGCGCCAGCCTGTTCCCACATTCATTGTTTTCCATTGTATTACCAGCTCCCTCTTCTCGTTCTGTTCCTCAGTGTAGCTCCTCACTTCTCTCCATTCTCTCTCTCTCCATCGCTCCCTCTCTGGGTCTCTCTGTCAATCTCGCCCCCCCCCCAGGCATGCGAGGTTCATATTTCAGTCGTTTATTTCTACAAATGTCAGACACCATTTCTGCCCTCAGTCTATTGATTCGCTGACAGAGCGAGAGGGAGAGCGAGAGACACGGAATAAAGGGAAAAAAGTGAGGGTAAAGGTGGGCAAAAAAGAGATGAAAGAGAGAGTGGGAAGGGGGAGAGAGAGAGAGAGAGAGAGAGAGAGAGAGGGGAGAACTGTGCAGTAAAGCAGAAAAAAGACAATCTGAATAGGCACAATGTGAAAATAAGCAAAAGAGAAAGAGATGAGAAAGAAAGGCAGGGTAGAGAAAGCTCTGATGATATCAATCCCATGCTCTCTCTCCCCATCGGTTCAGTAAGAGAGCGACTGTGGCCTGGGTTATGCGAGCCTCTTCAACTATTTGCTTCCTACACCTCTCCGTCTCTCTCTCTCTCGTCATCATGCCGGAATAGCTACAGAATCTCCCTCTCTCTCAGCATCACACTCTGAATGAGGAGGACAAGCGACAGATGGATATAAGGGTAGACTGAATAAATAGATACTTAATATTAAATATTTACACAAAAATGTTTCATCTAAAGACAAGCCAACACAGTATGGCTGCACCCAACTTTTTGTTTTCAGTCCCTTAATCTAAATAAAAGTAAGTTTGTTTTACCAACTATCGATTCAAAGTATAAGATGTAACATTTCTGCGTACAATTATAAAAAAACATGCATAATCTGCTTACCTAAGATCCCAAATTATTAATTAATAATTTAAATTATGTCAATGGCTTCATAACCTCTTTACACCTTACTTCCAGGGAAATATGCAAAAACAGTTATCCGGTAGGAACCACATTCATTGATATAACATTTAAATATCTATTTTACTGTGATGTGCTACTATGACAAGTGCCTCATGCCAGCCAGTAAGCTAATGCAGTTTTTCCCACCATACACTTTACTTTGTCGGGTCATTTATGAGTTACACATTTCCGCTTCCATCCGAGAATGACGCCATCCGTAATCGTCAGCAATTTTCCATACATTGACTATATTATACCATTCAAAATGGGTAAAGTCTTATTTACTTGTAGCACTGGATTGATTTGCTCTCGCCCGCTACCACACTGACAACAGACCGTCTGTACAGCCCGGAAAGCCCCTACTCTCTGAATCATAACATGATCACGCGCCGGAGGAAGGATTGTTGTTGGCTGTTCACCGCAAGAAGACGGCTGCTGAATCGATGAGAAATCTATCGGGAGTTCACAAATAGGTATGAGGAACGCCACAAATACCCCAGAACTCAAACCAAAAACACAGGCTCTATCTAGGCCCTTTTTTTGTGTGAAAAATCTGCAATGGTTACCACCAATGTACACGTACAGCGAAAGTGAGTTTAAGCTGTATACCATACAGTCTATGTTCAGTCTGTTGAACCTGTATGATATACAGTCTATGTTTAGTCTGTTTAACCTGTATTAAATGTCTACGTTAAGTCAGTTTAACCTGCATTATATACAGTCTATGTTAAGTCAGTTTCACCTGTATTATATACAGTCTATGTTAAGTCAGTTTCACCTGTATTATATACAGTCTATGTTAAGTCAGTGTAACCTGTATTATATACAGTCTATGTTAAGAAAGTTTAACCTGTATTATATGTCTATGTTAATTCTGTTGAACCTGTATTATATCAAGTCTATGTTAGGTCAGTTGAACCTGTACTATATACAGTCTATGTGCCTTATCATCGCAACCGTAACTCAAACTGGTGATCAAGTCTTCAGTTCCCCATGTCCGATCACTGAAATTCTAAGGGTGAATATCTGTTGAATTCCCAATTACCTTCCAACTTCCCCCCTGTGACTAAACGTGACTAAACGTAACATCAATACAACTTTAATACATGAACTTGTCTGTTAACATGATTTCTGCCTTTCATGGTGCTGAACTGAACTCCCATGATCCCCTGCTTCTTCAAAACATCATCAAACTACGTATTTTGTTAGCATTTTGATTTTTGAGGCCTCTAGTGGCAGAAATTACATATTATACCTAAAATGATACACAAAAAATGTCAGTAATAATAGCATTGTTGATTTCCTAACTGTTATTTGATAATATTTCTGTTGCCCAACTGATATACTAAATATTCCAGCCCTAAAGTAGAGAAAGACAGACTGAGTGCCAGACAAAGATTCAGACAGAGACACAGACTGACATAGACCTACCCGGACAGACTGACAGGAGAAACTGACACTCAGACAGACAGACAGAGGTCCATACCTGCACATTTGGTGCGGGTGATGAGTGGGGGTCCGGGCATGCCCGTTCCCCCCTCTCCGGGCCTGGTGAGCAGCACTCTGATCTCGTACTCGGTGTCTGGGTCCAGGTGCCACAGCTTGTAGTTGGGAGAGTTGACCGCGTGGGTCTCCGTCCAGGTGCCCGACGTCATGCGGTACTCCACCTACAGAGGGACATGTCAATCAATCAATCAATCAATCAATCAATCAATCTGTTCTCATATTGTCAGACTACATCTGCAAAGCGTAAACACTGAGTGCTTCCAACCAACGCCATGGTTGATCGAATCCTGACCTCCAGGCAATTTCTGTATGGAACAACAATCACCTAATTTGACATGGTGAAAAATGCTGTGCAGTCCGATTCCCGCATTAGGACTCAAGACAATGACATATGGACGACGTGACAAATATTTTGGCATAGCATTTACTGTGTTCCCACACTTTGACGGATACATTTGTGGATATCCCAATGTGAATGTTGACCAGCGTCCGAAAGGGAGGAAGTACCTCCTTGAGTATGATGGGCCCATCCCCAAATATGGAGTTGGCGTTGAGCTGGATCAGGAGGTAGGTGGGACCCACGCCCAGCAGCTGGGGCGGGGCGATGGGTCGGGGCGGCTCTGGAGTTGGGGACAAAACAACCCATCAGTGCCTTGATTTCTGTACGATTCCACACACACACACACACACACACACACACACACACACACACACACAACAATGCTGGTGTGCACATTTGGCTGTTTCACCATTAATCCCAACAAGCCAACGCACTAGAATATATCTATATATATTTATATTTATTTATTTTTATAAAAATGGAGCAAAAATCTCTCCGTAAAAAATATCATTTGATTGAATTTCTGCTTCGTGATCCTCTCTGTCAGAGTTATGATACTGCCTCTGTTGCTGCTGTGTGTATCTGTGCGTGTGCGTGTGTGTGTGTGTGTGTGTGTTTGTGTGTCTGTCAATGTGTGTATGTGTTGTCTATGATGGATGTAGCAGGGATCAGGGCCAGTGAGTCAGATCAGTGCTACCTGTCACGCGCACATGATTGACGAGGTGACAGCCGACGCAATCACACACACACGCAACCGTGACACCCGCCGCATCAAAGATTTATCTAACTTGACACAGGCAGGGATACGCGGGAACACACACACACACACACACACACACACACACACACACACACCTCCTATGTATTCACTGTACTGAAACCAAACAGGATCAGGAAAACACTTCTGTTGGATATTGATAGTGTGATTCCCACACACACAAACACGCACGCACATACATGTAAACACAGGACCACAGTTTCTTCCTATTTTTAAATAACAGATTTGCTGTGGGATTTAGAAAGATTCTCAATGTTATCAACATGAAAATTACCTCAGAGTCTGTGGGTGTTTTTCTACATTGCATATTGTTTCTTTAATATTTTATCTTGTAGATGCCGTCCTATGTTTTTTTGTATCCAGTAGTCAAAGTATGTTGGTGTGTTTCTGTGTGTGTGTGTGTGTGTGTGTGTGTGTGTGTGTGTGTGTGTGTGTGTGTGTGTGTGTGTGTGTGTGTGTGTGTGTGTGTGTGTGTGTGTGTGTGTGTGTGTTTGTTGCAGATTGCTGTCAGAGAGGTGCAGGCTGGGAAATGTCTCATCATTTGACATCCACCACACACACACACACACACACACACACACACCTGAACATAGAAAATGAACCATGAAGTGGCTCCTGCCGGCTGGTGCAGGCTGACACTTTTCAACGCGATTCAAACAGGCACGAAACAACCACCCAAAAGACGACTCAGCGGTGAACAAACAAACACCAAACAATCTATAACATTATTACTCGAAAGCACTCTAAAGAAAGTCTGGCAAGAAAACAATGAAAGCCCCAATATATACGTCTCGCTGTGTTTGTGCCAATAGAATTGTGCACATCCATAAATAAATACATAAATGAATAAAGCACAGACATTGGGATAGATAAGATAGATCAAATGGGCCCGGTGAGCGATGGAAGTGGGTCATTACAGCGCTCCACAGGGACTGACAGTAGAAGTGGCTTTACGCTTTATTCCGTTCTCTTTGTTCTTCTTGGTTTGTTTTGTCAATGTTTTTTTGATCGCAATTGTTTTGTGCACAACAAAGGAGGGGGGTTCATCTCCCCTTAAGTACGCGTCCCCATACCCTGTGTGTGTCTGTGTGCGTGTCCGTGTGCGTGATTGTGTTGTGTACATGTGCGCATGATTGTGTTTGTTTGTGCAATAAGTACGACAGAGAAGGAAAGATAGAGAGGGATATGGAAAGGAAAGAGTGGCGAGAGTGAATGCAAGCAAGAGAGAGATAGAGAGGGAGAGAGTGAGTGAGAGCGAGTGAGCGAGAGATAGAGAGAGATAGAGATAGAGATAGAGATAGAGAGAGAGAGAGAGAGAGAGAGAGAGAGAGAGAGAGGGGGGAGAGCAAGAGAGCAATAGAAAAAGAGAGTGAGCGAGAAAGACAAAACAGTTAAATCTGGACCCAGCCGTCGGGCATTTCCTTTGTTAGCCATCGTCGGCAACCTTGTCAATAAAGTTGAGCTCTTTTTTTTGCAGGCCACTGCTGACATGGCTATGGAACATGTTGGAGGACATGTGACCTCCACCAGTAGGCAGTTGTGCTAGGGTGCATACTCCTTTGCATGTATGTGTCTCCGCCAATGGTGTTGATAGACAACAGTGGTCATTTTCAGATATTCTACAGTTTTACACTGCCTGAAGCACCACCTGTCACAAATACTTAGACTGAGAGGGCAGGACTGACTTTTTTCTGTGCGTGTGTGTCTGTGAATGTATGTGTGTGTGTGTGTGCGCGTGCATGCGTTTCGTTAGGAAACAAGGAAGGAAGTCCCCACTAAGAAGCGTTCTGTCAGATGCTGAACATGGGAGGTTGCAAAATTGACAGAAGCAAATTAAATGTGGGTATAGATACTTTAACTTTAAACTGTGTGTGTGTGTGTGTGTGTGTGGGGGGGGGGGGGGGTTGTGTTTGTGTGTGTGTAAGGTTTTTTTTTCGTGTGTGTATGTGTGTGTGTGTGTGTGTGTGTGTGACGGTAATGCTGCAGGAGCTTTTTAGGCCATGGATAGTGTGTGTGTAATTCATGCTGGCATGGTGATGTGTGTGTGTGTTTTATACAGGCTGGCATGATGATGTATTCTGTCACTGCAGGGACCAGAGGGCAAGACTTTATTAGAGCTAGGCTATGAGCAAATGACTAGTGACACACACACACACACACACACACACGCACACGCACACGCACACGCAGATCAAGACTATAGACACCTGGTCCTTCACCAACCCCAAAACACACACACTAAAACACACTTTGTAGTACCTCTTGCATTTTTCCATACAGCTTCAAATCCTCCACGTTTTCTTATTAACCCTTCATAGGGATTGAACGGTTCAGTGTCTTGAATAGCGCAAGTGCTGCGGTGAAATTTAATGGGAACTTTGCTCAAGGACCAAAGCACTTTTTAAGTTTTATGATTGTTGAAGTGCCCCTATACATTCAAAGCAGGCTGTCTTTATCGGAACTCAAGTGTGTCGTGCTTCCAATGAGAGCTCCAACACCGGGCGCTGCCATACAGCAGCGCTACAACTCCCAGCACTGCTCAAAGCCTTGAGCAAAGAACTCAATGATCCCTCATTGTATTAAACACTGAGCAAGACCTAAACTCCACACTGCCCGACGAGGTGCTCCGTGGCTCGTCTGGTGTGAGAACCAATTGACATTGGAGATCAAGATCAAGATTTGATGCCAGAGCCACTGACTTCCTCCACACTTACATGAAATTGCAGTTTTGCTTTTTGAAGCTTTACTCCAATAAAACTCTTATTTAACCAATTAGACCGTTTCAGAAAGGAAATGTATTTTACAAATGTTGCGACAGCCCTCTTTTAAAATGTTACATGGTGGTGTAGCATCACTATTACATCGTTTTTTTCTGGAGAACCCTTTAATATATATATATTATTTCTTTTAAAGGTAAACCACCGTAATACGAACCAAACCGTCAATTTTATGAACCGTTCCACCCCTAAGCCTTCGCTATCCATCCATCCAGCCCTCCAATCCGTGGTCCATCCATCCATCACGTGTCCGGCCATGTCATCCGTCTTCTGTCCATCATCCCTCCCCTCTTCATCGAGACATCAGCCATACGCTCTATTACTTTATCTGTCAGACTCAAATGAATCACGGCGCCCACTATATGCGGTGGATGGTCTGACACAGTGGTTCCAATGGGGGGAGAGATACATACATATTGTATATTATACTAGGTACAAAGAGAAGTGTGATTGTCAAGATAAGCAAGCCCCTGTTGGACTTTGGTATTGTCCAATCGCAATCTTGCAATCTTTCTCCTGCCAATCTTATGTTCACAACACATCAATAAAGAAAGATGTGAACCAAATAAATATATATATATATATATATATATATATATATATATGGACCAAACCAGGGAAGCAAGGCGACTTTTCGGGAAGCAGCAGTAAAATAAATATGTGAAAAATAACCTCTCGCTGTCTTTCATTTCCCTCTGGTTCGCTCATCTCTATCTGATGTCCTCGATCCAAACACATGAGGCAACACACTGACACCAAGTCATATTTAAACGTACTAACCAAACACATATATATCAAGATATAATATCAATAAAGAATAATCCTATATCCCCATAATCATTGATACGTTGGCCCAATCCACTCTTTTCTCTTCCAATGTAAAGAAAGAGATGGTGGATATGACTCCTACAGCGGACAGTGAGCATGTTCTTGGATCCAACACCCATATATAAGTAATGGCTGTGCTGTAGATTGATGCTATTCATGTTCAGACACACCAGCCTCTACCGCCGACAATCCTTACCTCTTTCACCCAACACATATCAATGTGTTTTCACAATTGATGTTCTCGATAAATAAACATGAGACACTTAAGATATTCCTCTTTAGTGGAGTGGAACCTACTTATGAATATTCCACATTCCCCCTGGTACATTTCTATACAACCCGTCTGTTTTTCACACACATATACATTACGCAAAACACACACACGCGGGCACGCACACGCACACGCACGCGCGCACGCACACACACACACACACACACACACACGCACACGCACACGCGCAGTCGTTGGTGCCTTGCCAGTGATATGCAGAGATAGGCCTTGAATGAACCCCCCAACACTGCCTTAGCATTTGCATCACCTTAAAGATGCAGGAATGGAACCCCCAACCAAACCAAAGAGATGATCCGACCAGATGGGCCACAGCCCATCGCATTCATAGACTACGTTTATGTTTAGAGAAAGGACTATGAATATATATTTATAGAAAGGCCAATACTACGTTGGGACTCCGATTGCTCTCTTCCCTCCTTCTCTCATCTCTTATTCAGGGGAATAAACAGGACTCCCTGCTCGGCTGTTTACATATTCTCTCATCTTCCCCATTCTGATATAGATATCTCCGCTGGATAACGAGAGCTCCCAGTCAACCCTGCACCCTTCCTTCCCTTTCTCTCGCCTTTCTTCCCTCGTCTGTTCCCTCCGTTTTTCTGTCAGTCCCATCTAATGCCTCCCCCTACCTCCCCCCCCCCGCCCTTCTCTCTCCCCTTCTCTCTCCCTGGCAGATGAATTGAATATGTAAGTCATCGGATGCGAATGAATAAAGCATTCTGTCTCAAAAACACAGTGGTGACACCTTATTAACCACATGTCAGCAGCACATGACAGCTAGAACGAACACACACACACACACACACACACTACCACGTTTGCACTCACAGACACATGGATACAGATTTGATGCATCTGCACAAACACACCAACAGACACTTTTATACATTTTTTGGGTTCAAACACACACTCACACAAAACCGCAGACTCTCTCATTTAAATACACACACACACAGACAGACACACAACCGCTCCCTAATGAGTTGAGCTATTTATTTCCGTTGAACTTTGAGGCAGGGTGGATTGCCTGCCGCTGAGAGACATTTAACACTGGAAACCTGGATGCAAATATTGCGTTAGGGATTGGGTCCTGGTGATATGACCATCATCAGAGTCACAGAGGCATCGTCACCCGGTGGCAAGGTTTCTGCTCTGCCAAACACTACCAGACAAATGACGCCTCTAAAGATAGCCCCGCTGCAACCCCGGGCCTAAGTCTGTCTTTCTATGGAATACCAGTGAAAAATATAGGAATGTTTCACAATTTATTTTATATATATATACATATATATAAACATACATGTAATGGGTTGTTGTGAATTGTTGAATGCCTGTTTGTTTCAGTATATTCAATTACGATCATTTTTCTGTCATGGCTGATAGACAATAAAGTGTCCTAACCAAACCCAAGTCTTTAAGAGCCAATCAAAACAGAAGAAGACCAACATCTCAGGATGGGCAAAGGGGGCGTAGACTGACCTCTCACTATCAGACCGGCGAAGTTGGAGACCCCGGAGCCGCGCTCCGACTGGGTGACGCAGCGGTAGAGATCTTGGTCCTGATTGGTCACCTCTTTGAGGCGGAAGGAGGCAGCGAATCGTCTGTGATTGATGTTTTTGGTCCTGGCCACGGGGATGTCTTCACCATTCCTCCTCTTGAAAAGGCAAAAAAAAAGAGACAGAAAAACAGATACACAGTCGACTGTTAGCCTTCGGAAGGATGAGGGGGATGAAAAAATGAAAAGCCAACAGTCAGCAAAAGAGAAAGCCGCCGTGGCTAATGAGGGGTTAAATGCTTTGCCCAAGGTCACAAAGCAGTGCTGTTGAGAGCACACACACACACACACACACACACACCAACCAGCAGCGCATGTGAACACACACACACACACACACACACACACACACACAAACACACACACACACTTTAAACAACACACACACGCTCACACTAAGAAGCGTACGTGAACACACATACACACAGGCAGATATAAAGGTCATCACCACAATATAACCCTAATGCGATCAGCAGCTATTAAGCTCTTAATCAACTTGCTAGGGTGTATAGCCCAGATAAACGGAGTGTGCCTGCGTGTGTGCATGTACATACTGTTAGTCTGTACAACAACACCATCTTGTTCACTTTGTCTACCTGCTTGTATCGTTCATGGCCGACGGCCGTAGTTCTATTGCTGTGACCGTTGTGATTGGTCCAGGTACATGTATATCTGCCCTATGCTAGCTACAATCTACGACGTTGAGTCTCTCGCACAGCAGCACCATATACCAGTACACGATGTCAAGATTCATTATCTCATACACTTGATATTAAATGTTAAGGAGTGTGTGTGTGTGTGTACGTGTGTGTTCGTACCTGTAGCCAGAGTTTATTACTGGATGTCTCCCTCCCGGTAGAGATGCACTGAAAGGTGGCGTTCTGGCCGGCGTTCACCTCAACGTCGCCCAGACGCAGGAAATGAGGTGATTTATCTACAGGAAGCGAGGTTAAAGGCACAGCGGAGTGAGCGCAGCCGTACAACACACAGGCAGGGAGGATGACGCTGACAATCCACACACACGATGGTGTGTGTGGGTGCGGTGCTGGGGATCACCTCTATGTTGATGATGCACAGGGACTCTCTGCGCTTAAATGATGCCAAATAGGGTTCATGAAGATGTAAATGATGCTATAATGGCCTCAAGCATCCCCATACTTTAACGCTAATAGTGAAGGGGGAAGAAAGCTTTTTTCTCAGGGTCCTGACTTTGACGTTTTCATTCGGGGAAGGCGATTCCAATCATAGATAGCACACCCCCTTGGTGATGGAATGTTTGGGTGTGTGTGTGTGTGTGTACGTATGTATGTATGTGTATGTGTGTGTGCGTGCGTGCGTCTGTTTGTGTGCATGTGTATATAAACATATAGGTATGTCTGTGTGTGCGCCTGCGAAGGTGTGTTTGCGTGTTCTTGTGTTTGTGGATGTGTTTGCGTGCGTGTGTTTGTGTGTGCGTTTGTCCAGAAAATGCAGCTGCAGGAATGAATGTGTCCACTGTGGAGGCTGAGGACTAGCTCCGTTCCAAGTGTCCTTGTCCAAAGTAACAAATGCAACCACCACCAAAATATAGTGGCAGGGGCCTGAGAACCCATGCGTTCCCCAGGCCTTATCGGCTGCTGGGCCGCAACGTTGAGCAGAGAACACGCTGTATGTTGCTACATGTAAACCTTTTTTTGATTACACTACGGAGGCTAGAATCTGCTCACACTGAAAAGGAAAGGAAATGAGAGAAGGAGACATAGAAGGTTGGCAGGAGTTGGATGGTGATGCTCACTGCTCCTCTGTTAGCTGCAGACAAGATAGCTACTGTTATCTGTGTGTGTGTGTGTGTGTGTGTGTGTGTGTGTGTGTGTGTGTGTGTGTGTGTATATGTTTGTTTGGGTGTGTGTGTGTGTGTGTGTGTGTGTGTGTGTGTGTGTGTGTGTGTGTGTGTGTGTGTGTGTGTGTGTGTGTGTGTGTGTGTGTGTGTGTGTGTGCGCGCGCCTGGTGTGCATGTATTTATGTGTTAGTGTATGTCTGCCTGCCTATGTGTCTGCCTGTGTGTGTGTGTTTGTGTGCGTCTGCCTGTGTGTGCAAGCGTGTCTTTGTGTGTGTGAGTGTGTGGGTGGGTGAAAAAGAAAGTGCTGAGTGGTCTGAATTCCCTCACTCCATGATTGCCCTAATACTGTCTCATTTCTCGCCTCACACTCACCCGCTCCCTCTTTATCTGTCTGTTTCTCTTGATGTCTTTTCCCCTTCAACTGCCAGCCCCCACCCATTCTTCCCCCCCCTCCCCCACCACTTGTCCTTCTCTCGTTGCACCCCTCCTCCACCCCCACCCCCACCCTCCACTGTGTCACCTTGCTACTTATCTAAGCAGTCGGCTGCAACCGAAAACCGTGGTAGGTACAGACTAATTACTGGTCCAAAGCCATCAGCGGCCTCTGCAGCGGACTAGGGCTAATCACCGGCTCATGCTAATGGACTTACCGCATGGGTAGCTGAGCACCTGGATGTCGTCGATGGCGATGAAACCGGCCTTGCTGTCAGAGACCTCTGCCTCGAATATGACCTGTGAACAGAGAAGAATAGAGAGAGAGAGAGCGAGAGAGAGAGAGAGAGAGAGAGAGGGAGAGAGAAATAGACAGAGGAACAGAGACAGAGAGAGAAAGAGATGTGGTTAGAACTGAAAACACTAGGTGATTGGGTCGACACTATATAAAGATGTATTTGTAGAAGTCTTTGCCAAGATATCAGTAGCAAAGCAAAAACCCAGCGAGAAGAATGAAGAAGGCTTCAAGAGGAGCACAAAAGATGGATCCCTGCTTCCATGGCTACTGCTAGAAGTGCTAAAGGTGGAAGGTGGAGGTGAAGGTGGTAAAACCTTCACCTTAGTAATGAAATAAAATCACTAGTGTTTCCGAACCTGTCGATCCCGGAGACGGAGCTAAACATTGGTGGGGAATCACATTGAAACAACCTCTTTTACGTTCACGTTTTACAATAAAAGGCTCCATATAGAGGCCAGTCAGACCGGCGGGACCTGCGCTGGCCGTCCACGGCCGTCGCCTTAGGGACGGCCAAGATGGCGTCTGCACGGCTAATGAGAAGTAATGAGAGCCATTGGCGGCGGGGACGTGCGGGGTGAGCAGCCCCCTAAACCAGGCTCACCGCTCATCAATCACAGCCCGCGCATCCCGGCGCGCTCTCAAGCGGCCCGCTGATAAATCAGACATCAGCGCTGCCACCCGAGACTTTGATTAAAATGATGGATTCAAGGATCCAGGTTATGGACACCTTGATTTTTTTTTCTCTCTCTCTCTTCCCCCAACAAGAACCCGTTAAGAGATCAAGATGGACACTCGCGGCCTTGTTGTCAAGGCGGCGCAAAACCTCGGACGTAGATTCAGACGCTCTCCGTTTGAGATATTGACTGGGAACGGCAAAGTCTGTATACAGTACAGTCTATTGTTTAATTAAATAGTTTTATTGGGTTTGCAACCCAATGAAACCCTCGTCGTTCATAGGTCCCCACCAAGCCCCTCCCAACAAGACGCCATGGCATGGGGGGGGGGAAATGGTAGTATGCAAATCCCACATCCGCTCTCATCCTCCTTCCTTCCAGCCATCAATCCTCTTCCCTTATCCTCCACCCATCATCATCATCCCCTCCATCTCTTCCTGCGCCCGTTCCTATCAATCTCTTTGGGTCTTTCTGTGCTTCTCCCTGCCATCTGTTTACTAATGGGCTTCCCTCAGAGAGTATCTCAGTGGAATAAGCCCGGGAGAAGAGGAGAAAAGAGAAGGGGCGAGGTGTAACAGATAGGGGAAAGCAAAGCAGAGATTATTGTCATTCATCACCTGTGAACAGAAATCTGCCACAAACTGTTTACCCTCAGCTTATCGCCCGTCGGTTGTCAATGTGCCCCCCCCCCCAATCTCCTTCTCTCTCTCTCTCTCTCTCTCTCTCTCTCTCTCTCTCTCTCTCTCTCTCTCTCTCTCTCTCTCTCTCTCTCTCTCTCTCTCTCTCTCTCTCTCTCTCTCTCTCTCTCTCTCTCTCTCTCTCTCTCTCTCTCTATCTTCCAATGCCAGCCCCCCCCCCCCACCCCCACCTGCCTTCAGTCATCTCTCGCTCGCAGCTCACAGAGAGGAGAGGCATCTTCCCGTCTAATACCTTCATCTGTCTATCTGTCCATCTGTCTACCTGTCCTTCTACGGGTGTGCCTGCCTGCCTGCCTGCCTGCCTGTCTGTCTGTCTGCGTGGCTGACAGGGAGTCTGTGTTGTGTGTCTGCCAGCATCTGGTCCGGCTGACTGTGTGCCCAGTCGCCCTGCGGTTCTTCACAAACCCTTTCAGAGTACAGCAGCGTTTCCTCTGGACACAAAGGGCTGTCTTGCCGACTGCTCACTAGCCGTTTGCGCCTCTTGTCTGTGCCCTTTACATCCGTTACTACCTTGGAGAATCTCAGCATAAAAGTGGTATCATTATATATAGAGATTTTTATTTTTAATTTTTTGGGGGCCGCGGGGGCCTGGTCCTACATTAACATGATGATCATGTGGCATTTTGAAGATAAATGATCGATTTGTTCTATTTACAGCCCGCGCGCCAGAGAAAGCTCAGGAATAATCCGTGCAGAAGATTGAAATATCACCAGCCCAAAGGGCGACCTGAGCAATGATGGATTGGACCGAAGCTCTGGGAAAGAAGCACTGCGCACAAAAGACGGGTTACCAACAACAACAACAACAACTAACCCCCTCCCCGCCAAAAATAATAAAACAATCATATTGAAATCACTATGTTTGAATGTGTATGTCTGTGCATATATGAGTGTGTTTGTTCCTGTGTATGTGTGTGTCACTGTATGTGTCTGTTTGTGCGTGTGTGTGTGCATGTGTGTGTGCGTGTGTGTGTGTGTGTGTGTGTGTGCGTGGGCGTGTCTGTGTATGTGTGTCCGTATGTGTGTCTGTATGTGTATCTGTTTGTGTCTATGTGTGTGCGTGCGCTACAGGGCCCCGGAGAGGAAAGCTCTCTCATTACAACCCCAGCTGATGCGCTAACACAGGAACACGTCGGAACATGAAATACTGGCTTCATAACCTTGTGTATCCAATAACCCGTTTGGTAGCCTGAAAGACTAACATAGGCGTCAGCAGGCCGGGACCATTACATTCAATTAAAACATGTTGACACATGAGTTTCGTGCCCCATAATATCCACTCCAGTCACCATACAGGGACTGGGCTTTGGAGAGGGGGACCGGCTGGAACATGCACCGTAGGACACACACACATTGTACTGTAACATACAGCTGTCCCAAGGGCCCCTCTGAACTAACACAAACACGCTGCGTGTGTGTGTGTGTGTGTGTGTGTGTGTGTGTGTGTGTGTGTGTGTGTGTGTGTGTGTGTGTGTGTGAGTAGAGCTCTTAGGGACAAGTAGTTTCACAACAAAAACATCTGTCAGGACACAAGCCCCAGATTGAAACACACACACACACAAACACACACAGTTAATGAGAAGCCCAGTGTCAGAAGTAGGAAGACCAGCAGAATGAGTGTGATAACAGAAATGACAGATAAAGTGATGAGCACCGACACATCAACGCACATGGAGATTGATGCACAGAGACAGTTTGAGTGAGTGAGAGTGAGAGGGTTACAGAGAGAGAGACAGAGAGAGAGCGACGGATAGAGAGACAGAGACAGACAGACAGAGGGAGAGACAGACAGACAGACAGACAGCCATACAGACGGACAGACAGACAGAGCGAGAGACAGAACTGAGCGAGAGAGAGCAAGAGAGGGAAGGCGAGAGAGAGAGAGATGCAGAGACAGATGGGAGGAGGACAAACTCGGGGGGATGTCTAGATACAGCTTGTGTACCTCGAGGAGAAAGGAAAAAATAAGACAATAACGCGCGCCGCGCCAGCTGCTAATTACACTGCGCGTTCATCACACACGTTGGCGCCCTGTCGGCAGTCGAGACACGGAGGACACCGCCAACGTCTGAAGGCCCGGTACACACACACACACACACACACACACACACACACACACACACACACACACACACACACACACACACACACACACACACACACACACACACCCCAGCCTCCCTCGCTGGTACACATGGTGTAGTAGTCGTTGAAGATGTAGCCTGGGATGCATTTGACTAAACCCAGTTGAGGTTAATTGGCTGGTGGTGGCAGTGAGCAAATAGTTGTTTTGTGAATCTCCCCGTTGTTTCTTTAGATGAATCCGGTGTGATTGTCATCTTCCAAGTGGCAGACACGGAAGGGAAGAGTAAGGGAGCAAGGGAGAGTTTGGACGCCAGGAGGCACAAAATAACTAATATTAACATGAGTACCACAGCGAAGTCACCACCCCCCCAATAACTCAACCCCGCAGCGACCCTCGCCCCCCATAGAACCGCTCCCCACCCTTCAGTGTGGCCTCAACACCACCTCCTGAGCTGCCGTCAACACAGATACATCAGCTGGGTTTGTGTGTGAGGGATGGTGTGTGTGTGTGTGTCAGGGATGGTGTGTGTGTGTGTGTCTGTGTGAGGGATGCAATGTGTGTGTGTGTGTGTGTGTGTGTGTGTGTGTGTGTGTGTGTGTGTGTGTGTGTGTGTGTGTGTAGGATGGAATGCAGTGCGGAATTAAATTCATTATCTATATCATAATAGTCAGTGTTATAATAGCAGAAGTAGAAGTAAGATTACTCATCATTCTGTGTTTATTTTTACTGAGCTCTTACCTGGTATTCATTGGGCCAGAAAGTGGAGACAGCGAGCTCAGCTCTCAACCAGTCTTTACCTAAAAGGCCAAAATCAGCATCAGTTAAACATCGGGATTAAAGGACACAGGGTTGAGTTTAGCATGAAAGACGATCTGATGATGCAGGGGTCTAATCCAGCCCTTACCGGTGTATGAAGTCATGTTCCAGATGGGGTTAGCCATCTGGGGGCTCTTGTTAACCTGCAGGGACACAATAACAGCCAACATGACATTTAAAAACAAAACAGCAAATAACACTTTAGCAGAGGTTGGCTTGGCCGACCGGGTTCATCACTCGGTGATGAATACAAATTCAAAATAAGAGCTTTGCTTCAGATCCCCTTTCTATGAGTGAAATGCTCCAAGGAAAATGTAGAACCCAGACGACACAAGTGGTTGGTACCCAGGGAGAGGGGAAAGCAGTCTGACATTTTCCCTGCATTTTCCCCTCCCTTGTCAAACCTCTCCAGCCCGGCCTTGATCCCTCTCGCTCTGCCAGAGTCATGGAACGACATAACAGCGCAAAACTAATATCACACACACTCGGCGGCGGCACGGGAAAACATGTCTCTGAGCTAGCGCACTCCGCCTCCCCGGAATAAACATCCAACCAGTCAACATCCACAAAGTTCTACTGGTGATTTGAACTGATGGTAAACACAAGAGACACGCACAGACCCAAAAAAGGTCATCGTGGCTGCTGAAATGTCTGAACTGAATCTGGATCCCAGCGCGCTATAGTGCCGGCTGAGCCACTGAGGCAATTACCAACGAGTCCTCGTGACGGCGTGTCGCCTGGAGTTGTTACGTCGCCCGTGAAGCTAACACTGTTTGTAAAGTTTTTAGAATATTTGATGATGTGAAAATGATAACACCTCCTGATGCGGGCTCTACATCAAATCAAGTGCACAGAGGATGCCTATATCGATTTTCTACATATTATCCTGGCCGGGAGTGCTCTTTGCGTCCTGGTTCTAGGGGGCCGACCGGGGGGGCAGGGAGGGACCCCTGGACCCGTACCTTAACCAACACGTTGAGGGTCCCGGGGCTGGAGCCGTCGGGGCTGGTCAGGAGGTAGTTGAAGTCGATGCAGTGGGTGTCGTTCTCCTTCATGACGGGGAGCTGGAAGCGAGCCTTCTCCCCGACGTCGTACTGGGAGACGTCCACCGCCATGTAGGAGCCTGGACACACACACGGGAACGGGGAGCGTTACGGAAACCATGCGTCTCGCTGGAAGGTCATCACGAGACCGAAAATACGCTCCGGAAGGGGAATGCACTGATCGGATCCGTCGGAATATCCTCACATTCAATGTTATATCATCACATTCAATGTATTAAATGTTATTTCACCAGACATTCAATTTATTATTCAATGTTATTTCATCACGTATAATTAAAGTATTCAATGTTATTTCATCACGTACACTCTCTATATCCCTTGTTATTCCAGTTATTTTCTGGATTGGCCTCAGCTGCAAACCGAGGGACCATTGTGATTGCCTGACAAACAGGTGGCGGTGGAGGACCTCTCTGTGTGTGGAGGCACTAAGTGTTTGAATGGGAGCGGGATGGGTGGGTCGTCAATGAACAAACCTGGCCAGTTTGGTTGAATATCATTTACTGTGTGACACAAAGTACCCATATGGTCAAACCGGCTCCCTCTGCCTCAGTCTCATTTCGCGCGGAGTGTTTACCAATCCAGAACCATCCTGAATGGCTTTTGTCATTAAAGTCGACCGAGGCCTTTGGAAGCAGTTCTAATGGAAATCGTGGCGACGGAGTGGAAGACATCCAGGTCACCTCCCACTGATTGAAAACAAACCTGTGTTCTTAATATGTTAATGTGTACCACCTTTGAATGGACTTCCCTTAGCTTTAAAACGGCGAGTTCCTGTCAACCCCCATTGCAAAGTGTAGCGAAATGAAGTCTGATCCCCCCTCTGCGTTTCCCCATCCCATAATAGAACATGACCTGCCTGTCGATGAGAGAAAGGACATTTTGATGCCCCTGCTGAATTTGAAATCTACATTTTCCATTTCCGTCCCCCTCTCCCCCCCGCTGTGTGTGACTGTTTACCGTCGCCACACAGCGCTGGCCATAATGTGTCCCATCCGCAGGACAGAACGGCAGCTGGGACTGCACGAAGATCAGGCACAGTCGTCCCTCGTCATAGATTGCTCTGGCAAACTTAAAGGCTGAGGAGAGTCTGCCTGTCTTCAATGGACGAGGTGCACCAGAGGACCAAACAGTTCACACGCTTAACGCTTCTATAAACGACATCAAACTTCGGAACCGATTCCAATACCGAATCTCTCTCGAGTCACCAAAGCTGGTTTTCTTTGGAACTGGACTATTTCCGTTGTATAAACTACTTATTTTGAGGTGGCGATGTGGAATGGAGCCATAATGGGTAGGGAGGTAACTGGAAACAACACACAGAATGACGACGCGGGCACTGCTAGGAGTTTGACAGCAGACAGCACGACGGAAAGCCTTGCGTCTGTCTACGGGGGAAAACCGAAGCATCTGGATGGGCTATACTGCCGGTGACAGGACGGTCCGTCTGGGCAGATGTTGTGGTAATCAGTGAGGATCTCCACCAGATGCTTTTGCCGTGTGTACGATCACAGAGGCCTTCTCCTGTCTGCTTTGCTTGTCATGTCTCCCGTGTCGAACGTGGTGGGAGCCGAACAGAACGCAACCTAACACCCATTCCTGCAATTTATACATAACACTTCCTCTCTTGTTGGCTAATCCAATTTGCATGTTATAATGGAAGTCACATCGTAGGAAGACTGCCGCATACAATAAACAGTTTGGACAATGGTGATTAGCGTTCATTGTTTGGCTAATCCACAACAGAATAGAACAGCATAGCAAGGTCCAAACAGGAAATGACAACAAAACACAGAGATGTGTTTAAATATGCAGAAGGACACAAACACAATAGTCAATCTTCAAACTAAAATATTCTAACCCAGTTATTGGATTTGTCCTCTTTCTCACAATTCACAATTCATTACTCAATGTTAACGTAGCTGCATTTAGTCGGGCCACCCTATGACCGGGAATCTTTTATGTGAAATACAAAACACATTTGACTCAAACGCTACTCGACTGCAAATGGTCCAGACACCATTGTATTATGCATGTATTATTACAATCGTCCTTACCTGGATTTCTGAAAGAGACAGAAAATATCATAAAATCTAGACGTTTAATAAAAGATACGCTCCAGGCGTTGTGACCAGTGTCAAATCAGTTGAGAATATGCACTATGTTTTATCGGAATTCCACTTCATTAGCGTAGATTACATTACATCCAGTCAATATATTTTTGTAAAATACCGGAGAAGGAAGGTCACCAAGTGGGTTATTTGAAGATATTTCAATGTATTTAGATTCAGAGACAAGTAGCTTCTTGGCTATAACATAAATGATAGTCAATTCACTAATAGGCATTCTTGGCAATTACACCAAGATGGCTGACGACGCTGGTAAAATGGATGCCAATACCTTGCGTTGCAGCTATAATAAATACACTTGTCCTTCCAGAGACCTAGATCTGTCTGTGAGCATGTGATATGGATCATAATGGCAGATCATTTTAGCTCAATGCCTGTGGCACAACAACAAGAATATCTTAGTTTACTTTGCATTTTTACAATTATTGCATGGAAATAATAGTTAGTTATACCTGTCATTTCTGACCACTCAGTAATGTTATTTGCATGTGGTTTATATAATAATAATAACAATATATTTTTTTCTGAGGAGATTGAATCAAGAAGGCAGATGTCGCAACCCTGACACTTGGAAGGCAGACATGTCAAAGATGGCTGACATCGGCGTTCTGGCAGTCCTCTTAAAATGGCTGAGGTCGGAAATCATTCAATGTTCAAGATGGCTGCCATAAGACAGACTCCACAATGTTAGGACGATGCAGCTAAAAATACCTCCCTAGCGCCTTGGAGACCTAGATATGTCACATAACGACAGCAGCAACAACAGACAGCAAACATAAGACGGTCTAGTGAGCGAAAAACAATAACAGGCCTGCTGTAAAAATCCCAGTTAATGGACAGTTTGGCTTTCACCGGTTTGCGTGTTCCTATAGGGTCAATTAATATAAATGGCTCCAAGCAGGGATGGAAAATGTTGGGGGCTGGAAGGGATTAATGGCTGGCGTCACAAAACTGTGACCAATATCAAAACAAAAATATCTGAATCACTTAAAGTCACCCAGATAAGCTAGAGAAAATATTTTTATGGCTACTAAGAGTCATACACTGAAAAAAGCCACCTGCTGAATGTTGACTTGCCCTATTAATTATAGCATTAGTGTCATAAAACACATACTCTTCGCCATACCTACTATAATGTAATATTATATGAGCGAGCCACCTCCAGAAGTGTATCTATATTACCGTGATCGTTCCTTTTACTTGACCGTATCACAGTAAATGCGGCGAGCGAGAGGGACAGAATTACATGCCTGCTGGATTTCAAGCGTTCGGGGCTCACATCATCAACAACAACAACATCAACATCATCATCCGTGAAAGTGTATATCTGCATTAGTCAGCTTAGGCGCAGAGCGACAGAGCCAGTGTCCCATGTACATTACCGCTGGCAGGCTCCGGGCTAACCCAGTGCTGCCAGCGCGAGGTGCCAATGTAAGATCCAGCCCCTGGCATGGCGAATGCTGCCAATACCCCCCCTCCTCCAGAGACATTAGATGCCAGAGTTTTATTTCCATTGTAAACCCTTGCCAGATCCATCTCTGTTTACTGTGTGTTGCCTATAGCAGGAAAAGGGGATTAACAATTAGGACCTAAGAAGACTGGAATATATTATTTATAAAAATATCAATATGTCCTGCCGAAAGAAAAAACAAGATTGTTGGCTAAATTGCTCATCTACCCGGCCCGATACAGTAATACATTAGCAAACACGGGGCCTTTTCACCTGTGGGTCCACTTAAAACCTATTGAGCTATTGAAAACTCTGCGCTTGCAAATATTACTGTCTAAAGCTAGGATGGCAACAGCAGTCATGGACGTTTACTTGGTGTCCCTGGCCAAGGAAGCCAAAGGAGTGGGCAGCAGATCCCCGCACAGGGCCTACTTCACAAGAGGTCCCGGATCATTCTCCGTCTCGTCTTTGAACCCCTCAATCACAACTCCTGGTCAGCAGTGCCTCTGCCTCTGTTCCTAACTCTGCTACTGGAAATACAACTGCTTTTTTAAATCCTTCCTGCTCCCTCTAGTCGCAATTGTTCAGTATTTCTTTTATCTTCATGCAGTACTTTTGTATTTGATTTGGGATTTGGGAGAGTCAAAACATCCATCAGGCTCTATTAAAAACACCAAGTGGTCTCACATGTTAATAATCCTAAATACAGACTTTCCCTTCTGCCCGATGACAAGGCACTTGACCCACTCTAATATTTTGTTGGACCATAAATATCAAGCAGTATTATTGGACTGGCTACAAATATTTATTGTGAGAAGAGAGTGTAAGGGAATGAGTGTGTGGGGGTATGTGTGTGCGCGTGTGAATGTATGTGTGTGTCTGAGTTAAAGAGTTCCCGTTGAACTGAACCTTTCTCTAAATGTCAGCCAGATTGCCTTGTCACCGTGATCAGCACCAGAGATAAATAACAGCCTTATATTGTCATGGCAACAAGTGATGGGCCTACCGCTTTCATCTTCAGCACCGGGGAGAGAGGACTGCAGAACAGCGAGGAGGAATGAGTGTGTGCGTGGGTATGTGTTTGTGTTGAGGGGATGAGCGGGGGGCATATAGTGAGGTGACAAGGGAATTTCAGACCCTTTCGGACGTTGCAAATTATCTAGCAATTACATTTAGATGGCGGGGGGGGGGGAAACTCTAGGAAAATGTACTTCCTATAGAGAACCAAGCATGTCTCTGTCGGCGGGTATATGCTCGGCAAGAATGACGGATAATTTAAACTTGGATCCGGCCCTACACTGTAACGTTTAACACACAACACGCAACATTCCTCATTTCTTGTGGATCAAAATCTCAAGGGGCTGATTACGGTGTATCTGTGTGTGTGTGTGTGTGTGTGTGTGTGTGTGTGTGTGTGTGTGTGTGTGTGTGTGTGTGTGTGTGTGTGTGTGTGTGTGTGTGTGTGTGTAGCCGGCTAATGTTCCACCATTGCTCTTTTCACATTGTGTAAAAGTAGGCAACCTTGCCTGTTCTCCACCGTTGATTAACGACCTCATATTCCGTTAATTAGAGCTTCAGCCCGGGGCAGAGAGATTTAACTTCCCCTTCATCATCATACTGAAGAGAAGATCGGGGGGAGGGGGCATGGGGGAGGGTCTGGACCAATGGAACCGTCATGATAGAGAGATCCAGATGACGGATTGATTGACAGCTGCGTTAATGGGGACAATGGATGGGAAAGGAGGAGAGGGGGATGAATCACACCTTTTGGCAGTTCCGGAGACACGTAGGGCACTTCCTGGGTGTTGATGTGCGTCCAATCAAAGTCGTCGTAGGGGTCCTGCTGGTAGTCACACTGGGAGAAGCCCTCGTCGAACGTGCAGCTTCCTGGAAACAGACCAAAGAAGGAAACAAGCGCTCGGTGAGTAAGTTCCTCTGGCGTGGAGGGGAGAGTACAGCTTGGGTGAATTAGTTGATCAAATTAAAAAGACAGCTTAAACACAGAAGAGAGACAAAGAGTGGTCCCAGTCACACAATTAATATCGTGACCTATTTCCTTTGCAGCTCTTATTGGCTGGCTGGCGAGCGCCACGCTCAATGGTGCTTTCAGACGGTAACATACACGCCAGATGAAAATGAGAAAACACAAAAAACACAATGTAACACAAAGGAGCATTCTAGAAGAAGGCTGATCAGGCGTCCTATGGGAATGACTTCAAAGGAGGGAAACTGAGAAAAAATAAAGACGATCCCTTAAGCAA
Organism: Pollachius pollachius; assembly: GCF_949987615.1. NCBI lineage: Eukaryota > Metazoa > Chordata > Actinopteri > Gadiformes > Gadidae > Pollachius > Pollachius pollachius. The sequence goes on along the minus strand of NC_136949.1, from coordinate 14,163,558 downwards.
TTAGAATGATTAATGTACATTCCTAATCACAAAGTTTGATTAATACAGAACTGGGGATTTTTCTTTTTTGCTTCGATAAGACGTGTATTCTCCATTAACTACATAATGAGCCGCGCATGTGAGCGTGCGTGCCCGCGCACGGGTGAGTTTGTGTGCGCGCTCATTAACAAACTACCAGAGGCCTCAGATCTGAGAGACTTCACTACGGGTCAAAATCACCTATGTGACTCAATCATGGGCTGCCTTCAGCCAATCAGCTGCGCTGTCACCAGGGCTAGTGTGTGAGCTGGCCGCCTCCAGTCCAGACCCCCCCGCCCACCCCCCTCAGCGCCCCCCCAATGTGAAGTCCCACTAATATAGGGAGACGCTCCTTGTCACTGACGGCTAGCTGAACCAATCAACTTTCAATAATAGCGGGCTCGGATGAGTAATAAAGCTGTCAGGAATACCATGCAGACGACTGCCAGCTATCTGATTCACCCTCCTGCCCGCTGTAATCAAGTGCTCGGTGTCAACAATTGGCCTAGAAGGGGGATATGGGCTGGTGGGATAGCAAAGCTGCGGCGCTATCTGATTCATGTGGCTAACAGTAATAGCTTTCCTGGTGCCTTAGCGGTCACCCAGCTGCCTTAGCGGTCAGCAAGTGGGCCCGACGTGCGCTTCTGTTATCCCATCTGTTGACCAGCAGCACCATGGGGGGGACGGGGGGGACAGACCTGGGTCCACGGTCCAGCTGCTAATCTCACCGCACACACAACACCACGGAAAACATGTTCACCAGCAATGCCGCACAAGCCCCTGGGAACAGCACAACGGCCACCTCTGCTTACAGAAGACAGAGTACCCGTGGGTCTTCTGCTCTTTCGGGAACATTATGATGCATGCTACAAATTTTTCCACACTTAACACACATTTAAGATCATGTGCGTGTCCCGTGCATGTGTGTGCGTCCGTGTGCGCTTGCATGAGCGACCCCACCGAGTATGTCAGTGGCTTGCTGTCTAGCAGTCTTCCGTGCCCCGTTTCAAATGGCAGCACGTTTCTGGTGTGTGTGAGTGCGTGACTGCATGGCTGAGTGACTGCATGACTGCGTGCGTGACTGCGTGGGTAATTTACAGTCCATCTCTCAGTAATGGTGTGCACCCTGTGCCAATAGTGTACAAGGTTCCAAGCTCTCACTTGAATAGAGCCTGCAGAGCACAATGTGTTTGTCAACCGTTTACTCTCCACACTAAGGGGAGTTTTCAACGCTGGGCTTTAAGCATGACACTGAAGCACAACACATCAGCCTGGCTGATTGTGTTGGGAACTTTTTGTATAAGGGTTACGCCTTCGGCTACAGGGGGGAAACTCAACAGTAAAAAGGAAACATTCCACTTCACATTTCACGTATCTCAGGTATTAGTCTGAAAGATACCAAAACCTATTTTTTGCCACCTAAATTCCTAAAATGCAACACAATAAACATTCCACAACAGAGAGGGAATTCCATTTCTATTCTGGCAACAGCAGAAACATGCGAAGGTGCTGGCCAGGAATGCACAGCAACAATCACACTGGACAGGAATGTCCTCATTTCAAATTCTTGCAAACTTCAGCTCCCACTAAGTTTTCCCTGACTGTGGAGCAGAGCTCTGTGAGGGATGTATAAACTGCTTTTAACCGCTAACATCAGAAGGCTCTGTGTGTGCGTCTTCTGTTATAAAAGTCGCCTATGGAAATCAAGTGTGTGAAATTGACCATAGATAATTACGCACACGCACAAACACACACACCTTTTCTTGTGATTTTTCCTGCAATATTGGTTAACACTTCCTTATTCAGCTAAACTTCTGCCAACTTGAGACACACACACACACACACAAACAAGTTACCAATAAAGATAAGAGCAGGCATAGAGACATAATGTCTTGGTTACATTCAAACTTGGTGGCTTGTATCCAGATAAATCCTCATAGAGTCTAAGACGGGTGCAATCAAACTAACCACGCATTTCTGGTCACCTCTTGTGACTTTATATCCAGTATACTAGTACTTACAACACTCCACCATCTGCATTGCTGCTTTGGTATTTATATTTAAAGTAAAATACATTAAAATAAATAAAAACTCAGTTTGAGGCAACTGTCCCCCCAGTGCAGTTGGACTTTCACTCCATCAGATATGACTAAAACTATATTAATGTGTGCTGGAAGTTTGGAACGTATTTTGACGCGTACCTCGGACAACCTCCAAATGCATTTTCTTTTTAACATGCGTCTTGAAGGAATATTTAGTGTTCACACCTCTATTGGAATGTGGGATCAGATTCCCCAAGAAGTTATCTTAGGCTGGATGTGAACAGCCAATGTTTCCCCCAGGAATGTGACAAGCTATTGACTTACTTCAGTGTGTTAAACATTAACACGGCCTGCCTATCTGCAATCCTACGTCAATGTTTAGTGGGGGTTAGTGCCCTCGACAAATTATATTAACGTAGCACATTGCAAGTAAACATTTCATAAAGGAAGTCTGTTTCACCTCAACTGTAAACTAGTGCTGTGAAGGGTTTTCTGTGATTCTGTGTGTCTAATGAGGGCGGTCCTAGGTCTATGCATTCAGTAAGCAACGCACCTATGCATATTCACTGACAATTCAATTTAATGGATGCATGTATGCTCATTAAAAAACTTGAATTGTGATTTTTAATTGACATTTTAATTTGACATTTTTTGAATTGCAATGTTGTTTTGCTTTATTTGATGAATAAAAAATGTATATGTCAAGATGGACGCCAAGATTGATATTTTCCGGCCTATTTAAATTCTAGTCCACCGATGGCCGCTAATTGGCGGTTTACGGAAACTTTGGATGACACTTATCAAACATGTAATAATTCAGAACTTCAAACTTTTTCTGGCTTAAAAAATTATAAAGTCTTTGTATTTTACAGATTTTATGCTGATTTAATGTCCAAATGCTTTTGAGTGAGTGCGTGAGTGCGTGAGTGCGTGAGTGAGTGAGAAAGAGAGAGAGAGAGAGCAAGAGAGAGAGAGCAAGAGAAAGAGAAAGAGAGACAGTACATCCAGATGGGTCATTAATGCCCCCCCTTCACCACCCCACTATTCACAAGGACACAGAGAGGCCGAATGCATGCTAATCGCTTCCTAATCAGCCTTTGTGATTGGCTGCCTCGCTAATGAAATAATAGTGCCTCATTTGCATAATAAAATAATTAGAAGACTTGATAAAAGCTCAAGGACAGAGAGGAGCAAGTTCACGCGTGCACGCACGCACCCACGCACTCACCAACACACACGCAAACGTTCGACATCTAAGGGGAGCCATGATTTAAAACATTATGGGATGGCATGTGACAAATCTTTTGCTGTCACTTTAAATTGCACTGTAATGCAGTAGCAGCAGATTGGGGGACCTCAACCCCCGTTCAAACAGCGGGTGGGAGGGGCCGCGTGCGTCCTCTAATGTACGTTTATACGAACGGAGCGAAAGGTCAAATGTTTGATCATGCCCCTGAGTGGGGGCCATGGTTATTTACATGGCAGACACGGCCCCCGCCAAACCCCATTATACATACCAATCACACCAATATATTATTTTGGCATTCCGATGGGGCCCCCTGACAGAACGCTTAGTCAAAGGCGGGCCCCGGGGCCTCTACCCCCTTTGTATGGATCCGCATGGCCCAGTTGGAGTTGCTGTTCATTTTCTCCTATTTTTCAACATCAATTTCGGATGCGGAGACCGTTCTGAATGCTTGAGGAGGCAAGCAAGCAAGCGGGCGGGGGGGGGGAGAGGGACAATGAAATTGATTTGGAAAAGAATCTGCTAACCATTCAAAGTGAATAAACATGTCTGAATGAAAATAGAATCTCCTCTTGCAGAAGCAAAACAGGGAGGGAGCCAAAAGTTACATTTCTTAGAGAGGATTTGTAAGGATAATACATTTATTTGTGTAGATATCAGGCAGAGATAACATCATTGACCAACCACGGGACAAAGGTCTAGTGAACAATTGTGAATAAAAACGTATTGAATATGTTTTAACTGCACATTGTGTCATTCATCGTTCAGAAATGTCTCATTTTTGGCACAAAGTCTCGCTCGAACTTGTGTCTAGTAGTTATCTGTGGCGCTCACCATTCCTGTCTGCCGAAAAATATATCAATTATGAACAGAGAGCAGATCAGAGAGAAATGGAGGGACAGAGAGAGAGGTGGGTGGGGGGAGGGTGAAACTGAGATTTGCACAAAATGTGATTTATTTTCTGCAGATCACACAACTAACCCCGGAGGGTAGTGTGCTTGTGATAACAAGCACATGTCCACGCACACACACATACACACATGCATACACACACACACATAAATAATTAACTGAAAAAATGTAAATCCATCCCATCCCTTTAACTGGCTCCGTCTCTTTCAATCCATCTCTCCTCACCCTCCTCCACTCGCTTTCTTTTTTATTTCGTCCCTCCATCTCTCTTTCCCTTTTACTCTGGCCCTCCATGCGTTAATAATCCATTTAATGAGGATCAATAACTATTTAGGCTGGTGCCACTGCCGCCATCAACCACTGAGACAGGAGGGCGAGGGCAGCGGGCGGTCTGAGACAGAGCAGGGGTGAAGTGACACGTTTGCGCCCGTAAAAGGAAAATCCTTTTCAAGGACAATGATTGCATTTGCTTCATTAAAATCCAATTTTCAAGAGCTCATAATCACATTCTCCCTCCAAAATCATTACAAATTTTGGGCTAAGTCCAGCAGCTTACTGTACTGGTTGACCTGCTTTTTACACCAAAGTGCGGGCCATTTTTCTCTGGCTGCAAGATCAAATCAAGGCTTTTGGTCGTTTGTACTCTGGTCTCCAAACGCCAGAGAATTCCTCGGACCGTGGACCCAAGTGAAAAGGGGAAGCCAGAGTAGGGAAGCGGAGAAAAGTGGGGAGGCGGAGAGTAGGAGATGAGTGGCTCTTGTCAGGGCATCCATTTCCCCGGGCCGTCGCTCTGACTTTTCAAATGCTAAAAGTGTCACCGCTGCAGAGGGGACACTCCTGTTTTGGAGTGGCCGCCATTGTTGTACGTCTGCACTCATCGTATATACTGTGTGTGTGTGTGTGTGTGTGTGTGTGTGTGTGTTTGTGTGTGTGTTGGTGTGTGTGTGTGTGTTGTTGTATGTGTGTTGGTGTGTGTGTGTGTACCTGTGTTGGTAGGTGTGTGTGTGTGCTGGTGTGTGTGTGTGCTGGTGTGTACTGGTGTGTGTGTGTGTGTGTGTGTGTGTGTGTGTGTGTGTGTGTGTGTGTGTGTGTGTGTGTGTGTGTGTGTGTGTGTGTGTGTGTGTGTGTGTGTGTGTGTGTGATTCAAATCCATCCAGATGTTAGCGGCATGAAGGGCACTCATAAAGTTATGTCGGATCATTTTTCCTCTCCACATTCCCCATCACCCCCTCTCCAAAACACACTTCCAGAGAATAGGTGAAATTAGCCTGAAATTATACAAGTTGACATCAGAGGGTCCGCAACACACACACACACACACACACACACACACACACACACACACACACACACACACACACACACACACACACACACGGTACCATGAAGGCACACAGAGGGAAAAACAGACACGCATGCACGCACAGACACATACATGGCCCTGTCCCGGCTGCTATACCCTCAGACTCCACATGCACAAACACACATGCCATGCCTCAGTGGCACTTGCAATGTAGCGTAACAGCATCAAAGCCCCATGAAGACACACCTCACCCGTGAAGACACGCACGCACACACACACACACACACACACACACCCACTTATATGTAGCACATTCTCATAGTAGCGGTTTAATTGGAAGTGCTGAAGGCAGAAGAATTTCTCCTTCATCTCACAATGCTGTAATTGAATCTGTGGCTTTCTCGTGTGTACGCGCAGGTTGAGCTGATTCAGTGGTTTTCAATGACGGTAACAGTGAAAAAACCAAATCTCTCTTGCTCTCCTTCCTTGGCAGTCTTCTCCTCCCCTTGACCCCTTTCTACCCATCTTCAGTTCCCCATTCAAATACTTTGAGCGACGGGTCTTCTACTGACTGTGTTGGGACAAGCTGGGTTCCTCTGAGTTATAGCATTTGGTGTATTATTATTTATTTAGACCTCCACAGGTGCTGCTGTTTGACTGCTGTCACCCAGGTGAAAGCCTAGTGTTACGGACTTACGCCTTCCTATAGGATCAAAGGCTTCAGCCAATGGGAGCTCTTCCCTTGACATAACAGTTCGGACCAGACACGGACCAAAATAATACTATTCATATTCATACTTAGGAAGGAGAAGATTCAATACAGCACGGTGAAAAACCCCGAAAGCCACGTATCCGATCCCCAACTCAACCTACGCTGTGGGCATGAATAAATGTTTAATGGGGACGCTGAATTCAACGTACATGCATTAAGATGTTTTCCTCAGTGACTGACAAAAATCCCTGTGTGTGTGTGTGTGTGTG